>NC_056594.1:11791164-12102726 GCF_018340385.1 Cyprinus carpio | reverse complement strand
TAATTGCAATATGTAATTCAATTACTGAATTAAAGATATAATTGGAGACCATAAAATTGTTCTAATATTATTTATTTCCATATTACACAATTTATATATGGGTCAGAGAGTGTGATTAAAGGATTTAGTGTGTGTGTGTGTGTGTTTATGTGTTTTAATTAATCACAGTTAACGTATTAAACTGACATTCCTAGTTCTCAAATATCTTTCTATGATTACTGAGAGCCCAGTTAATCAGTTAAACAAAATGTGGTTCCAACTGGGAGGGAGGGAGCATGGCCGATGACAATTACACCTGTGGGATCGCATTAGAGCAACTGCTATCACATTCAATTAGTGCTGGGGTAATAACAGCACCTGATTTAGTGTTAATGGAGAGAGATCCTCATTCATAAATCTCTCGTTTCTCTCTTCTACCAACCTGTTTATCGCACATTAATAAAGTGACCTCACCTCAGTCAACCTCAGGGACCACGCTCGGCCGTCTTATTAAAAGCAGCTGCAGCATGCTGCCCAGAGCGCCTTGCTGTGACAGTCCAATGCAGGCCGATAAATCACATTCTCATGGCTGCTGGTATTCTCCCTTATCAGCACATGTGATAAAGGCATTTCTTTATCAGTTGCAACATGTTTCCATGCTTTCACAGCCTCGGCAGAGGGAAGCGCAATAGATACAGCATTCTGTTACATAAAAACAGCAATCCAGAGCTGGACCCCCGAGATACGAGTACAGACAGAGCCTTTTGGGCAGAGCTTAGCCTTATGGGAAACAAGAAATTCTGTCCATTCAGGCCCAGAAATGAAAATGGTGCCATCATTTACTCACTCTCCGTGTCATTCAAAACTTGTATGACTTTCTTTCATGTACGAAAACACTAAAGAACATTCTGAATAATGTTTCACTCTTTGAATGCAGTTACAATGGAATGGGGAGTAGTGCTTTCAAGCTTCAAAAAGGACACAAAAGCACAATTAAAGTATAATAAAGGTATAAAAAAGGTTTGTACCATTTGTGTGTCACATACAGTATAAAAGTCTTGATATGGCATCTTTGTGTAGGAAAAAGAGACTAAATTTTTTAGTCATTGTTGAGCTGAGTCACTGAGAACTGAATCAGCGCATGCTAACGAATCATTCAGTTTGGATCAACTCATTTTAAATTTTTTGATTTTGTTTTTTTTGTCATCACTATATATAATATATATATATATATATATATATATATATATATATATATATATATATAGTGATGACAAAAAAAATCAAAAATTTAAAATGAGTTGATCCAAACTGAATGATTCGTATATGATTGTGTGTGTATATATATATGTATATATATATATATATATATATATATATATATATATATATATATATGTATTTCTACTTCAAAATTCCAACTTTTATTCAATGTGTTACTTGCCTTTTGTCATTAATTGTTTGAATTCATTGAGTGAAAATTGTTTTACATCAACTTTTTCTTCAGTGTAGGAAAGCTAGAATGGATGTTTTTCAGAATTTTTATCAGTGAATAATGATTCAAATGTTCAGAAATTCACTTTCATTATAATGAAAAAGTGGATTTTCTTCAAAAAAAGCAAAGTCATACAGATTTGTTGATGACAACTTTTATTTTTATATGAACTATTCCTCTGAAGTTGATCAGTAAACTGCTCTCTTTTGTCCAGGTACAGAACCGCACTTTCTGTGAATGGTGGTAAAAATTCCCAAGCGATTGGTGCTTGGGAAAAGGCACCGGCTTTATTAGTCTGCTCCATCTTCTCCTGTTTTAATTTACTGCCCTCTCCACTCCTTCAACAGCCTGATGATTTTACTTCCACTTCCAGCTCAGTGTCTTGCAGGTAACCTATATTACCCAACTGTGGCCAGTAACATTTTCAACCACCAGTAAAAAGTGCTTATTTGCTGCTGACTCGTTGGCTGTTCTTTCATTTCCTTGCATATAAACATATACATATTGGTTCTCAGAGGGGCAGATATCAAATACTCCATTACCACGGCAAGCTTTTCCAGTAGCTGCACTACAAGGTCAGGCAGCCGCCACTCAAATGTGAGGGAAAAAATCAGATAATATAAACAACGTCAGTCCATATCTCTATCAGACTGCACCTGAACTATAAAGATAAGGGCATTTATGAGTCTCCCCTCTACACGGAGTGAAGAAAATTAAATGAAATTTTGGCCACAAGTACATCATACACCCACTCATGTGGGTGCACTGCTACCGACAGCGACTCACATACAAGCTTTCATGAAACAAATGCACACAAACACAGCTGGGGTCTTAGTGAGGCAGAGGCTGTGATCTGAACGGGCCTGGATAATTAACGGTGATAATAATAGAATTCACTTGTGGTGGAGAGAGTGTGGCTGTGGTACCACAGCACTAAATGAACAACGTTCCTTCCGTATGGTTAGCTGTTTGCAGCCCGCTCTTTTTATTGCCTGTTTCCATTGACAGCTGCTCCAGCGAGGGGTTGGACCCATCAACATTGCTGTGATGCTGTAATGGGTGGATTTTTAAAACTACAATTATTATTTCCAGCTGGAAAACAAACAGGCCAATCCTGTTCAAGGTGGTTAAGCTTGTTTATGGAATACCAAATAGCTGTTTTTAGCTGGTCAACGATGGTCTATCATCTCTAAATTGGTTGTCCAACATGATCTAGCAGGTCTAAACCAGTCTCACAATTTCGCAGTTCAGTTGAGTAAGCAATTAGAGAAAATTGGACCAGCTTGAAAACCAACCACCACCATTTTTGCTGGATTAGTTTTCAGTTGCTTGTGTTTTTATAAATAAATAAATAATTAAATAAATAAATACTTACTACAAAAATATTTTTTTTTTACATTTAAAATAAAAATTTTAATAAAAATAAATAAAATATTTACCTATATAATTTACTTATTATATATGGATTATAAACGGGGTTTTCTATGATTGATTTTATATCATTACAAATAATTACAAAATAATTATATCTAAATTGTAATACAAAATTTACATTTTTATTTATACTTTATATTTTGTTTATTACTTTCAATTATTATTATTTTTTGGATTACAAAAGAATAAATTACCTTTTATTTCCAAGCCTATTATTACCTTCTACACATAGAACATCAAGGCTGTCATTCCAAAAAAATCTGTCAAGCATATGGCATTTCTAAAATCCTCTATTTCTAGTCCTGAATCAACATCAGTTTTTAAGATTTCACCGTGTATGCACGAAAACCAGACTTTTTTTTGGTCCCATCCAAAACTGTTTCTGTGGGTTAAATCTCTGTGGGTAGTTAAGCTGATGTTCCAGAAAGCCTGTGGGGAGAGAGGATATCACTCTCATATGTCATTTACTATCTGCCAACATATATAGCATGATAAATAAAGAGCAGCCATGGCTTCTAGCGATCTGAGATGAATTCTACTGCTACCAAAGACCGCCGGCATCTATTTCAAACTCTCACTGGAGCACTGCCAATGCACACGCATGTATAAACTGCAAACGCAAGACACTTTTGTCGACACAATAGCTCCACCTCATTCTCTCTGAACTTAAGCCAACGGGGAAAGGGACCTTTACAAAGGGCTCCAAGGTTAGTAAAAAAGTCTCCTTAATATTCCACTCTCAAGCATAAAGACAGCCATCGAAAATGATTTACAAGCCTTTTGTGAAGAACACACATAAACATGCGTTTGTTTGGAGGGTGAGCAGGCCTCTGCAGACTTATCTGGAGCATGCTTACAAAGCCGGACAAAAAAAAAACATGGACTCATGCAAACAATTACTCTGACAGGATGCTGCCCTCTTTAATTCTAACTTAAGTGCATCGTTTCAAAAAAAAAAGGCTGTGGAGGAGGAAAATTACAGTCCTCTCTCGAAATATCAGTGAAGTGCAGGGGGTGGACGAGGATGAAAAGCAGTGAGTGCCATCAGTGTGTGTGTTTGGACTCACCACATGGTCCTTTGTGCTTCATCTGTATCTGTTTCTGAAGGGCACATCCCATGGCCTTCATTTGACATGAGCTGCTGTAAGTGTGTCCGTCGCTGCCACAAACAGGGTCTTGGTTCTGTGGACACGCGTCTGAGCACTCGCACACAGGCTCGCTGTTCTTAACAACGCACACGGCTCCAAACTCGCAGGTCTTCTTCAGGCAGGGGCTCTCCAGGTTAAGTTAAGCCCCAAAACAGCAGAGAAACAAGTATCATTCTACTTAGATGAAGATGGGAAAGACAAGGAGGAGGGGAAAGAAATAAAGGTAGCTAAAACCAGATGTCACTCCCCTTCCCAGTGCTTAATCAGGTTTCACTTTACTATTACAAGAGTGACAGCCGGATCCTACTTTTAAATTGTCACCATCCATGTTCCACGTTTACACCTTCGAGACACCAAAATGCTGCTATGCTTATCTCTATATCAAACATTTCAGGATCTGGAGTGACTCCAGTTTTCCATTCATACACAGTACAATAATTTAATAGATTCAATCTCTCATTTAAATGTGGTTTTCGTACCCATAACCACTGCAGTGTGCATGTGAACTATCATTCCTCTTTTACACCTGTGAGACACCAAACCGTTGCTATGACCTCTATATCAAACATTTCAGGATCTGGACTCCAGTTTTCCATTCGCATATGTAAAATAATTTAATGGATTCATTAAATGCATTTAAATGTGGTTTTTTCACAACCATAACCACTGCAGTGGGTATGTGACCTATGATTTAGTAGAAATAATCAATTCTCTTTAAGTTTTGGACACACTCATTTTTTTCGCATACCACAACAACTATGATCTAAGAAAATGTTATACGAACTGCTTGCTAAACAGATATGCACTCTGACTTTGCAGCTGTAAACATGCAGCCCATTAGAACATCCAATCAGAACACTAACTACTCATCTCATTTCATGCATCACTAACCAAGCCTCCCTCAACTACAGAAAGAAGGCAAAAAAAAAAAAAAATGACAGACAAGTAAAACACAAAGCATCATCCCAGAAAAAAGAGAGCTCTAGTTAATAATTCAGTGCACTGGGCTACAGCACAGATATGAAATATGAACACGAAAGAGAGTAGCTGGGACTCTCAGCAGTGCACAGTAGTTCCACAGTAAGTTCATTAACTGCTGCAGTTAGGAGACAGAGGGCCGAGGGACAGTGGGACCTGAACACAAGCCCTGTTTTTGATGCCAACACAGAGGGAAAGAGAAAGTGGAGAATGAGAAAGAAGAAGTGGGTCAGTGGTGAACCAGCGCAGCTCACTGTCCTCATTGGCCTCATTTCATCCAATAGGGAGGAAGTTTTATTAAAACAGGTAAAAAATTAATGCACAAAAAGGATGGAGGAGGTTTCTAGGGGAGATTCTGTAAAAGCAATGACCCTCATTTCATTCCAAACCTGTATAATGTTCTTTCTGCTGTATAAAACAAAAAGAGATGTTAAGAAAAATGTTCATGCTGCTCTTTTTTAGCAAGTTTGCTAGATTATATTGTATGGAAAATAACTGTGAACATTGTGCCTAAAATCTTTTTTTGTGTTCTACAGATAAAGTCATACGGATTTGGCATGACATGAGGCTGAGTAAATGTTGACATAGTTTTTTTTTTTTTAAATGAGCTGGTTTTATAAACAAATGCACAACATGCTGCACATTTGTATGCTTGGGCTCCATAGCCGAGGGGTTGAGAAATGCTAGAGGGTAAACCTGATGTGTTTGCACTTTCACACTAAGATTCACAATCAAGATTAAAGACATGTCAAAATAAATGGCAGCCCTTCAAGCTCACTCAGTATTGTGTGATAGGTAAAATGACAGGGTGACGGCAAATGTTTGCAGGTGCTTACTGGTCGGCGTATGCAAATGTGTGTGTACTGTATACAAGACTACATGTTCTTAACTGTTTGTTTGTTAGTGTGTCTATTGGCATGAATGTACATATAAATGACAACCCCACCATCTTCAATGTTTGTTTTTGTAATGTGTGTGTGCGCATGTGTGTGCGTGTGTGCCCCCTACCCGTGATACACACAGTGCTGTCACAACAGTAATTTATTCCTGGATAAGATGCTATCGTTTCCAAATAATATTACAGACACTCAGATACATTTAATACTGCACACAAGCAGCTATCATACCACCTTCAGATAAATCAAATACGTTCCTCTCTGTAAAAAATAACTTTCTTTTCCAACATGATACAAACAAATAAAGGAAAAAATGTTGAGCTTCTTGAAGTAAGAAGAGATTTGCTGTACTCCAAAACACCACTGTGCTGCTTTAAAGAGGCAGTATTTCCAAGCATGCTAGTTAGAGCAATATGATTTTGGGGAAAAAAAAATAAATCTAATTATTATTTTTCTAATAAATTGTGATTTAAAATGCAATAAAAAACAAACTAAGAAAACAGTGCCAAGTTTTCTAAGCTATGCAAGCTAAGCTACTAACTATGGTTTAATTTGCATAAAGGGTTGTTTGTAGGGCTGCATAATTTGACCAAAAATTTGTATTTTTTAATTACTATTGTTATGATTTTTATTATTAATATAAATAGTAATAGAGTAATAGAGTAAGGGTAGTAAGATGTCTAGTATCAGTCAAATTCTAAAGAAGTCAATCCTAGAATCCATTTCAACAAGCTAAGCAAAAATAAAAAAAATTCCGGATGGCGTTGTTGATAATAAAATGTTGATAATAAACTTAATTTTCAGTCAGTACTGAAAAATAACAATAAAAATAGATCAGTATAAATAAAATCAACAAATAAAAATCAATAATTTGGCTGTTAATTTGTAAGTGCTAAGCATTTTTACGCTTAGCGAATCAGTGGTTAGCAAAGCAGCATGCTACCATCGAACTGTGTGGCGCTATAGCTGTGGTACACACCTGATTACGTAGAAAGTTCTAAACGGATTATGTACAAGATTCCATGGCAGTAAAAATGTTCTCTTAGAAATTGATTATGTAGACAGAAGGCAGCTCATTAGGTTTAGCAATAGCAAACAGAGCTAAAGACTTAGCCTGTGCCTTAAATACTACTTAGCAAGAGTGAGACCCTCAGACAGTCTCAGTGCTTTAGTGAACTGCAAGAGGCTGGCAGGAAAGATGTGAATGTAACCCTTCTCTAACCTCTTCCTGGTGCTCACCTTTAATACCGCCTCACATCTGAAGACGGCAGCTAGAGAGAAGTGCATATCAAACACATGAAGCACAGCGCGCATCAAAAGACCATGATTAGTACTCCAAAGCATGTTTTTCTTGACAAAAATCGAGCGGTGCCAACACACACACACACACATCTCTTTAAACCCACACATGCAACTGCTCGGCTAAGCCAATGAAAATAAAAAACAGAAGTGGGGAGTATAAGAAGGTTACCTGCCCGACCGCTGTGTTCCTGTGCCAATCTAAAAAGTGTCCTACAGTAAAAGCTCCTCTAAGAGAATGTTTCTGGCTATTGATTTCTCTGCTGAGAAAGAGAGTTTAAAATGCGTCTTGAACTGGCACGTAACTGTGTAAACAGTGGATTGGTGCCTAATTTCACAGGCCATGAAAACAGGCTTTAAAAAAAAAAAATTTTTTTTCCTCCAGATCTTTCTCTCTCAACGCCTCTCCATCTGTGCCTTCTAAGCACCCAGCTCGAGGACGGCGAGATCAGGCTCATCAGTAAAGCCCTCATGACCTTCAAAACGCTTCAATGACCCATTTCCCAAGGCACAGTCTACTGAAACTAGAACCGCAGCCTTCGATAATGCTTTGTCCCAAGCCACCCTTTGTTTCCTTACAAAGATGAAAGAATCACTCTCCTTAAAAAAAAAAAAAAAAAAAAAAACCTGAAAAAGTAGATATGAAAAGAAACGTTCACTTGTTCAGTTTCTCATTTTCAGTTTTTCGTCTCTAGGGGATGAGAAAAAAAAATCTTCTAAATTTAATAAGTCAAGGAAGAGAAAGTTCTCTGAGAAATAATGTTACATGCAGGCACGATTACATACTTCATAAAAAAGCAGCCTGGCTTTGGTTATTGAGATGGCTTGCATATTCTCTCAGTAAAAAATGAGCCCTTTTCAGAGCCTCTTTGAAATAGTGGGCTGCCATCCCCGAGGCCTGTGCTGCAGTGCCAGTCTTCAAGGACTCCAGCTGTAAGCTGGATGACAGCCATGTGCCTCGACAGTACTGCCACTGGGACATAATGCACAGAAAAACAAGTGCATTTGAAGTTTTTTTCCAGAGGTTAACGTATGTAAAAGAAAGGAAAGCTGCATAAATAAAAAGTAAGCGACGTTGGAAACTGGTCATGTACGTTAATTAGGAGCCTGCGTGAGAGTGTGAGAGTGTGTGGAAAAGCGGGTCTAATAATGAGAAGTTGTGAAGAAATAGCTGGGTAATTGCCACGATCAGGTCTGAGAATCTCCCACACCTCCAACCCCTGCGGTGTTATATAATATGCGCGATTTGGCTCCGCCTCTTGCTCTACATCCACACTGCAATTTTGTATTACATTATGCATTCATTCTAGTAGCGTTTAATTACTATTGCCACAGAAACATGATGTTAAGGACTATTAGCACATAATACGAGATTATTCTATTGTGATGGCTTCACTACATGCTTTATCCTGACACTTCGCCCACCCAAGGGACACTCCCACTCACATTTTGCCATTGTTATGTGCTATTTAAAGAGCAGGTCTCTTGCACCAATGAAGATTTCTTTAACTTGGTTTGAAGGGCTGTCAGAATGCAAAACAGTCAGCCCAACCTACACTTCAGGGGGTCCGGTAAGCTTCTTCAGCTCAGCTCTGGTGCAAACTTGGCGCACAGTGTGAATGCAGAGAATAATTCCTACGATCTGCTTTATGCATGCTCATGCATATGGAGATCTCCAGCCCTCGTATCGGGATTACAGGGCCTCTGTGCGTGAATCGTGATACAAACAGTTGCACGAGCATCTCCTCCATCGCTCTGCTCCCTCGTATCTTGCCAATATGAGAGGAGTTTGTGAGTTTCGGCAAGCTGTGCGTGTCTCACTTTTTGTGCGTCTGCATATCGGAAGCAGCGACTCCCCCCCCTCCACGTCCCTCTCGGTTCTGTCTTTCTCTCTTTCGTTCCCTACCTTGCACTTCAGCTTGAGGGGAAACATTTATAAGCGTGTTGGAGAAGGTGCAAGGAAAAGGGAGAGAAGAAAATATTAGCATGACACAAGCAGAAATCCCCCCAGAGGCGATTGTTTGGTTTCTGAAGGAGTACTTATCACAAAACAATGGCTACAAGGGCGTAGAAACTTTCCTCCCCACGCATCAAGAATTTAACCAAGGAACTAATTCCATTGCCCTCTCCCAAACTGCAAGGGAGGAAACGGATGAGGTGAGACACCGTGAAACTGGACAAGCAAGAGGAGCGGAAGAGAGAGAACAAGAGACAAAGAGGGGGAGAGGGAGAAGGGAGGACAAAATAAACCACACAAATATTAGCTCGCTATCTAATGTTGGACACATTGAAAATAAAGAGGGTTGGCAAAATTCTGAACTTAGGTATGGGCTTTCAGTTTATGAGTGTGAATTTTAAAATTAAAATTGGAATGACAGGAAGTGAAATGTGCTTAACCTGTTAGCCAGCACCCCTCATTATGGGACTCACAGCTGAAAGTGCTCTACCCAACTTTGAACTGTAACAGTTTCTTACTTCAGTGTGTTACAAACATAATTTTGGTGTCTTTGGAAAGAAGACCCTTTGGGCTTTACTTTTTATCCACCAGATTTGATAATGCTCAAAAATATTAAAAGTTATAGACACTGAAGTGCCTTGAATTTTTTTTTACCACACTTAAATATTTTTTTATTTTATATAAAAATACATGAAATCAGTCCCTGGAGCAATCTAGAAAAGTAATGGGTTGAAAGTCAAATGTCTCATGAGTTTCTATTTCAAATCTGAATAAGATATCATGAAAAATGAGACTCCTGCAAATATTTTTATGAGACTTTGTCTAGACCCCCCACCCCCCCAAATATAAAAAAATATTTACCAACTGTATTGAAGGCTTCTACAAACGATTTAGTCATTAAACATACCACTGCAGTTTTTTTCAATTATAAAACACTAGACATAAACTTAGACATCATGTAATTGATTTATTTGAGCACTAGAAAAATACAATAAGAATAAGAAAAATAAGAATAATAAGAAAAATAAAAAAAGATTTATCTTTGTATGCCAATTACAGAAAATCCTGAGACTTCTAGAAATGCAGCATTTACAATGAATTACAATGCAAATAAGTGCTGATGTGCTGATGGCCACTTATACAAATGGTAATAACACAAATGCGCCATAAAGTAAATAATCCACTTCTCTATTCATATAGACGCGTTCACTTTGATAGCCGTGATTATAGAGTAATAGCGAGCTGATTTGCGCTGATTTGCACTCAAACAGATGGTAATCATGCAGATACATTCACATTCAACATAAAACACACTCTCACATATATAACAACTGTTGAAAAATAAAAGAAACAAAGATAAAGGCGATCGCTATAAGTTCCGCCTCCATCAGCTGACAGGTGTGTCAGAGCGCCACACGAGCTGTCACGAGAGAGCGCCAGAATTCAAATATACTATCTTTTGCCTATCTTTCATTCACTTTTTTTTTTTGGTGGATCGTCTCATTCTGTTTGTGACACTGTACGCTGCAAAACCATGCCGTTTTTTACTACCAAGACGCAGTTTTCTTAGCGTGAGTTATTCCATAACGGACACAAACAGTTCGGTAGCTGAAGAACTGAAACGTAAACAAAGGAATTATGATCCATATTACAACGTTACTGCTTCGTTGGACTAAACGTGCTCCATGAGATGTCGTTCAGTGGACCCTTACCTTCCTAACTAAACCGGGATTTACAGCTGTGGATGTGTTTATGACTCGTTATTCGACTAATCTGGTATGTACTGCGTTTCCATTATTCATGTTTTGATGTGTACTGCTTACACAAATGTAGCAAATACAGTCTTTATAAGCTTTCCATTGAAAGACAGCGATCTGTCCTCGATGCTTGAGGCTTAGATCTTTATAATGATATATAGTTTGTCAAGATTAAATTTGTCCCGTTTCATTTAATCTATTTGTAAACACTGACATGTGCGAGTTGAGGGTTGTTGAGGACGCCCCGCGTCGGGGTGCAGGTTAACAGGTTAACTGCAATTCAAAGAAATGTAACAAACAAATCACATAATCATTCATTTTAACTTAATAGCTAATAATAGACAGATTCTTAACATATAAAAAGATATAACTATGACTAATTATATTTATGATAAATTATTCATACATTATATTTATAAGATTTATAAACATTATAATTAATAGATTAAGTATTCCTTTACTACACACACACATTAATATCTAACAATAATAATATTAATAATAATAAAAGTCATTCATAATTCAGTTCTGTATGACACAGAAGCCTGAAAACTTAGCAACGAGCGAGATGGCTCACAGATCCCTTCAGCAGAAGGGCGTCACACAGGCAGACGATAAGACAAGCATTGCACATAGCACTCTGAACAGAGAAGAAAGAGAAGCAGAGGAGGATAAGGGAATGAGGGAAAATGAGGGGAAAGGCAGACGTTCATTACAGGAGCATGCTCTACAAAGAGCCTGCTAACAAACACATAACAGAAAACCAGCAAGGGCTTTCCAACTTACAACAGTGACCCAGATACAAACCCTTCCTCCTCACACAGCGAGGTGCAAAGGTTCATGCTACTGTAATTTATAATCACGATACCCTGGCTCTTCAATCTACTCGTCTAATTGGATTCATTACGCACATCTCACTAGGACCTCCAAGTTCAATGGGTGCTTAATATTGCTTTTTTTGTTGTTGTTGTTGTTTTTTTTAAAGTTTATGCCATTTTCAGCAAGAGATGCTAATCAAATAAATATGCTAATGATAAGTATTAATCAGAGTGCATTGTCACCTGGGGCGTTGATTCCCAGGCACCTCTTTTCACAGAGCTCTTGCTCAATGACAATGTCAGTAAGTCTGAGCCCATTGCTAGTCTTTATGAGTTACTGCCATGGGAACAGAGAGAGACAGGGAAGGACAGAAAGCTGGTATATTCTGAGAGTCTGTTCACTTCACACATGCTATGAAACATCCTCCGGACTATAATGACAGCTGTGTATTTAGTCAGCTTCATTTGCAGGATCCATCTTGCTCTGCTTAGAGAAACGGGCTGCTTTCTTTCCTTATCATTAAGAGTCCATTACGGCTGGCACACCTACACAGTTACGGAGTTCTGAAATTACATTGGATGGAGCAGAGCCATGATAATGCACAAAGATCATCATTCAAGGTCTTATAGTCAGACACTGTATTTAATCTGAAGCAAATAAAAAGTGGCTGTGAAGGACAGAAATAGCCTGTTAAATATATAGTGCTGTCGTGTACCTGGATAGTTCCTTCAACCACTGAAACCTGAAAAACATATTCCCAGTAGACATAATACAAGTATTGTGGAAATTGTAAAGACAGGCTTAAGACTTAATTTAGACAAAATAGTACACCACAAAAACAGTATATATTATCATCTGATAATACCATAGTAACTACCATATTCAACTGTATAATACAATGGTCATCACAGTACCATACACTGAATAGATTGTATTCAAATATGGATGTTATGGTATTACCATATGATACCATAACTATACCATGCTTCTGCAACTTCCTGTGACTGCCCTCATAAGAAAATGCTAATATACAGCACAATATATGGGCCAATTGTGGCTAATATATTATATATATATATATATATAATAAGAACAACTATGATTTGGCTAAAAACACTGTATTAGAAATTAGAAATGTTTAATGCAACAAGTAGGTTTTTTTCATAATTATGGTTACAGTGAAAGTAAATAATTATTCTCATTATATGGATTAATAAAAAAATTTTTTTTTTTTTTTTGCATGAAAAAATGCCATATGGAGACTTCCAGTTGTCTAATGAAATGCTCCTCATGAACTTAATGACAAATAAAAAGCGCATTCATCACAATGCTGCTCAATTTTACACCGGCCGCAAAAACCCTGTGAACTAAATATGAATATTCAATACAATCTCCCAACCCCTATCTAGTATATTTTTTCCTTTTGTCACTCCTAAACTGACTTTGACACAGGTGTTCTTAGCCTCATCTGCTGGCCTCACACATCCTATCAACAGACCGAAAAGCTACGCTGACATTAATAAGACCTGAACTCTCTATACACCACCTTATTTTAAAGCTCCACCAACAAAATACAGGTACACTTCAGATGAGGAACCAGTGTAGTCTTGTGTATCTTCAGTCCTTTGTTCTCAATCTTTCGACTTTCACAGTGTTTTCTGTATTCCTTAGGAGCTGCAGTCTCTTGTTGACCTTTCTCAGAACTACACATTTCTTTACGATTTTAGAGCGAATCGTGTCTCTCGACAAGCGCTGCTGACACAGTGACCCAGCTCTGCATGCCTCCAAGACAACGGGAAGCAGATGAAACCATGTCAGACACTGGAAAAAGAACTGACATGCTCAGCGTTTGAAATGACTCATGTACACACACAGTGTCTCTGCTATTGATTAGCGTTTTACAAGAGGTCCATTTAGAGGTTTTTCCCTTTGGGAAAGGTGAGCTTTTTCACACTTGAATGTCTTCTAAAGGACCAAAACACACTTAAGTAAAATGTAAACTTCACTTGAGCCCTTGTCAGTATGAAGGCATTCTACAGGAAGCTAGCTGTTAGCATTCATATTCATGTGACTATCCTGACAACATCTAACGGGAACATGCTAACAACCAAAACCTGGATGGATATAACAGAAAGAGAGAGAGAGAAGACAAAGAAAGTGACAAAAGCAAAACAAGGCAACCAAGCAAAGCAACTTTTTCTGCATTTACACATCAAACTGTGAGCAGGTGTCCAAAGCACAAGACTTTCGCTCATCAATGCTTCGTATCTTTCTCGGCATGAAAGGCAGTCATCCTGGCTCAGGTCCGCCACAGAGCTTTTGATGTTTAATTAATGTTCTGTTTGCGGAATATGCAAATGTAAATAAATGTATTAAAAAAAAATACTGTAACTTGCCACCAGCGAAAGCCTGAAAGGACCAAAACATTTTCTTTGTCAGAAATAATGAAATAAAGTCAAAGACACGAGCACTACTCCTCTTTACATGTTATTTATGCATCTTTTCACTGAAGACTGGAAAACAATCCTAATGAGTCATAGAGGCTGATAGTGAGAAGAGAAAAAACAAGAGAGAGGGAGGGAAAAAAGAAAAGATGCATCCAGCGCTATAGTTGCCACATATGTGCTGCCGGGTAGTGGGACACACATAGCATTCAGAATAAATGAGAGGGATATTCTGTACTGTTAAATTGCAATCAAAATCGGAACCCTGCCAAAACAGCCCTGGATACACGTCCCAGAATTAACACACTGTCCAGATCCTGTTTTTTCCCTTTTCAAGCCTTTTTTAAATAACTGTTGCAATAATTTTGAGGTGTTTAATGTATTTTAGTGTAAAGTGGAGAGTAGCGCACGAAACAGGCTACATCTGAATAACTGTACTTGCATAGAATGCATTAAAGAACTTCTTGATCATTAATTTGGGTAGTATATCATTTGGCATATATGCCAGGTGTGCACTGTGAAAAATCATTTAATATTTTTGCCTTTTTTGCAAGTAAAAAAGGTCAATATTAATAAAACAACTTAAACATGTTATATATTTATTTTTATAAGAGAATTAAGATATTCTATAAAAATGAAACACTATGTATACAAAGATACAGATCTTTAGCTATGTTGTATACATGTACTAACCAACAAGCATCAAATATACTACTGTGTCAAACAAGTACAATTTAACCATAAAAAGCAATGTCTGACTCACTAGCTGGGCTTCCATCAAAAGTTGCAAATTTAAATTTTGTGCAAAACTGGAATATCGCATAAAACATTTGATCAAAATCATCACTTCCTGATAAACTGGTACTAAATATCACTAAGATAAGTAGGAGAAGACACTGAATATGCTTTTTATATACCGTATAGAAGGGAAGTATACACTCGGACTATACACAGTATAGTATACACAGGGAGAATGCCAAAGGCATGTGCCACACAAGTACGCAAATGTTTCAAGCAATGCAAGCATGATTTCATAAACTTTCTTCTTCTATGGCCAGATTTCTTGTCTACATTCATGCTGGAGCAACAATCTGAAGATAATCTTCACTGAGCAACTTAGATCTTATCAACATATTTACTACTTTTCATTTTTTAAAAGGCAACATATGGTTTAATTGCAGACATTTGACAGTAACACTACTGCACCCTATAAATGGTTTTCTACTGCCAAAGTAATGCCAGAACACTTTAAATATGGGAATGCTCACTTCCACATTTTGAGTTTTTACATCTGCGTACTTGCATAGATTCTGTTTCTGTCCTTAAGCGTAACAGAGGAACTAACATAGCTCCTATCAAGGGGGCTATATGCATGCATCCATGCAAACAGGCGGCGGGGCAACAACAGGGTCAGAACAATTGGGAAATGATTAATCAAGACAAACAGCACTCAAAAAAAAAAATAAAAAAATAAAAATAAAGAAGAGCTCTATGACCTCACTTCCCCTTTAAATAGTGCCATGAAGACTGGAGCTGCAGGGATGGCCACTCCAACCATCCTCCATCACGCAAACAAACACAAGAGACAGAGACAAAGAGGTGCAGGTAGAAAAAAGACATCAAACCAGCCCATTGACGGCCCCCTGAAGGAGACCCACAGGTCAGAATTCCAATAAGAAAGGTCAGAGGTAGAACTCTTCCCCGCTCGCAACGAGTGGTGTGTCCGGTGGCGACCCTTAGCGGACGTCACATGGACAAGACAGACAGAGAGACACACTGGAACAGAAAAAACAGTTTAAAGACAGCCAAAAAAGGACACAAAAGGACAAAGGGGGAAATGACGAGACATTTGAACATGGAAGGACTGGCGTGGATGACTGGCACTAGAGGGGTAAGGACATGAATGAAACATGAAGTCAGTGTTTCATGTGTCATCAGAGCGGAGAACGGCATGGAAATGAACGAGAATGAGCACCTTCCACAAGAGTTTCCCACAGGACACAACCAAACACAAGCAGACATATAATGCTAATTAAACAACATCTATTTCAGCAACATAAAATTACAAGAACACACAGCAAAACATCTGTACGGAACTATCCAATAATTCCCCACACTCACCACAGGGCCCTTGTTGCTTGACAGGGATGTCTGTTTCAGTCCAGCACTCTTCGAGTTTCCTCTCACAGTCGTTGAGGTATGTCTTTCCGTCCATTCCGCACAGGGGCTTGTATGTGCCATCACATTGTATGGGGTCGCAGGAACACCGAAACTCTCCATTTTCCAGCAAACACATGGCGTTGAACTTACAACCATTCGGGCAGCCCCCTGGAGACCAGAGACACACGTATACATGCATCAACAATGTGGAGAATGGCAGTAAGCGTCCTGGTGCTAATCAACACTGACTGGAGGGATCTCTCTTTCTCTCTCGTTAATCAGACATCGGATATTGACTCACTCAGGGGTTTTAAATTAATTACCATGCCTGATTATTTAATCAATTATCTAATTCAATTCAGATTTATTTGGGGTGTTTTTTTCCCCACTTATACAGTTGTGTTAAGCTGTCACAGACGGGCCGAGGTGGTGTGTAATTAAAGCCATTTTCTCATCTGTTTGAGAAAATTAAGAGACCTATTATGTTACTGCACAATCTGAGTTTGATTTGTGTTTGATTCCATTATCCAACCTATCTTTAACAATGCTGATTAAAGGAAGCTAGGAGGCTATAGGAATGGAAGTGGAATTTCATGAACTGGTTTTACTCCACATAAAATGGCTTTCACAACCCTATTACTTCCACAGTGTGACGAATTTGTGAGTAAAAAAGAATATTTAATAAGATAAAAAACTAGGACAAGACATGATTTCATCCACTGTGAATCGACTGGATTGTGAAAACTGGGAGTTCCACACAAGAACAGACCTACAGTATGAGAGATTGCCCTTATGAAATTAACCATGGTTTTACTACAAATAAAACCAAAAAAAACATTGTTACTATAGTTAAAACCATGGTAATCACAAATTAACCATGGTTCTGCTACACACTAACCTTAGTTTACCAATGGTATTTGTATTAAAACTGTGGTTATAAAAATGGTAATCAATGGTTATAATAAAACCATGGTAAATTTTCGTAAGGGTGTGGAGGAGAATATGGTGTTGTGAAACATATCCCTAAAGAATTATATCCCTCTGTCAGATACTTAGCAATGTCAGATCAAAAATGTAGCAAGTTATCACATTTTGTTCTAACCATAAAAAAAAAAAATAAAAAATAAAAACTTTTTTCCAATGCTCACTTTTCTAGCTAGCATTGTGTTACGCTAGTAGGCTAAGTTAGCTAGTTAACCAAATATTACCAAAGCTAAAAAATGTAAGTTGCCTAGATTTCTGAATGGAAACAGTTGACAAGTAAACATCCCACTTTTTGTGCTTTCATTTAACCTTTAGTTAGCAAACTAATAGCTTAGTGTTCTAGCGTACCATAATGCTAAGCTGCACTATAAAAGGCACTTTTGAATAACAATAACATGCTCCATCTGGAATTATTGTAAAAACTGTGTGCTTCATACAAGAACAGACCTAAAAGAAAATTTTCAGTTGATTGTAGGGAACTATTTCTCTCTTAAAATGCTGCTGGAGTAAATCAATCCACCCCACATAATCATATCCCGTTTGGAAGCCGTTTGTAATGTCTGGTCAAAAATATAGCACATTATCACAATATCTTGTTGTAACTAATGAAAATATAGCTTTTCTTAGCCAGTTAGCATTGTGTTAAGATAGTAGGCTAAAATGTTAGCTAGCTAACAAAATATTAGCAAAGTTAAAAATGTTTGCCTTTCCTTGTTTTCATTTAGCCTTCAGTTTTCAGCTAAGTCTCCTAGCATAGCATATTAATAACTGTTCAAGAAAGATTCTTTTGATTAGCAATAACATGATACACATTTCATTAGGATCGGAAGGATGTTTTGAGGAGGTTTTGAGATATGGAGGCTGAAGATCATGTTCACCTTTGAAGGTATAGTTCTCCCAAAAATGAAAATTCTATCATTAATTACTCACCCTCATGACGTTCCAAACCAGTAAGACCTTCATTCATCTTCAGAACACAAATTAAGATATTTTTGATGAAATCCAAGATTTTTCTGACCCTACATAGACAGCAACTACCAAGTTCAAGGCCTATGCAGGGCCAGAAAGCTCTCGGATTTCATCAAAAATATCTTAATTTGTGTTACGAAGATGGACAAAGGTCTTACGGGTTTGAAACAACATGAGGGTGAGTAATTAATGATATTTGGGGTGAACTAACCCTTTAATGTAGCTCAATGTGAATGTTTTTTTTTTTTTAAATAAAAATTATGGCAATTATAGCAAATAACAAGTATTAACACTAATAATGTGAGTGATACATTTTGATTCACATATTGCCTGAGCAGATCCCAAACACATGTACAAAGTAAGAAATACATCTGAGACAAATGCTATTGTTTCTCAAGTTACACTGGCACAGAAACAGTTGCTCTGTATTGGGACAACAGTGGCCCACAAATAACACCACTATCGCTCACGGCACAAACACATACACACTAAGCTGCGCACTATCACAGCTGAACACACACTTTCTCTGCGCTTTGCCACAGGGCTTCAGAGCGAAGCAGGGACGATCTTTTTCATCATCCATGAAGATACAGCCTTGCCACAATACACCTGCCAGAGCCCGACAGGCAAATTGGATTTGTGGAGATTGGTATCGTGTAGGCATGACAGTACTGCTAACCTGACTTAATTTGTCCAGAGCCTTCTCACCGCAGCCATGACTAAATAAATCAAATGCGGCCGTAGGGCTCCTTTATCAGACACGAGCATGAGCTCCTGGGAGTCTATGACAACTCGGCTCTAGGAGGAACTCACCTTTCTCCTTGCAGCTGCCTGAAGAAATCTTTTTGAGCTCCAGGTTGTTCTGCAGGGCCGTCCGCTCCATCTGACACTCGCTATCGTAAGTGTGGCCGTCGCTGGCGCAGATGGGCGTATTGTCGGGCGGGCAGGAATCGGCTGGGGCGAAGGTAAACTGTTTGTAGGTCTTTGGGTTCACCCGACAGCCCATACTCAAGCTGTTCAGAGTATCACTGCAAGGATCTGAGGACAAGAGTGAAAAAAAATGTGTCAGACCGAGATGGCAGTTCATGACTCTTGTTTGATGTCATTTGTCTTCTGTTGATATAATGTTGATAATCTGATCTATTAGCTTGCTAGCCAAATATTGCCAAAATGTTACCAAATACTACCAAAGCTTTCTTTGTGTTTTCATTTAGGAATCAGTTAGCATACTAACAGAAAGCCTATTAGTGTAGCAATGTTCTTTTGATTACTATAATACTGCAATGTTCTTTTTTATTACCATGCTATGTTTTTGCGGTATTAGGGAAGGGTGATTCAATCTTGCACAACACGGCATCCATTCTGTTGCCTCGCAATTACATTTTTTAGGCCTTTTGTCATTATTATTTTTAGTAGTTAATAGAATAGTTTAGGTGAGATCACACTAGACTTTGTGTTCTATTCACTGCATCCAAATTTGCATACTGTGAGAGTATTTACTGCATCCGATGACAAACATCTTAAAAAGTATATAAAAAAGTAAATTCTTTATGTAAGCCAACACAGTACAAAGATGGCAATTTCGTCTCTGTTCTTTTTTCTATTATTCAGTTCAATCATCACATTCAATTCAGAAACTAACAACTAGCATACACATTACTTTTGTCATATTTTTTATTGAACCACTGCAAAACAAACAATTTGGGTCTAGAAGTTTTTATAAGGAGATATGTTCTTATTCACATTTCCAACCCTAAAAACAACAGTAATGACAGGGAGAAAAGTGTAACAAGAGCCAAACTCAAACACGTATCGCACACATGAGCACCTTAGCTTCATATCGGGCTATTTAATAACATAATATCGAGTTTAGTTTCAACATGAATCAATCACATTTAAACTATTCTGCAAAAGTGTGTGTTTTTTTTTTAAATGACATATTAAAATATATTAAAAACAGAAAAGTTATTTCAAACTGTAATAATATTTCACTGTTCTACTGTATTTTTAATCAAATAAATGCAACCTTCTTTCAAAAACATTAAATACATAAATCTTACCGACCCCAAACTTTTAAACAGCAGTATACATATATTTTTCCTGAAGATCTTGATTAGATTTTTTTTTTGATAAAGGTTAGATTTAAACTAGTGCTGTCAGTTGATTAAAATGTTAACTAATTATTTTCACATTTTTTTCTGAAATTATTCATGAATAATCCCACTTATCATTAAAGTTTTTAAATTTCACTTTCAATCTTTAAATGAATGTAGAAAAACATAAAGAAAGTATATATTTGTTTAATAGCATCTGTTATGACTGAAGGTGAGTATCACTGATACCAATACTACTGATGTCTCTGTAATTGTTTTCTTTTTCCTAATATTTAACCATTGACTATGGCCCTTCAACATTACAGTATAATTGAGAGCTATCAATTTTAACATTTATAAGACTTAACTTCAACATCTTAACAATAACAACTTCTACTTTAAATGAACTTAAAACAATCTTTATACAAACTCTACAATAAAGGTTATATTTAACTACCTGTACCCTTCAGTAAGTCAGTAATATACAGAAATTGAATACAATTATCAAACACTAAATTATAAAATTAAATATAGATTAATCCTTTAAGCTACAGAAGTTATTGATTTAATCTTTTTTTCTTTTGTTCTCTGATTAACAGACACCACAGCAGCTGGGTTATTAGGTTATTTTAGCTGCTAAGTTAATTGCATTAAATTAATGCAGAACTAATTTTGACAGCACTAATTTAAACTCTTTAGAACAGCGCACCTCCAGGACCAGAGTTTTTGGTATCTGAGCACATGCCCTAACCACTTCTCTACAGCAACAATGCCATTTTTTGACTAGAATGTTCTGCTTTTTCAAAGCATCTTCTAGGCACTATTGATGGAGCTGTTGTCAATGGTGTGTCATTTACTGAGAAGAAATACTAAAATGTGAAAAAGATAAGGGTGACAGCTGAAGGGATGGGAGTGATGAGTATGTGGGAGCTGATGGGTCTTTGTGGCTGCAGGGGGCTCCGGGCCCCGGCCCTGTATGGCAAGATCATAATTGTAATAGAAATGCCATGATGATTATTGAAATAAGTGTGACAGTTTCGCCAGCCTCCACACTTTTTCAGAAATAAGACGACACAAAGGACTTATCAGCCGGTGTCGTGCTAAGACAATGCTGAGCTGCGAGTGAGTCGCACAATCACAGGAGAGAAAGAAGCATGAAGACAGAGAGAAAAAAGACAAGAGAGACAGAGAAGAAAGGACAGAGGAAATTAGACAAGGAAGACAAAACACGTAAACAAAACAAAGAATGAGAGGAGAGGAAGAACACAGGCAAAAAAAAGAGAACAAGAAAGTGGGAACAAAATAAGCGGGAAATGGAGACAAAGCCACAGAGATAGAGAGACATCATGAAAGCAAATAACACACAGATGGACACATGCACACTAGGGATGTATAAAACAACATATTTTCAGAATCAACTAGCCAGTGGCTCTTTCCTGAATGACTAGTCGACTAATTAGGCTAGAAACTGACTAGTAAGCTACTAACCCACCCTAAATGCACACAAATCAAATTCAATATTTCAGTCAATCAATCAATACATACATACATAAATAAATTCATTTATTCATTCATTCATTCATTCATTCTTAATCAGTATTTTTGTCATGTTTTACAAGAAGAAAAATATCTAAGCTTCCCTACATCCTTACTTTTAAGGATGTTTAGTTATGTTTTTTTTATATATAATTTAAGGTTACAGTCAGTTAAGTCAACCCATTCTAAATGCACACAAATCAAACCCAGTACTTCTAGCACAAAAGAATAAATAACTAAATAAATACATGAATTAATGAATAATGTTGTATAGATGTTTTCTTTTAAATCAAGACAAAACAAAATTAGATTATTTTTGTTTCTCAAGTAAAATTTATCCTCTTGATGTTTGTTTTTTTCTGAATATTTTTGTTTCTCAGATTAATTTTTTATTGTTTTAAGGCTGCTGAGATGTCTTCCTGGAAAACCAGAAAGTCTTATAATAATAATATATTTAATATATAATTAATATAATATATAATATATATTTGCACTGTAAAACAACATGACCTATAGACATTTTGGAGGTCACATTTCTTATTGTCTTATTTCAAATGTAAATATGCCAAAGTTTGCACCCTAAATGCACGCATATCAAGCTCAATAGATCTAAAGCTCTGAATTAAAAACAAATAAAGAGTTTGGTTTCAAAACGCAATAAACACCTTTTTTTTTTTAAATTGAGTTCCCACCAAAATCAGTATTGTATCTGGTCGGTATTGAAAGTCAATTTGTAATTTTACGCAAAATGCGATATCCGCCGTGTTATTCTGTCATGTTTTCGCCCTATCTTTCCAAACCGTGACAAACACCAGTCTCCCTTCTCTGCAGAATGCGATACATCCGCTGATCCAATCACAGCGCACCATTCCACGCACTGTAAACAGTAACTGACAAGCTACGCAATATCGCGTTCATAATCACAGATGAATCTCCTTTGATTATGAAAGCAATATTACGTAGCTTGTCAGTGATCTATGGCTCTGTGTATTAAATGCTGCTCCATCTGAAAGCATGTGATGGAGATTTACTACTGATCACAGAACCGGCTTTACTGACGAGATGCGCATGACAATCGCAAGTGATTTATCGTGCAGCCCTGAAAAATGAATAATTTTGAAGCCATTGATGAACCTGTGGTGGTTTCTGCGGTGGGGAAGAAACGTAAGCTATTAATAAGATTAGTATTGACCAAGTTCTGAGGCTGTAATGTGGATCAGCTTACTTTGTTATGTATTTTCAACACTTTTAATAAGAAAAATAACTTTTATATTGATTCAATGGATTTATTGCATTTTGGGGGAAAAATATTGTTTTATAATAAATCTTTGAAAATCAAAATCTGGATTTAAATTTTTAATGTTATTATAATCTAAAGATGCTATGTGAAAGTTTGAAACAGAAAATAGTGGTTTTCATCTTGCCAGTTTCTTGGTAAAGAAAACACATTTTTACTCAAATTAATCAAATGGATTTATAGCGTTTTGGAACCAAACTCTTCAAATATACAAGCATTAAGCATAAAAGCCCAAGTAGAGAAGCAGGCTGACAAAGTGTTGCTGCCAGGTCAGAGACTGGTGTATACTAACACAATAATATGACGGCTCTCAAAGGAGGGGAGTATGGAGCTCGACCAAAACGGTCCAGCACAATGCGGGCAGTGCCTCCAACAACATCTCGCCATGCAAGCCAGCCATTACCACTGGAGAAACCATTAGCTCCCATTAAGAGAGGCCGGCTGGAGCCAGCATTCAGTGTATCGCTGCCTAACAGTACCATGCAGGGTTGGCTGTTAATTAGCCCGACACACTGAGCCCCCGCTCCAGCAGGGAGTGTGTATGAGGCCGCTCCATTAGTCCACACCCTGTATCTGTGCGCCTGACAGTTGCTGGCCAAGACCTTAATGCATGTTTTGGAGGAACAGTGGCTGTAGCCGCTATTTACGGGAATGAATGTGTATACAGAGCTGGCCAAAAAATGTGTCTAAGTGTGCTTTGAAAGAACAGTGGCCCATGTCCTGCTGTACGATTGATTGTGGGTTTGTTTGTTTTGTTCCTCAATTCTCTGTGTAGAACAACAGTGTTTTTCTTTTGTGTTTATGTTTGCTTTTGTAGTGCTGTGGGATTGATTGTGGGTTTGTTTTTTTATAGAAAAAACATGTACACATCCTTAAAACAAGATACATTTACTTCAGAAGCCAAAATAAAGTAGTTGTTAAAATGTTTAGATGTGCTTTCCTGAAATACAACACTACACTTTTCTAGCAAATGTATTGTCATTTAAGGTTGAGATGTTATGTTTTCTTTCTTTCTCAAGTAAATTTATCTTTTATGAATTTTTTTATATATATATATATATATATATATATATATATATATATATATATATATATATATATATATATATATATATATATAGTATTAGGCATGTTTGCATATGCCTCAATTCTCTGTGTAGAACAACAGTGTTTTTCCTGAAAAAAGATGCGATCTAAAAAGATGCGATAATTTTTATAATATTTTCTTCTTATAAACGTTTTAACATTTATTATTTTTGTTACTCAAGTAAACTTTTTTTTTTAAAAAGATGTTTAGATATGTTTTCCTGAAAACAAGACAAAATAATAATTATTTAAATAATAATTACTGCTTTTGCTTCACAAGTAAATTTAACCTCTTTTAAGGATGTTTTCTTGCAAAACAAAACAAAGGTAATGAATACTTCTGTTTCAAAACATTTTCTTATGTTAAGGATGTTTAAATATTTTTCCTTGAAAACAAAGCATATGATTATATGCAGTGAAAGACAGTAATAAAACATGACTTGACTTTTTTTGTGATGTCATTTTTTCTTATTCAGTCTTATTTAATATCATTCTTATTTTCAAACAATACAAGTAAATGTAGTGTCCTTCAGTGATAAAAATACCATTTGTAAGTGTTGACTGAGTCAGTAACCGCAAGGATGGTGTCTCTAAGTTAGATTTAGAGTTGTTGATGTCTGTCCTCCTTGGTGCTTTGTACTCTCGAGGGGGTTAAAAAAAAAAAAGACACTCTCCCAAGAGCCGCAGAGAAACATACTCCACACGTCCTCTGGGACCCGAGGCATTCATCTAGCCCTGCCACCCAGAGAGCCATCATTTACAAGAGGTGACTTCCCTCCGAGTCTGTCTGCCTCGCTCTGCCGCAGGAAACACCACAATGTCACACTCCCCATACAAGACACAAGACTTGCTTTCAGAAAGTTTATAAAAAAATACAGCAAAAATCATCTTCTGAACTGGTACTTTTATCTTGTTTCTTAGTTGTTGTTTTTTCTTTTAAATATCTCAGCATAAAACACTCATAAAACACAAAATATATTTTCAATAACGTTTATGTTTCTAGCCCCATGGGCAGAAAGCTCTCAAACTCCTGTTAGATTTGTGCACTAGAACAATTCCAATGCCAGTGAAGTAAGAAAAATATACTTACTTTAAAGAAAACTCTCTTAAAACAAGTTTCACTATCTTCAATATCTAAATTGATCTTTTTTTAACTGAAAAACAAGACAAAAATGCAGATTAAGAAAATGATTTTTTGGCACTGCAGACTTGGCTGTGATTCATCGAACCATCCTACATTTTTAACAAGAGTCCAATAATGTTCAGTCAAAAAACGGCAAGGTTAAATAAGAAGGAGAGTTTGATCTTCGTTAACCAATAAGGAATAAGGAAGCAACTGAAAATGATATAATGATCAGCCTCTGAGAGTGCAGGGTATGCTAGAGCGAATATACGGGAAACTTTCCTAACATGCCAGTTTTCTCTTAAAAATGTGAACGTGTCCAGACCTCATCACGGAGTACAGATGAATAAAAGAGATCAAAATAAAAATCTGAAATGTCAGAGAGGGGCGGAATAAGCTGAAAAAAGAAGCTGACAGCTCGTCAGGCAGCGTGGAAGGGAAATGTCATTAGGCAGTGCAGGGTGGGAAGGGGGCTTTTCATGAACGACACTCTGTCCTCATGACTCAAACTCCCCACTAACATGAAACAGCCAGGATTTAATCAAAGAAGAAGAGCTCAAAAACCCAGACAGTTAGCATGGCCAAGTGTTATGTGACAGGAGCTTTCAGCAGAATAACTGATCTGTTGAATTTTTTTTACTCAAAATTAAGCCACAATACTCTTCTACAAACATTCAGAATCCAAAATCACATAGGGGATAACACAATAAAAATTGATGTGTTACATTTTATTAAAATTGTAATTATAATTATTATTATTATTATTATTATTATTATTATTTATTTTATTTATTTTTTACATTTTTTATAATGTTCTTGTTGAACTGCGTTACTTGCATATTCATTTAATTTTATTTAATACTTTTTACAAATACATAACATCAACTTATGTTACTTTTTTTCTGTGTTGTATAATTTTTTTATTTTGTTGTTATTATTATTATTTTTTTTTTAATTATATATTATTATTTTTTACACAATATTTCATAGTAATAATGCAATCATTATGTTCATCATACAAAACAAACAAATAAATACATATTAACTGAATTCAACATGCTTTTCTTTGTAACAAGTTTATTTTCTCACTGCACAATTGGTATGTTTAGCTATATACTATAGCTTGCCTATATGTTTTAAGAAGGGGCCCCTTGTACTTTAAAAGTAACACTTCCCAACACTGACCACAACTGCATTCTAAAAGCAGTCAAAACGACCTGCGATCACTTTGAAGGAAGCTACAATGCAAGAATGGCAAGATGGTAACAGAACTACATGTGATAATCACAATAAATGGAATGCTAATGACTAAATAAAGGCTCAACAGACTCACCGCAGCGGCCTTGGTGATGCACACGGATGTTCTTCTGAGCGGCACAGGCTTTCATGTTGAGCTCACATTCACTTTGGTAGTCCAGGCCGTCGCTGCCGCACACCACGTTCTTGGGGACGTTCTCACAACTCAGAGGACACATGCACTTGGCGGACAGACCGTCAGATGACTGGATGCAGGTGCTGCCAAAGCTACAGGTCACGTCGCTGCATGGGTCCTTCAGGGCTGAAAAACAAGGAAAGGAGAAAGTGAGTTTAGAAAATGCATGAATAACATTTGACACCATCTGAGATGTTGTTAGTGGCTCTTAGAGTGTTGCTATGTAGTTGCTCGCTGGACTTGGTTTTTAAGTTTTAAACACTATTCTTGTACTTATTCATGCATCTAGCACACATGGTGGAAGATGAGTTACGTGCCAAAGTTTTATTAATATAAATACATTTTATGAATATTAATGTTATCACTAATAACATGATGTACTCTTGGTCGTGTTCGGATAATTGGCTGGCTGCTTGTCATGTTCACACTATAAAGTGTTTTTAAGGTGGGAGTTCATGGGTGAACTCCAAACACGAACACTACTACTGAGATACGATTGGGTTAAAATGAGGCATGGTCTCCCAGCACCTCCACACGGCTCAGACGTGCCCCGTGTCGATACAGATGGCAGAATGAAGTGGCTTAACCCGGGCTGAAGAACAGCTCAGTGCCCCAGACTTGAATATTCGGTCACAGCTGGGTGGGTGTACAAACAAGTCACTCTAATTCACCACGGACCATTTCAAGCAAGCTTTGCATTCACAAAACATTCTCAATTGCTATGCTTCAGCTACCCGTCCTAATGCTGGAGGGACCTAATCAGCTTTCTTCACTCTGAAAATAAGAAAGCACCATTTTTTCTGCAAAAGACTTTTTTAAAAAGTCTATTTCTTATTAAACAATCCACCACTCAGGAGTGAAGTTGAAGAAATGATTTACACAAAAATGAAATTTCTTTCATCATTTACTTATGTTGTTCCAAACAGATCTTAAACCCTGGCCACTAATGCATTATATATATATATATATATATATATATATATATATATATATATATATATATATATATATATATATATATATTCCAAGTCCAAGTCTATTGAAGCCATATGATAAGCATGTGTGATGAATAGACTGCAATTTCTCTTAAGAAGAATGTAAACAAATCACACGTGAATCAGATTTTGCCAGTGAATCAGTGTTCTTTTAGTATTATTTGCATACTTTATATACTTATATATTTGAATTAATGATATTTTAAATGATCTTTTATTTTAATATTTTTTATTTGTCATGTTAATTTTAGTAATCTCATGTGCTTGTCATCTTTATTAATTTTTGATTTAGTCATTTTAACTTCTACTTGAACTTATTTTATTTTACTTATTTGGTTTCATGGACCATTTTTACCATTTGTATCCTTTTTGCTTTAAAGCTTTAAAGCTTCAGTTACCACTAATTGTAAATTTATATAAAACCATGACCAGTATACTCCTCGCATGCTCTTTATTTCATTTTTTAACTGAAATGAATACATATCTATTTTTGATACTCAGAGGAACCATCTGATTATTATCATTATTATTTAGATGATACATATTCATGAGCCATTGACAAACACAGAGATGCTGAAAAAGGAACGGACCGTGTCACTTCAGAGAGGGCTAGTTTCATTTCCTACTGTCCTTAGACACGCCATCGGCTCTAATTCATTCTCACTATCTCCATCCCTGTTCCATCACCTCTTCTGTGCGTCATATCAGCCTACAGTCTTTTGTGGGTTTTACTTTGTGTAAATCTGTTAAGAGAACCCACTTGTTTAATTAAAGGTTTGTGCCTGTCTCTAAGGACCACGCTCCACAAACCCACTCACACACATGTGATAAACCTGGCAAGCGGCATCGTAAGGATGAGATCAGTGGCACTTTATGTGTTGTGTGATCAAAGTGTTCATTCTCTTTTTCCTCCTCTCTCTCTCTAAAAAAAGATGACTGTGCCTCCCTCGTCTTTGCACGTCTGAACCTCGCACTTCATCGGCCTGGGCTCACTACCTAACCAACCACTCGCACTTCCAAAAAACTCACTGTAAATGTTTGTGTGGAGGAAGTCAAATTGATGTCTCTGTGATGTATGTGTGCTATCAGGGAACCATTGTATGTATGTAAGTGTGTATGTGTGTATTTTCTGTTTTGTTATTTTGTGAAAACAAAACAAAACAAAAAAACATGGCACCAGAATTTCCTAGCTACTGCCCTGGTTGAGAACCTCTAGACTAATGGGGTAAAATGGGTCAGTGGGTAAGAAGTGACACCCCCTTATTAAAAGAAAAAAAAAAAAACTGTGCACAACTTTTGTCATGTGACAATATGTATAGAAAAAGGCAGTCAAATACAGCTGACAGCAACTGAGAGATGCACATGAAAAAATTTAACATGCATTTTAATGCAAAAAAATTATATTATAAATATAAATGTTAAAAAATAATGTATAATGATTTAATAATATATAATAATATTTTATTGTTTCAGTTTATTTTAAATATTTTTTATTTATTGCCACATGATTCATCCCTAACATGTTGCAAATTGCGACCCCTCCCTCGCCTATGCAGTGTATTTTTTCCCTTAAATGATAAACAAGTCTGTTTAGTCTATGATGGCCTTTGAGATGGACTGACGCATTCCGGTACTTTCCTCATCCTCACAGTCATAACTAATGGCAGCTGAGCTCTGACTCATTACTTCTGCTTCGACAGATTAGCCTCAACCCCAAAAGCCTGCCTCTAAGACAACTGATTTCATCAGTCTGATGTAAAGCGCTTCTTTAAATCAGTTCTGATATATCTGTCAGGAAGTACACATTGAGAAGAGTCCGATGATGATTCACATAAACAGCTTCCTTCTCAGTGGCGCTCTGTTTGTTTTGTGACAGTACGCAGAATTGCCTCTGCAAACCCATTAAATAACAGTCTGTGCTTTTCCACCTATTGTCACCGAGAGTTGATGAGTGTTGAGGAAAAGAATGAGCTGATTAAAATGCAAAAGGTATAAGGTGTGTACGTGACTCCGCTGTGTTAGCACAGATAAGCTGCCCTCTCAGGCTGAGACAAGCAGGCAAATTGCATGTTAGAATGTGACCGGTGTCGCAAGCCGAGAGGCTACGGACTGCTGGGGTCACCAGGAAGATGAGCCGTTTCCTCCTATGCTCTAGTGCATATTTTCAAGGACAGAAACACAGTATCCAGAGGAAAGAGTGGGAGTTTATAGTCTATTGATGAACTGGAAATGTCTCTTGCAGCCAATTAACTGCTTTCCTCCAGCTCTGAACAGGTTAGGACAGGAAGAAAGTAGGAAATAATAGGAACTATACAACTAACTAATAAGCCGGCAAAAAGGCATAAACAGAGTGAGAGGAAGTAGAGACAGCTAGAGAAGCTTCCACTGATGTACCTCTCCGACAGTGCTGTGATAATGTGTTAGTGCTGGATGTATTAATGCGTAATGCATGCAGGGAGCTGTCAACGGCCGCTACGAGATCCTGATGGGATGGGCTCTGCACTGCGGGCCCCGGGCGCCCTCTCCAGCCTGACAGAAGACGTATGTACAGTATGAGCGTGTGTATGTGTTAAGGAGGCTTGAGAGGAGCTGTAGGTGGTGTCGCTCTCATCTCTTCTATTCTTATACTGTAGGAATATTATAGATTCAACACAAGTGAACCACAATTAACAGAATTTGGTGACACAGGGGCAGTTTCCCAGACAGAAATTAAGCCTACTCAAATGGCCCTCTAAACCAGATTAAAGGGATACTCCACCCCAAAATGAAAATTTAGTCATTAATCACTTACCCGCATGGCACTGCAAACCCGTGAAAGCTTTGTTCGTCTTTGGAACATAATTTAAGATATTTTGGATGAAAACCGGGAGGCTTGTGACTGTCCCGTAGACTTCCAAGTAAATTACACTGTCAAGGTCCAGAAAAGTATGAAAGACATCTTCAGAGTAGTCCATCTGCCATCAGTGGTTCAATCGGAATTTTATGAAGCGACGAGAATACTTTTTGTATGCAAAGAAAATAAAAATAATGTCTTTATTCAACAATTCGTCTCCTCTGTGTCTCTCCGCATCACCATAGCGACATTTTGGAGAATATCCGCTGAATGCAAGCACCATACGCTCTTCTGTGTCAGCCGTGCTGCATGGATGCGCTGTTTTCATTCAAATCAAAGCATAAATACAGGTACATGTAGAAAACGTATCCTTGTGTTGCGGTTGACATAGAAGAGTGTACGCTGCTTGCGTTCAATGGCTATTCACTAAAATGGCACTACGGTGATGCGGAGAGATTTTTATTTTTATTTATTTAGAAAGATCATAATTCTAAACATAACAGCCTCTCTCGCTCTCTCTTTACATATATATAAAACAGCTGCTTTGTGTCAACAAATGACAACTGATTGTAAGAATTTATTACAAACATATTTCTTTTATTCCACAGCTGATGTGTGCAGCTTATTCTGCTTGCTTTAAAAAGTTTCCTCTTGTTCAGTAAAGTTTTTTTTAATAACGAGTCTTTTTTTTCTGCTGCCACTGTTTTCCTTGGGTTTGCTTCTCAGTTTAAATCTTAAGCATTTCATGGTTTATTCCATGTTTTATAGGCAACCTCTGTTGAGCTAATTCAGATTAGCCCAGTTGGTTTTCTCAGCTGGATAAAGAAAACCAGCGTCTCACTAGGGGTGGGAATCACCAGAGGCCCCACAATATGATATTATCCTGATACTTGTGTCACGATACAATATTATTGCGATTTTAAATATATTGTGATATTCTGCAATATACTGCAATTTATTACCTTTTCCAACTTCAAATTATGTCCCCAAATGAAAACTTTGGCAACATCTGTTTTAACTAAAAAGCAACATTTCTCAGTTTGTTTATCTCACTTCAATTTTATTGTTGCGGTGCAAAATGGGATTGTCAAGCAGACAAACTGACCAACACTTTCATGAAAACCTGTCATAAATGTTGTATGCACCTCGCAAACTCAACTATTTGTATTACAATCTAGTCTAGCCAACCTTGATAAAATGTAAACAGGTATGCACTGCTGTGCTACTACAGGTATTTTGAACAATGCAATTTGAACTTGTACAAAAGTTGTGCAGACCCTTCAGCAATTGGGGCATTTAAAAGTAAATGTACTGTTAAGTTTAAAATAATTGAAATATAGTCTTACATTAAAATAAAAATGTTATATTTAAATTTAAATTTAAATTTACTATTGTTATTTTTAAATTTGATATAATAGGTATACTATGCACTGCTGTGCTCATCTTAGAGTATTTTACTTTCATGCATTCCATGTAGTTCCAAGCCAGTTTAATCACCATTCTATATTAATGCGCTGCTTTAATTGATGCACACACACACTCACTGATGCACACACACACACACACACACACACACATAAACACAGTGAGAGAGGTCGGAGATTGCAGAAACTTATTTTCGGTGCTGCCCTGCACGTTTTATTAATACAATAACATAGATACTAGATCGCTACATTATCTTCCTCAGCAACGAGGTAAAATTAAAAATGAATTAAACAGCTTCATTGTTTGTAGAGAGCGATGCACAAACGCAGGTAATTCACACACAAAACTGTCATTTCTCTCTCAATTGTGAAATCATTCAAATAAATGCTATAATCATTCAAACAAATGCGGTCTTACCACAATATTTCATCTCTGTATATGATTGATTTGAAGCAGAAAGCTAGAGCTAACGAGCCGTAACTGAAGAAAATAACCGTTATTTTTACCCTTCCGGTTAAATATTGCGCTGCTAACATCATAAGCAGCTTTAAGTTGTCAATGCTTGCAAATGACCATGGAATAAGTGTTATAATCAACTGCTTGCCATGTATTAAAGGATTTTAGAAAAAACTCAACACCACCATCTAGTGGACTGTATTGAGAATTTTATTGTAAGAAATAGATTTTTATTATACTACCAAATAGTATAATAAAAGATCGATACTTCCCATACGTGTATTGCCGTTGAAAATATCGCGATACTATGCTGTATCGATTTTTTCCCCCACCCCTACATCTCACTAGTAAAATTTTGATGGTTGAGGGTTGCAATCAAGGTAAAGATGATTACGATGACATACAGTAGGCACGAGTGAGTCTGACAAGCAAACAAACACTCTTGACGCATTGATAATACACTGTATTTATGCACAGAAACATTTCAGTACATTCACATTGTTTCCACACACTTTTAGGATGATATTTTGATTTGTCATGTGCTGTGTTTAGCAATTTTGAATGGATCTGTGTACTGTATTAGAAATATGCAGTCAGCTTGGTTTAGGGGTTTGTTTGGCATCTCCATGTGGTCCTGTTCGGTATCGCAACTTGACTTGTCTAATGTACACATACTATACACTGTGAATTCTGAAGTTTTTTTACCATTACATTTTTTTAATGTGTGTTTTGGTGTGAAGAAATGTATCAATAGCCGCTTTTCCACTGTCGGGCCAGTGCGAGCCAGGGCTTAAACCGGGCCGGGCAGGGCTAATAGCCTCGGGCCAGTAGCACGAGGCCAAAATAGCACTGCGTTTCCACAGTCGGGCCAGAAGCTCCGCTGCTCTTCACTAAAACCAGCCCTTTACACGCCTTTCAGGAACAACGTCAAGCAATCCGCGGCGCTGACGCTCTCCAGACATGGAGAAACTCCGCATTTGTTCATAACCACTCCTCTAGCCCCAGCTTGGCCACTTTGGCCCAAGGTTTTCGTTGGGCCAAAAAACCCGAGCCGTTGGCCCCGAGGAAGCCCCGACGAGGCACGATCAAGCCCCGGAAGTGACAGTGGAAACGCGACTGGCCCTGGCACGCACTAGCACGCCCGCTTTTGGCCCGACAGTGGACACGCGGCTAATTACATGGACACCTTATATCATTTGGTTCTTTGGTGTCCTGTTGGGGTCTCCAAGTATCCATTTTTGGAAACACATTTAAATTTATCTTGAAAAAAGCTTGCAGAAAATTGTCAGGATTATGGACCTGTGTTGTGTGTGTTTTTGCCCTCATGTGCCCATATTTGGTCGTTCCTGTTCCTGTCCTTGTTATTCCATTATTAGTTGATTCCCCTAACATGTCTATCCCTCATTAAGTTTAGTATTTTAAGTGTAGTCTGCCCCATGTTTCTTTGTCTGGTCTACTCCAGTTCCTTCTGTGGGTTTACCCTGTGTTTTGGATCTATTAAATTGGATCATTCCTCCCAGCACAGTTTATGACAAAAATACAGTTTTGTGAGAATTTTGGTTTACTATGCTGGATACTGCAAATGATGACAAATTAACGTTTTAAACAAGATATATAGTGTGTGCATAATTTCATAAAAAGTGTACGATTAATTGCACAAATAGGAGATTAATCGTGATTTAATTTTTTTTTTTTCTATTGACAGCCCTAATTTAAATGTTTACAGATTGACGTCATTTGCTTACATTGCTCCACAGTTTAACAGTTTTCAGTGAATTTTTGTTAATAATAAACATTATGCCACAAATGCTTGCACTGAACCCAGAATAACAAGGTCTACAAAGCCTGGAGAAAACTATCCATAGTATTCCCAAGCCTTCATGTTTTTCGCCATCTTTGCTGCAATGCATCAATAGCGAAAACTGGAGTACCAAAAAATGAAGCTGAACCTCTACAGATGACCTCCAAAACCAGTGTCCCACCCTCTGCTGTTGTCATCCCTCACATGGCGAGATGCGTTGTTCTTTTGATGTATTTCTTCAAAGGGCTTATTTGACTGCAGCTGTCTTCCTTCTTTGCATGCCTTAGTGTTGATAATTTACACTTTTTGAGGTTGGACTCAAAGGTCAGGCACTCCTGCTATCCTGTGATATCTGTCAGTGTGCATACTTGTGTAGTATTCACGAGGTGAGCAGGGTCTGACCCTACAGAGGTAACATCACGAGCAAGACCAGCAGGACTATGTTAGCTCACGGGTTTAATACAGTACCAAACATGTCTATCAGAGGCAAGGTTTATCCCCTGTGAGCTTAAAAAAGTGTGAAAGTGAAGTGGGTTAAAGTGAAGTGTGGTGAAGCATAGTATGAATTCGTGCTCTGCATTTAACCCCATCCAAAGTGCACACACAGCAGTGAACACACACACACCGTGAACACACACCCGGAGCAGTGGGCAGCCATTTATGCTGCTGCGCCCGGGGAGCAGTTGGGGGTTTGGTGCCTTGCTCAAGGGCACCTCAGTCATGGTATTGCCGGCCCGAGACTCGAACACACAACCTTAGGGTTAGGAGTCAAACTCTCTAACCACTAGGTCACGACTTCCCCTTCAGTGAGTGATAACCCAATGCAGTGCACTACAAACATTACCACAAGCTTCAGATCGCAGCCTTAGACTGGATTTAATTCAGCATGTGTGTGCTTAGTATGCAAAATCTATGCATCCTCATGGCTGGAAATAGATCACAATCAACATGAATTCTAACATAATCGCTGCTTCTATAGCCGGCTAAAAGGTGTGATATACAATGTATGTTCAAAAGGTTTTATATAATCCTAAAAGTAGAAAATTAATTCAGAAAACTCAAGCATTCCGGAACTGAAAACTGGAGGGATATGGTATACAATATAAAAAAGTATAATTTCTTATAAAAATGTGAATGGAGCAAAACTCACTGCCACAATGTCACAGTGTGTTTTGAAGGCTTGCTAAATGGTTGTTGTGGTACCAGGAAATTGCTAGAATGTTCTGAGAAGTTGCTAGAATGTTCTGAGTGGTTACTAAGGTATTAATGGTTGCTACAGCATTGCTAGTTCATTTGTCTTCTAGGTGGTTATTAGCAGTGGTGGACAGATACAAACTGTAGTCCATTGCTGATTACAAATTACATAATGGAAATTGTAGTTAGTGACAATCTGTTGGATTACACATATGTGACCCTGGACCACAAAACCAGTCATAAGGGTCAATTTTTCAAAACTGAGATTTATGCATCATCTGAAAGCTGAATAAATAAGCTTTCCATTGATGTATGGTTTGTTAGGAAAGGATGATATTTGGCTATTGGAAAATTTGGAATCTGAGGGTGCAAAAAAAAAAAAATCAAAACATTGAGAAAATCACCTTTAAATTTGTCTAAATGAAGTGTCTTAGCAATGCATTTTACTGATCAAAAAATTAAGTTTTGATATATTTACAGTAGGAAATTTACAAAATATCTTCATGGAACATGATCTTTACTTAATACCCTAATGATTTTTGGCATAAAAGAAAAATTTATAATTTTGACCCATATAATGTATTTTTGGCTTTTGCTACAAATATACCCCAGCGACTTACATGTAAGACTGGTTTTGTGGTCCAGGGTCACATATTAGGTAATGCATTCTAAGTACTTTCTGATTACTTTTAGATTACTTTTGACCTAACTCATAAGAAAATACTTTGTTCTTTGTTATCAACATCAAGAAGTGCATCAAACATTACATTACACCAAGGTTTCCCAAACTGGGGTTCGTGAGGTGATGAAAAGTTAATAATTACATCAGAAAATGTCAAATTAAACAAACTGTGTGGAACTTTCATTTTCTGTGTAATTATAGTCACCTGACTAGTGGCTGGTGTGTGTGCAGTATATTATGACTAATTTACTGCCATTGTGTAAAAATGTAATCACGTAATCTATAAAAAAAGAAACTGTAATCTGATTATGATCACTTTAAAATGCAATATAATCTAATTAAAAGTACTTAATTTTTGGATTCTGATTATGTAATCAATATTTCATGTAATTAATTACTACCCAGCACTGGATGTTAGGTATTGTTTGGATTTTGTAGGTCAAAAGAGCCCACTCCCAGTCTCTATGATATTCTGGTCTTTCAAAACATCTCTGGTTCCTCCAACAGTTCAAGTCTATGGGATTTTCGTGCCTGTTATTTCATCTGCCAGGTGAAAATCATATGTCTGGCTGCTTACAGAAGTAATAGCACACCTCATCAAGCTGCAAGATTGGAGGTGTAATTTATAATGCATTTTCATTGCACAAACAACGTGGGGCAAGATACATTCTGAAGTTTAATATTAATGTTAGGAATTTGTTAAAATCCCCAAGTGGGGACAATAGTACTCTAATAGCAATACCTAATTTAGCAAGCAAACTAATTAACAATAGCAAGCAGGCACTGCACTCCAACAGAAACAGGTCACCAGATTCAAAGCAACTGCTTTGGGATTTTCAAGAGGTCAAAGTTTAATGATAGTGGGCAAAGAAAAGGGCAAGAAACCTTATTTTGTAGGCTATATACAGCTGACATAATGATCTTTCCCCACACTGCTCTGTTACTGCAGTGCTCAAACATAATGACGAAGATGGAATTGTTTGTTTTGGCTAAAAGCAATATCCTAAAAAAAAAAAAAAAAAAAAAAAAAAACAACAAAAAAAGTTTTTTCTTTCAAACTAATTTTGAGTACAATCAGCAGGCACATTTGACACTAATCATTTTCTTTTCCTTCAAGCAAGCCCTTTCAAACACATACACACACACACACACACACACACACACACACACACACACACAAAAAAACACATTTATCAGTTGGTATTCATGCATTCTGCAAGTTGATAATATACAGTCTGTTGGGAGAGACGGGAATTAGATTTTCAAGTGGTTTAGCAGCTCCATACAACAAAATGTGGATACCCAGAGAGCATTAAGAGCAAATATACGTACATCCATATCTATAGCTATATATACAGTGCTGGTAGTAACTGATTACATGTAATCTGGATCTTGTAATAAGATTATATACATTTTAATGTGCTCATGATCAGATTACAGTTACTTTTTACAGATTACATGATTACATATTTACACAACGGCAGTAAATTATTCATAATGCAATGTTCCGTAATTCTTTTTTCTCTTACATTTTCCTTTCTAAAAGTTCCTACCGCTTAAATACATTTGGAAAGTCTTCTAGTTTTATGGTACTGCGCATACCAGCCACTAGTCAGGTTACTATAATTACACAGAAAATGGAAAGGCCACACAATTAGATAAATTAGACATTTTTGTGATTTAATTATTAGCTTTTCTTCACCTCACAAAACCCAGTTTGGGAAACCTTGGTGTAATATAATGTTTATTAATATGCATCTTGAGGTGGATAACAAAGAATGGAAGTATTTTCTTACGAGTTAGGTCAAAAGTAATCAAAAAGTACATTACCTAATATGTGTAATCCAACAGATCAAGTTACTAACTACAATTTCTGTTATGTATACTCAGGCTCTGTGTGCAGCTGAAATCAACCGCACACCCAGCACAGCTACAGAAAACACTGACCTAAGAAATAAGCAAACGTGAACATTGAGATTAAGCAGCTAAATATGGCGAACTCCGGATGAAATGCATACAAATGGGAATGCTTATTTCATTTAAGCCTGTTCTCATGTCCTTAACTTGTCGGCATGTCCTCAGAACAATTACAGACTGCTTGCTGCTGTAGCTGCGTAAATGCTACAGCTTAAACTTAGTATCACTCTCCTGCATACAAATGCAAGACTGTTTAACATGACACTTAGTTTAAACTTGTTTATGGTTCCCCATTAAGAAATGGATTGGGCAGATCATAGAGCAAGCTTATTGGCTGCTGATACAAAAAGAACCAATCAGCTACGCCACATGATGTCATTATGTCAGACTGAGTTAGAACCTAATGGCCTTGGTATTTAGTCTGTCTCATTTTGTTCTTTTTCTTCATGTAATCCCAGATGGACTGGATGATGGTGAGATTAGATCTCTGTGTGGAGCACTGGCTGCTGTCAGACTCCTTGTGCATACAAAAATATATAATACACACTACAACAAAAGTAAGAAAAAGCTGACTTTAATGGACTGTATGATGGTGGTATTAGATATCTGGTATAAATATATATATATATAATGGCCTAAGATATATATATATATATATATATGAATGTACGATACATACTTTTACCGGAGTAGGTACACATATGATTACATAAATACATATCAATTTCTTTTACCACACAAACAACAGATTAGAATAGGTGAATCTGACAACTATTTGATCTCTACAACAGCATGAAGAAATAAGAACAGCATCTTTTTAAAGAAATCTCTCTCCAAGTGGCTGGCCTCTCCTGCACCTGTGTGCTCCATGAAGACTGTAAGAGACATAAAGAGCTCTAGAGAGGGTCATATGAAAAATCTCTTTGTCACCAGAACCCCGCTGGCTGATGGGAAGAGCTGCTCTCTCCTGCATTAAACTGAGAAAGGTCGGGCAGACACCTCGGTGATTACTGCAAAGGGCCTTGAGTGGACACAGGCAGGTATTCATGAATGGCTTTGTACTCATGCATGTGCAAGCGTGTAACGCGGTGTAGGTCTGTGTACGTGATTCAGAAAAGGTCGGAAGAGAAGGACATCGTTGGAGGGAAATGTAATTATGGGACGAAATGAACTCATCTTGTTTAGATGTACTAGTCATTTGGAAGTGAGGAAAATAGAAAAAGGAAGGGGTAAGAAAGAGGACAAATAGCAGCTTATTATCATGAAGACGACAGGAAAGGCAGTGGTTGTGCCGCTGGTGTGTGTCGGCGTGTCTGACAGTGTGCTACACAAACAGGAAGCTGAACGTAACAGTCAATAATCATCATCTGGCACAGTGAGTGCATGTATTTAAATACGGGAGTGCATTCAAACGTTGTTTTTAAAGGTAAAATATAATCACACCCAATCAGCTGCGATTGTTTCTTTAAAATGTCTTTATGATTTACTTTAAAAAGCACAGAAGGTGTCCTGAAGCATACTGTGGCCATCATATATCAAGGTGCATGGTAGACATACTGTACAGATGTGGTAAATACAGGGTAATATACTGTATACTCTATTTAGTTACAAAAAACAATCACTCACTTCATCAGCGCCCTTGATTCTAGAATTTTCCCCATTCATTTTCTCCATAGGGATTTCAAAAAAACTTTCAATAGAGAGCCATGAACAAAATCAACCAGCTCTGAGATGAAACACATCATTACAAATTTTTGAAGCAAAACAACATTTGAAAATCAGAGAAAATGCCAAAGGCTGTTTACGTCTTTTATGAGACATTGAACTACACAGCTCATGAAGCACTGTAGATGACGTAATTGAATTTGTTGAATGTAAAATTATTCATAGACATACAAAGTCTAAATGAAAAAGTTTATTACTAAATAGTCAAATATATACACATTCATAATTTATTTAAGATACTGGAGAGATTCAAACTGTATGCTATTGAAATAAGTATTTCTTTAAAGAAAATCAATATGATTTTTACTGCTGTGCTCTAATGATCAGCCTGGCTCGTGAATATTAATTAGATTACATCAGGAAAGTAGCCATATTAGGCGCACACATATTATGATCAATCGATCGACAGCTGATGAAAATGCTGGGTCTAAAAACAGACATTTTTATGCAACCGCCTATATTTTTATTCAGTTCACTCTGGTCAAGCAGATGAAGCTCTTAAAATACAATTATTACTGACCACAAATTGGGAATTGGACCCTCGGAAATTTCTAAAAGTGACAAAAATTTTCTAACGGAACATTACATTATGAATAAGTCCCTGATTGCTACACTCAATATTCCACTCAAGTGTGGCAGGGGTTAAAAATAACAATGCATTATTCAGACCAGTCAAATGCATGAATACATGAATAAGTTGTAAAAAGCTCTTCCATCTGGTATTAGAAGCGAGAGCGTGGAAAATGTGCCTTTTTAATGTGCCCGTCCTGCTGTAATCTGCCTTATCTCACTTCAACACTACATCCTCCCCCTTCGGAAGTGAGCAGGACGGCAGGGAGAGAGAGAGTCAGAGACAGAGACAGAGGAGGAGAGTGAGAGAAACAGATTTATATAAGAAGTATACTCATTCTCCAGGGGATAAGCAGCAAAATGAAGCTCTGGTGATGGCATTGATCATATTCTCTGACATCTGGGTGTTTTTCTGTGAGCCTATATAGAGTAGCTGTGGGGTAGTGTTGGTATAAGACAAGCTATGTGATATACCAGATTTAAACCTGATGGAACCCAACATGGGGGTCCAAAAGTTTGAAACCACATTAATGGCTTAGGATTTAAAATATCATGGTTTTAAATTTGAAATGACTAAGGCTACGTCCACACCAAGCCAGAGCTTTCTCTATCAAATCTTTTTTTTTTTCTCAATTCTCAAGAAATATCTCCATCCACACAAAACCACAAAACTGACACAAAATTATTTAGAATACATGCTAGACCAGTATGTGGCACTGTAATTCGAAAGGGCTTCATTTTCAGATTTATCCACTCTGGGACCCAGTTTCAAAAAATATCTGTTTCACTCTCCCAAAATGCTGGATCTGTGTGGACGAAACACCTATACGATAAAAAATGTATGCGTATACTGCTAAATGTGTCTCCGTGTGGACGGGGCCTAATTGTTTGGGTCAAAGCATCACATTTAAAGAACGGGTTTAGGCTTTATTGCCCTGTGCAGACCCCCATAGACGCCAATACTATTTACCAGAACCATGCAGGATCATTTTAGCAAAATTTTTCAGATGAGAAGATCACACTGGTTTTCAGAAAAAAAAAAAAACATCTCTATGATGTTGCTAGATCACAGGGTATCTGCTTCCAGAATTCATTTAGAGAACTCCGATATTGAAGGAGAGTGTCGATCTTGCTATAATTGTGTGCCGGAGGACAGGCCTAGACTATGTAGCAGACGTAACCCAAGCTAAATATAGTCTGAGAGTGAGGAACCGCAGGGTTTATTCTCAGATGGAGTAAGGAAGCCGAGAAGCTGCTGATGAGTGTGAATTGAGTCTCCTGTCACGGAGACAGGTGAATGTGTTGTGGCGAGCATCTCTACGCACGAGCACAGGAGCCGACGTAGGGGTCGAACAGGGTGAGTGAAAAACTCATTTGCACGAGGCAGGGCTGGCTACATGCCATCGGCGGCGGCTGCCGTGCTCAGTGGCCATGGAGGTGTCACCAGTGCCTGAATAACGAGCCATTACAGGGAACAATCAGCCAAACTGGACATTAGTTTTCAAATCATATCTCTAATAAGGGAGACAAAAGTGCATTCACACACACCTAAACCATTAACAAATCCTGAGTGTAATTTGTCATTGTTAAATACAGTATTTTATCTAATACTAATACTTAAATCAAATAACGTGTAGGAGAGGTGAACTGTTACATTTTTAAGAGGTCTAACTTGAATTTTTACACTGAAAACAAAATAAAACAAAACATAAAGCAAAGCTTTATATACATATAAATATATAAATAAATAAACAAACCAAGCACCACAAAACAAACAAAACAAAACAATAAAAAACACACAAAATAAATACCCCCCCCCCCAAAAAAAAACAAACAAACAAACAAACAAACAAAAAAACAACAAAAAATAAAACAAAATGTGAAAAAATCCCATAGACAATCCTAAGGCATGGGCCTAAATATTATACGTTGTACAGGCTCCACCCAGAAAAACGTAGAAACTGCATAGCAACACTCCAACAAGCCACACTTTAAAGCATTATGCTCTAATAAATAATGAATTTAGAATAAATAAATAATTAAATATATATGAAATATATATGAACGCTTTGCTGAAAGGTGACACTAAAATGACACTTTCTGTGACACTAGTGCGACCAGACAGTATATACAGTACATACATACATACACACATGTACACACACACACACATATATGCACATAAAAATATATATACGCACTTCACTTTTCAGCAAAGCTTATATTAAAGCTCACCTTTATCTACATCCAAGCATTATCAATCAACCATTTCTTTGCACACATTCTGTCCTTTTCTTCTGAGATGGATCACTATTACGATATGTTCAAACAGTATATCCCTATGCTACTTAGCCTCGGGGTAAACTCAGAGAGTTGCTTTAATATTGTCCAAGATGTGTTTGCAGAAAGATCATAAATCAACAATCTCTCATGGCTGCTGCTGCAACCGTTATGTGCTTGGGTGAACATCAGCTTTGACATTATTAAAGGACAGTAAAGCCCGCATGTAGCGCCCCATATACGTGAGAATCGGTTGACAGAGAGTGTGAGATGCAACCGAGGGGAAAAATGGCCCATATGTGTCCAACAGTATCAACACCTGGAGTTATAGCAGGTAAAGCATCTGAGAGAAATGAGCCATACTTCCCAAGTGAAGGAACACAGTTTCAGCCGTCAATAAGGGGACAAACATATTGATTCCTCCATTAAGCAGCTTCCCATGATACCCTGAGGTTAAGGCTTTTACACCCCCGCTCTTCTGTACAGCAGAATAATCTCATTTAGACAACAGAAGCCGACAGTTTCAGCCTCTGCGGCTAGTTTAAGTTGTAGGCCTGGTTTAGGGAGTGAATATTTGATGCACAGATTTTACCTCCGTGCTGTGGGTACTCAAAAGTGGTTTTCATCAGCCGAGTCAGGCTGGAGGTGAAGAGACGTTAATGTGTAAAAAAAGACAGAGTGAGAAAAGAGAGCGCTCCTGGCAATCACAGTCATTCCAGACGTGCTCTGCACACATATGATCAATCCTTTCATTGATCAATCGCTCTGGCCCAATGCTCCGCTGTACCGCTGCCAATCCAGAGGAGTTCCAGCATACGGCCCGCCTGAAATGAGCTCCACACACACTCCACTTCTTTCCTCCACTCGCTGACTGTTTGAATGACTGACTCACTCACTCACTCTCACAAACAGCTGGAGATTCTGTTTACCCACCGGAGTTCAATATTATCGAAGCACCCACGCTCCCCTGCTCATCTTTGAAAACAGGGAACCTCTCTGTATTTCTTTTTCTGTATCACCTTTTATCCCGTGCACATGGTGTAAATGAACCCTTTGCCACTCCTGCTAATGCAGTGTGAATTGAAAACACCTACCAGCTATAAATGTTTCTTTTGGCTACTCAGCTGCATTTTGATTTTGAGTCAGTTTCCAAAAAAAAATATTAATCAGTACAGCCATTTTCAACATCGATAATGATCATAATATATGTTTATTGAGTGGACAATCTTTATATTAGAATGATTTCTGAAGGATCATGTGAGTAATGGCTGCTGAAAATTCAGTTTTGCCATTACAGGAATAAATTACATTTTAAAATGTATTATAATAGAAAACAGGTATTTTAAATGGCAGTAGAGTTTTACAGTTTTAACTCTATTTTTGATTAACTAAATGCTTTAGTAAAAAATTAAAACAATCTTATGACCCCAAAGGCCAAGGGTTAATTTTGGATGCTGCACCACCAGAGTAGATGTTGGCAAAAGATGGCAGCTAACCTGACTCTCATCTCTCACCTCAACCTCTCTACCCAGGAGAAACACTGAAACGCAGGTTATCTATGGCCGCTTATCCCCATTTGAGCGAGAGAGATATGACCCCTGATAGCCACACTGTCAATTTCATTAGCACAATAGCAGGGAGGCTACTGCCCATTAAAGCCCTGCTGCGGAGCCTGCACCGATTAGCATGGAGCCGAACTTCAACTGCATTAACACACCGGGACAGTGTGATCTTTAGTGCGTTTCTCAATGGAGGCTGGAGTTCACTGGTAGGCTGGAGCTCTCATACCTCAGGACTGATCATTTCCTGCTAGACAGCACGTGAGGTGGCTAATTAGAGCTCTTTGAAGGCTTTGTATGGCATGTTCCACCCAATCACGTAATTATGGCTCACGCTGGCCAGGCTGACTGCCACAGAGCCCGTTTAATGATGGGCCACATTTCACATATTAGTTATCATTCATGGAAATAAACTGATTGGAATATACTGTACATGATGAACAGAAAACACAAAACTCACATTCTCCACGCCATAGAAAATCTATCCATGTGGGGATCCATGAATACGTAAACATTGGGACAGTATGGGGATAATTCGTTTTTGGCATGCATCAAAAATGCTTGAATTTAAAAATAAAATGTGTGAGCCAGTGGAAGGGTGTTAATATAGTATCTTAAATCACTTGTAAGTGTAGTAAAAACTTCTGTGTAGTAAATCCAACTTGTGAGGATGGTCCAAATTAGACAATAACTTAAAGAGTAAAAACTTATAAAGAGCCAAATAATAAATAACCAAAAGTGTTGTAAGGCTAAGTTTTCAATAAACAAATAAACAAAACTTTCTTGCAATGTACAGTATTTTATTTAGGTTGAATATTTATATATTAAATTTTTATATATTAAATTTTTGCTTTAGTACAATGACAATAAGCACTTTAATTAAAACAAATATTTTTGATTAAATTATTAATTTTGCAAACAACATGTTGTATTATAATATCATGTTTACTATTTTTCTTACACAGTATATAATGTTTATACATAAAAAATGACCTCGAAAGGATATAATCATATTTTGGGGTCCTTTGCATAAAAAAAGAAAGAAAGAAAGAAAAAGAAGAAGTCCTCTGCTGTAAGAAACATGCTTCACTGTTTAAATTCACTGAAAGAGCAACCAAATATTATTCTAGAAAACTCCATTTGTTCCACAGTGAAAAAAGAGAGTTTTGAAAGATGATTTTTAGTGAATTGTCCCTTTAATTTAAGAACAACAGTCAGGAGGTCCTCACAAGTATAGATGTACTGATTTTTGCATGTGACTAGACTTACCACAGGGGCCTCTGCGCATCACCTTGATGCGTCTCTGTGAATGGCACTGGGCCTTCTCCAGCTCACACTCATTGGAATAGGTAGAGGAGTCAGAACCGCACACCGGCGCCACCACAGACGTACATACAATTTTCTTACAAACACACTCTCCTTTAGAGGGGTCAGTGGGGTCTCTCTCACACAATGCTCCAAATCCACACAGCTTTCCTCTGCAACCTACAAAAAGACACAGACATAAGAATCAATTTTAGAAAGCCACAATCATATGAAAAGTGCAGCGTTCTAGAACATTACAGTCATATGAGGATAGAACAAAAGATCCTTGTAAAACAGCTCATGCAAAGCAGTGTTCAGTTTAAAAACTCTTTTAATTAACTCATGACCTTTAGAACTCCTGTCTGAAGAGACGTACAGCATTATTATCTTTTCTTTCTTTTTGTGTTACTTGTCTCAACACAAGCACTCTGCTAGGAAGATTTGGTTTTAGACACTTCATTCAAAAACCGAAATTGACATAATTTAACATTCTAAACCTCCATGAGATTCTTTTGCGGAACACAATGTAAACTTTCAAGCTTCAAAATGGACACAAAAGCACTATAAAAGTGGTCCATACCACTCAAATAGTATATACAAGTCTTCTGAAGCCATATAACCAGATAAACAGACTAGAATTTTGCTCATTATTCACTGAAAGTATTGACCTTCTCCCTAGTTCTATTCTTGTACTATCTCTTAGTTTTTTTTGTTTTTTTTTAATGAGCATAAAATAAGCATATATAAGTTGATTGATGTATAAGTCACATTTTATCATTTCATTCAGGAATAATGTAAAATAAAATAAACATTTACAAACATTATAAACGTATTTTTGTTCTCCTCACTGCACAACAAATCCAAAACGTAAATACACATTGACAAAGCAACTAAAAATAGCTAATAAATAATATGATAAAACATCAAACAATTTCCATGTTTTCCCCACAAAATTACATTTTTTTCATTACCTATGAAAAGCACACTTTCTTTCTCCCGCTCTCTTTCACAGAATCTTTCTTTCTCCCGTTCTCGCCTACAACCGCACACACATACATTACAGAGCACTGGGGAACAAACTCACACAAACCTGTCAGCACTGACCCACGACTTTATCAGTAAAATAGTTTTGTAGCTGAAAAGCTGCATGACATTTCTCAATAACTGCTGTTTTTGATCGAGTTAAACTTACTGATTCGCTATTGCTATTGGTATTGGAAGATGATGCTGCTGAATAATTTTGAGAGCCAAACATGCAGTATTCTGGTAATTCACACGTTTAATCCATCTCTCTCTCTCTCTCTCTCTCTCTCTCTCTCTCTCTCTCAATAACTGCATATTAAACGCTGAAGCCTCCGTTACTAGCATTAAAATAAAATTATGTTTTGTAAACAGCATTGGGATTATGTGATAGAGAACACTCTAACAAGTTCTGCGGATGAATTTTTTTGTTTGCTGTTTTGGAGTGATAATATTATATATTATGTATTCTATAAATCCAACCCTGACGATATTACTGAGCACATTCTAATTCTGACTAAATATACAGTATACATAACTGTTACAGCACTGCAGACTACCGCACATCTATTGGATTTTGCTGATATTGCATTAAAAAAATAGTCATTTTGTTTAGCCTTACTTTGCCCCCCTCTGTTCTATAGTGGACATGAATGGAAACAACAACAAATATAATTTTTGGCCACCCATCTGCCTCAATAGCAAATGCAAAAATCCACAATAGCATTCCTATGTGGAAAAAAATATCTAGAGATTGATTACATTGTCAGAAAGAGAGAAGGATGTCAAATTTGCCATCACTCTTTGCATTAGAAACACTCATACAGCAGATTTAACCAGTTTCTGTAATTTAATGTGAGGTTTACACACACACACACACACACACACACACTCACACGTGTGTGTGTGTGTGTGTGTGTGTGTGTGTGTGTGTGTGTGTGTGTGTGTGTGTGTGTGTGTGTGTGTGTGTGTGTGTGTGTATGTGTGTGTGTGTGTGTGTGTGTGTGTGTGAATAAATGATGTTCAGTATATTACAGAATTTTCATTTTTGGATCTAAGGAGATGTACAGCATTACAGTTATTTTCTTATTCCAAATCTAAGCAAACACAAGTTTCTGTTGAGAACACCTGGTCTTTGATGAGTGATCTTGAAACACACACACACACACACACACACACACATGCTCTTTCACTTTTTCTTATCACAGACTACCAGAACAGCTCCACACAGGGTGGCATGACCACTCGGTATGCTCCAGGATCTGTCTAGCTGTTCCTGATCACTGACTTTACTTCATACAAGAACACACAAACACATAAAACACACACACATAGACACAACTTTCCCTCGCTTCTGATACTGACAGGTGGGCATCTGTGTTAACTCCTCTGAGACGGTCTCGTTCTATTGCTTTCCTGTCTCACAACTGCCATCAAAACACAAACATCCATAATTCCCTCAGGCAGGGTCCACTATGGCAAGAACCCAGAGCTGCCACAAACTGATTGACACCTATCAGGTGAATGCAATGGGCTTTTCTTTTTTTCTTTTTTATCAGTGATTGGCTACCTACATAGAATCACACATGTGGAACATGAGCGTGCACACATGAGCTTGAGGCGTGAAGAGAGTTGGATTTAAACTCCGCTGTCAATCCGACATGCACACCTGCCCAATGTTGTCTCTTACACAGTGCTTGTCACCTCTGTGCCTGTTTTAGATTCACCGCAGGACTGTGGTGGCTCAGTCCTTTGTTGATTCTGAGTAAATCAGGTCAAAACCAACAACTCGAGGACACAGTCATATAGACTCCGTGAAAGCCGCAGATCTCAGTGGGATTGGGCTGCAAAGGACAGCACTTCTTGGAGTCTCACTCTTCAGTCGCATATCTAGAGACTAATTAAAGAGGCTGGTGTTATTCCTATTATCTTACACTGTATAAATTAATGTTCAGAAGAAAACAAGAAAGTAACTGAAAAGAAAGAGTGGAAAATAAGACATTTTGTTTTCTTAATCATTATGCAGTTTTGCTCCTTAACTAATAATGTTATAATCGGATCATTATAATTGTTGTAAAACTTTTACAATTTGCACAAAAATCTATATTCGTCAAGCAAAAATGGACAGCCAGAGAATTAAATAGCTTGCCTTAAAGAAACTTATGAATATATAATATATACTTACAGGAAAATATACTTTAGTAATGTTGCAATTTAAAAATTCTAGCCACAAATACATGTTTTAATGTTATGTCCGATTAACCAACATTAAAAATCCATACTATTTTGTTATATATATATATATATATAAATATATATATATATATATATAATGATATGATATAATATATATAATATGATTTCTGTGCATCACAGGAATAAATAATTTTTTTAAGTATATTAAAATAGGAAGCTGTTATTTTAAATTGCTGTATACAGTATATACATACATAGCATATATATTAAAATGCATACTGTATACCAACATTACACCTCTAAAATCATTTTGCAAAACAATTCCCATCTTTCTAATTATTATGTGAGCCCACATAATAGTATTTCCATCAAATTAATTAAGGCAATTAGAAACTTTAGATGCAAACACTTTTAATTGTGTAGATATTAACAGCCACAAATAAGAAGTCAGTATTGACTTACATTGACTCACATTTCCCCACAATCCCTATATCAATGACTGTGGACTGTGTGCTATGCACTGAGAAATCAAGCGTTTAAACCTGGTGGCTGTTGAGCATTTTTATATATAGATCTAATATTAAGGCAGACCACCTGGATTTAGGGTCAGTGACTAAAAGTCTGTGGCTCTGACCCCTAGAGAAACACACCATACTGCAGCACACAACCGTGCCAAATAAAGGCTCTGAGCGTGACAGGTGTTGAATGTCGGAGCGAGGCAAATTCATGTTTCAATAATGCATATGTATGTGAAGCATCTACTACTTAATGCTTATTGATAGGGGGAGGGAGTCGGAAGCCCTGCAAGTCCATTCCATCACTGAAAGTATAAAATGAAGAATGAAAAAACTTTTCCACGGCATGCGATTCTCAAGTGAGACAGACCACACAGATTTTCATCCATATGTGTAGTTTATCAGTCATTTAATCATTTTGCATTCTGCATGACTTTACTTCAAGTGTTTGATTCGCACCGCAACACCTGTGCCTTTACTGAAACTCATATTAAGTACTCTTTTATTCGTAGCACACTAAACAAGGAGCCAAAATCTACACAGATGATCCACACAGACTTTTAAACTCTGTCCTAACCAGAAATACCACAATACGTAAGTGAAAAAAGCTTCAAAATGTAAATTGTTTTTGTATATTCAGAATAGAGAAGAATACTGAAAATGTACGTTTATGTTCATTTCTGTCCATTTTTACATCATCTAAAGTTCACTTAAATTACAAATCTTTAGAGAATCATAAAATGAATATGCATTTTTCATACTATATATCATAATGTTGTAATGCCTAATTTTAGTTGTTCCATTTGATTTATTCTAGTTTAACCAATTTATCATTTATCAGCTATAACAAAAAATATTGGCTTATCATTATCATTATCGATTATAGAAGCATCTCTAGTGCAGTTACGCATTCCGTGTAGATTGAAAACTTGCTAGTCGTTCAGCAGACACTACTCATTATTTATGCATTAGGTACCCATGTCTTTCGCAATCTGTGTTATGTAGACGTGTGAGCAGAGTCTTCCTGTGGCTGCACATTTCTGCCATGATGTCAGCCTAGGCGTTTTGAGCTTCACGCTCATTTTCCAGCCATGTGGTGCCACAACCACGAGCGCTGGAACATGTTGCCATGACAACAGCCCTAGAATCAATGGGGAAAAGACGTTGTTGGTTTTACAATGTGCCCCATTCCCACATATAGATGTGTGTGAAGTTGTGTGAATGGAAGCTCAAGGCATCAGATTTAATATGAATTAACTTGAACTGGAACTTGTATAGTGAAACTATATGCAAAAAGCTTATAATTCTCTAAAATACAATAAGAAATGTCACTTGTCCTGTTTTCATTGCATCAAATCTCTCAAGTCGTTTTGGTGTTTTGTTAAACTGCTTCAGTTTGAGAGGAAGAGACCCATTATTGGATGTTTTTAGCTTAAAACTGAGTCCCTTTAATCAATTCACTTTAACAATATTAATGATAATGCAAAATGATGGACTGTGGAGATACATAAGACAAAACAGTGATAAGCAATACTAAAAAGATATTAAAACATGATTGGGTTGTTAAATAAATGGCTGAAGAATAATGACTTGTTTGTGTCAGTGAGGACACGTTCATCTCCTGGGAGACATCCATTTTCTGAGATATTATTCCAAAAAATCTCATTTATAGCAAGACCACCAGGGGTATGTGTGATACACCTCTGCTCTGTGCACGAGTAATGGAGAAAGACACTGGAGACTATACCATTGAGGTAAAAACAGCAGCAGTTTTGCTCTATAATAACAAAAATAGACTGAGGGAGCGAGCAATCTGTGTCTAGTAGAATAAGCAGACTTCAGTACAACAGGTTGTGCGTCAGTCCCGGAGGCTTCCTGTACAGATTTCCCAGTGTTTACTGTCTGATAAAGTTATTGACTACTCTGCACTGCTGTTATAAACAGTAGATATTTGACTGGAGTTTCAGCAGATATTCACAGTGTGAGAGTATGTGGTTTAAGCTGGTATTACTGGTCTCCCAGCCTGTCCAAAGATAGTTTAAGATGGTCTATTTGGTCCCCCATCCTGGTCAAGCTCTTCTAGCCTACATAACACTGGTTAAAGATGGTAGGCTAGAATTGGTCTCCCAACCTGGCTAACTGGTGTTCAGCTGGTTTTGCTGGTCTTTGCAGACTGTCCAACTGACAAGGTCCCAAAACTCCTCTAAAACCAGCAAACCAGACCACCCTGGGAGACCAACAAACCATCTTAGGTCTTTTTTCCTTAGCTGGGCTTCCCTCTCAGCCTGTTTATTTTGTCAGCTTTCACCCTCTTCCTCCATGTCCATCCATTTCATTATATTTTATTAAAAACTAAATCAAAGGGTCAGAGAAAACAAAAACAAATATGGAAGCTGGCGTTATTTTGTTTCTCTGTAGCTATAGATAGTACACTGGGCAAGGGCAGGTCACACCAAAGACACCCTCTATTTTCTCAATTTCCACATATAAAAGCCCAATCAATTCCTCTCTCTCTATGTGCTCGTTCCCACCAGCTTGAGGCCATGACCCTGGCTTTAACCTCGCCGAATGTATTTACCAGCATCGACTCTTGGTTAAAACGCTCCCACACATCATAGACAAAGGGCAAGGGACAAAGAAAACAGGCAGAATGAAGAAGTACTCTTCATGAAAAGAAGATACACAGAAATGTGATTTTGTTTTCCTTAAGGCATGTTCATGGCAACCTCTTTTAGGAGGGAGAGCCCACTGGACTACCAAAGGGCACTGTGGCCCTGGACAGCTAAATCTATGATGACAGGGCGGTCAGGGACATAGATAGACACTGGAACTGGAAGACAGTTTTCCTTTTTCTTAAAGAATAAACAATGTTTGGAGGTTTGAACTCCAAAGGTTGGCAAGTAAACTAGCAGCAAGTAAACTAAATATTTACAATCAGAATCATACATACCGGTCCCTAAATGACAAGATAAATTGGGTAATCAGTTCCGATGTCAGATGGTCACTTCCTGCCCATAGTAAATTTTTAAATAGGCTGTAGTGTTTAGTCAAAAGTCTGGCTCAAAAACTGGCACTTCTCAAGCCCAAGTATTAAAAATGGAGACCTGAGAGCAGGACCTACTCTGTCACAATCTCATCTCTGGCACAAAAGAAAACAGACAAGCATTGAAATGATTACAACTTCCTGAAATATACATGAATAAGTCACTGGTGCCTGGCACCTGACGCTACGCAAGATTCTATAATTTAAAGCCGTTCGGAGTGAGTGTGTTGAGGAGTGTGTCCTCCTCTCTAACTCATTCATGCACATCCTCCTTTGCACCGTGTGTACCCGTATTCTTAGCGCTCCTGATCTGCCCCGTAGTCCATCCACATCATTATGTGCTCAATAAGGAAGTGTTCAATAATGGAGAGGAATGGAGGTCTATGGCATCTCTTCTGGACTAAATCCAAGCAACAGCCAGATAACTTCATGCTACACCCGCAGGAACACCAAAAGAGCTCCAGTATCTATACACAAATCTGCGGAATTACAGTACACCAGGGGGCGAATTCACTAAACATGGCATTTCAACACATAATAAACACTTTTTATTTGACTAACCACCGGCAATCAAGTTTAACTAGGTGTTAATGCACTGAAATAGCACTGTGCAATTAAAACTGCACTATTACTGCCGGCAGAATACAGAATTTCATTTGAAAGAGATGTTTGTGTACATTTTTAATTGATCATGGCTGCAGGATAATTCATGGAATGATGATCAAACTAGAGATGCACCAATATCAATTCTGTCTGAAAATCACAAGCCACTAATTATTTTTATGTTATGACCAACAATGATTGACAACAACATTTTATACTACTGTGTAGGGCTGCACAATTCATCGAAATTCTAATCACGATTACAATTACAGATGCTACATTCACGTAATTGTTCAAAGCAGCAATTAAAAGTCAACTTATGTTATTCTGTGTGCTTAAGATGTGTTTTTCCCCCTTTATCTTAAAGGGTTTTCCATTGTTTTAATTTTAGTTTTAATGTAATATTATAATACCATGCGTATTTTTACTTTTTTTATTTAAAAAAGAAACCAATCCAATGTATAGCTCACATTTGATGCTTAATACTATAGAAAAGCAATAAACGTTTTTCAGTTAGTGTTTTCAGCTTTTTTATTTTCATATAAAAATACAGCATGCAGTTGCTTCAAACAATGGTATAAACTTTCAATATAAATTATGGATATCGTAATTAATAATTGCATTTACAATTTCAAGGGAATAATCAACAATTTAGATTTTGTCATAACTGTGCAGCTCCACAAAATAAATAAACAAATTAACATGCAAACTGTTTTTTGTATGAAAGATGGATTTTCATGTTTGGAATCTACTAAAGATTATATTTAACAGCGTAATTAATTATTATTATAAAAATAATTAAATAGGCAGAAGTTTAATTAAATATCCTGTCTGAAGAAAAAAAAATATATAATGGTCACTGTGATATAACAAATATCAATTAATATCATTCAAATAAAATAAATATTATAGAAATATAAATAAAATCACTAATATCGGCTGATAACTAATATGCTGCCTTTGTTATAATGAGAAAGCATCCAGACACAGTGTAGTCAAGCACATTTTCTGAATTTGAAGAGGTAGAACAATAGTATAAGTCCCAGTAAAGTTTGCTAGATCATGGTAGACTGCTTCCTCCACAACTTAGCACTCAAAACTGATCTGGAAGATGGGAACCTGCATTAATTTCTTCATTTAATCTGGCACTTTAGCAAAGCAGACTGTGGGCAAATGAATGCTGCTGTGCAAATGAATCAGTGGGCACAATTAATTTTTTGTAAATTCCTCTTCCATGTTTTGCAATACATTTAGCCATTCCAAATTAGTTTTTTAACTGACTATGCAAAACATCATCAACTTCATCGTCATCCTGCCACTGTATAAATATCTCCTGGGAAGACATTTTCTTTTTTCAGTTTGATTCAGATTAGGGTTGCAAAAGGGGTGGGAAATTTCTGGTAAATTTCCGGGAAACTTTCCAAAAATCCCTGGAATATTCCCAAAAATCCTGGAAAGTTTCCAAAATTTCTGGAATATTTCTGAAATTTACTGGAAATTTACCACCATTTTGCAACCCTAATTCAGATGCTTCCAATTTTAGCCTGATTGAGGAAAACTGGCTGTTTAGAATTTTGGATTGCTTTGATTAGGATTTCACTTTGTTTTTTTTATGATGCTAAATGAATTTGAGCCAGTCTATCTGCGATTTATTCCTGAAAACCTCACTTGTTATCAGCGTAATTTAGATAAACAAAGCTGGGACATAACCACACCCTCAATGTCATGGTGGAGGTCAGCAGCTGTAGTCTGTTGGAGGGAGGGTTTTGTCTAACAGCAGGGCTGGCGGGTGCCCATCTTTGCCATTTGGCCAGCCAGACAAAGAGCTGCTGACCCCCACCCCCCAACCCCACCCTTCTCCATCTCACACAACACCCTGATCAATAACCTCGCTGCTGATCAATACCTTCACAAATCATTTCATTTTCTATTTTTCTTTCTCTAGCACTTATAGCTGGCCATGGCAGGAGAGAAAGAGAGAAAGAAAACGAGCAAGCTGCCTAGGTAAAATGTGACCTGCCCTCCAAACCAAAGAACAAGTAAGTGCAAAATAAAACCCATTAAAAGGCACACAGTATTTCACAATAAGAGAGCTCGTTTTAGCTGCTGTCATTGTTTTTCCTCTTTTATTCCCCCTTCTCCCTCTTCCTTTCCTTTCCTTTCTCACTTAATAACTCTAAAAGTTAAGTGCAGAATACGATCGGCTATTTTCCCGAAATCAAAGCGAATCACAATGTGCATCCATCAAATTCAACCTGTCTTGTGTTCTATAAGAAAAATAATTCAATACAAAAAAAATACTCTTCAGAGTTAGAAAAAGGAAAATATGCATTAAAAACACAGAATAAACCCAACGGTCAAGGGTTTTGCCTTATGAAAAAAAGAAAAAAATAATCATCATCAAAGCCCCTGCTAGCTTTTAAGCTTTCTAATTTTTATTATTGCTCTTTGAGTTTGCCATTATGTTGTTCTGCTGCATATCTAAGCCTCAAAAGTATGTTGTTGCCAAATGGACAGCAGGGAAAACTATTCTGCATTTCTTTTTTGAGTTTTCAATGACTTTGGTTCACATGCTTTCAAGAGATTCTTTCAAACTCATTGTGCAGTCAGTGCATACTCATATCATTATAGATGTTAGAAAAAAGTCTGAGAAATTCTGAGAAAATCTGCACTCTTTACAAAAGATAATGAGGCAATGAAAACCACACAAAAAAAAGCATGTTAGCGACTGTCACATACACCTTGCCTTTTCCAGATAAAGCATTTTCGGCATCTGCTGATTGAATTGTATTCCTCTCAAATTTGCTGAATTCTTCCCCTCAAAAGATGAAGCATAAACGCAGTGTGATTTATGATGCTGAAATAGCTATGTGCCATTGTTTATCCTTGCATCGATAAAGCTGTCTGTTGGTGTGTCTGGAGCCACGGATACGACTAAAACTATTGGAAAAGGAGAAGGTAGGAAAAGTGTCCACAATTCCTAGCTCCTCGCATAGTTTGAAGGGTTAATCCGACTCCCCCACCCGACGTGACCTTCCTCTCCTCGAATGTCCCTGAATTTTTACTGAGGACTGCTGAGTGGGATTTGCCAAAAGAAGGGGGATTTAGCTAATGATATTATTAAAAGAGTGCCTGTGATGTGAAAGTGTGGAAGAGAAGCTACGATCTTAGTGAATGTTAGCAAAAGAAATGGAGCAAGGGTGACAAACAAGACCATCAGGTGAAGGCCAATGTGTCATGAGCTCCAGATCAGAGCTTGGCTCTGTCTTTGACACAGACGTACCAGCGGGGCATATTAAAGCCAATTACTACTGTGAAGAAATACTGCCTGTCCACCATCCACCCCATATTGTAGGCTCCTCCAACCCATCTCCTAAACCCAACCCTTCAGTGGCTCTTGGCAGCACATTACTGCACTGTCCATGGCTTGGTGACAGCTGCGAATGGTGGTGCCTCGATTCCCTGACAGGTTTCCATCATGTAGTGAACAGATGGAGTTCTACACCCCCATCACACCAGTTACACTAGCAATTCTCTCTCCTCTACTTGTAAGAGAGAGTGAGATTGACAGAAAGAGAGAGGAGGAGAAGGCTAACACCCACCCCACCGCCTCAAGATCTGACCTTACTTTAAAAAGCTTCTTCTTGACACCGATTTTCGCTTAACATATGCGCTTTTGCTGCAACCAAAGCCATGGATTTGTTCTCCCAAAATAAAGCGAAAGCTCCTACAAGGCTTCTCCTATCATTCATGGTTGCCAGCATGAAAGCTACTGCATTTTTTGTGATGGTTTATCATTTACTCACCCTCATGTCAATCCAAACCTGTATGTCTTTCATTCATCTGTGTTTCGAAAATTGTCTTGTTTTTTTGTCTGTTATTGTGCTCCAGTTGTGTTTTGGACTTTTGGCTTTCATTATATGGACAAACAAATCTTCAAAATAACATCTTTTGTGTTCAGCAAAAAAAAAAAAAAAAATAGACATAGACATAGTCATACAGGAATGGACATGAGGGTGAGTAAATGGAGTGGAAAGAGAAGGAGACTGGCTGAGGTCTTGAGCGTCCCAGCTTTTAAAAGAAAACCAATGGAGAGTTCTCCAGAAGATTGACTGAATTGTTTAGAGGTGAAATGGACAGGTGGTGATTGACAAGGTCTCAAGGGTCTCTGTAGAATCAGTGTTGGGTCTTGTAACAGGTTACTGAAACTTCAAACCACCCAGCGTAATGTCAGCCCCTGGGCCCCCATCACTCACCCTAAAACACAATCTACTGAGTGGGTTTTACATCACAAAATTCTCCCCTACATGCACTTGTTTAAAGAGGCCAAGAGGAATGCCTGAGGATTTACTCAAGTCCTAAAATAGATCCAGCAGGAAGGAACAAATCTTACACTGGGCTAAAGCTAATGCCAAAGTCATCTCAGACTTCATTGTCCATAGCTCAATAGTGCACCAGACTTTCTCAAGAGCTCAGGCATTAGTTTAATGGCATGTGCAGACACTGGAACAGGTAACAGGCACTCTGTTTTCACCCTAATCCAGTCTGAGCAATCAAACAACCTTAGCTGGACTACTACCAAAGACACTTCACACCTGAAAGCTTTCGGCAAGCAAGCCATTGTCCCTCAGAGTACAGGGAATACTGGCAATGTCTTTGACATTTACTACATCTACAACTAGGTAACAACCCCACCCAATTCTACGGTTTTCTACTTATTTATGGTTCATACTGTATATGTGACCATGGACCACAAAACCAGTCTTAAAGGCTCCTTTAAGGAATTGAGATTTATAAATCATCTGAAAGCTGAATAAATAAGCTTTCCATTGATGTATGGTTTATTAGGTTCGGACAATATTTGGCCGAGATATAACTATTAGAAATTCTGGAATCTGAAAAAAAAAAATTAAATACTGAGAAAATCGCCTTTGAATTTGTCCAAATGAATTTTGATGAACTTTTGTTGATTGTAGAAAGTTTTGATATATTAACGGTAGGAAATTTACAAAATATCTTCATGGAACATGATCTTTACTTAATATCTTAATGACTTTTTGTCTAAAAGAAAAATCAATAATTTTGACCCATACAATGTTTTTTTGGCTATTGCTAAAAATATACCCCAGCAACTTAAGACTGATTATGTGGTCCAGGGTCACACATGTACACTCAAATAATGGCATAACTTCTAGGACTTATTTAATCCAAAATTCAGCATTGGTGCCCAAACAGGGGGCCACAACAAAGCCCTAATGAGACTGCAAGACGACTTCAAATTATTTAAATTAGATTATATAAATAATATTAATAACTTTTAATATTATTAATTTAATTTACTTATAATAATGTAGTTAATAATTCTTAAAAATATATATATTTTAAATATATTTTAAAACAATGTCAACATGAAATAATTATAATTTTAATTTACTTATAATAATGTAGTTAATAATTCTTAAAAATATATATATTTTAAATAAAGCAAATTTAAACTGATATTACATTACTAATTTTTTAAATTAAGTGCACAAATAAATGGCAAAAAAAAAAAAAACACTACAATTCAGCATGGATTTGCATCAAGACCACACAAACGCACAAGCCCAGTCATTTCATTAGAAAGGGTGAGTGCCAATTAAATGATTTGTTATAGAGACAATAACCATAAAATTAATAAATAGTACAATGAAAAATGTGGTGTTACTCTTATGAATATAATTTGTAGGTTGTGTAATTTGGCCTGTAAGATTCATGTACTGCCTAATTGTGACGTGTGGGTTTGTGGACCAAAAAGTTTGTGATCAACTAATCTAGTTAAACTCCAACACACTCATGGTGAAGTGTTTACTCCCTCCCTTTCTTTCTTTCACTTGATTCTAGTACTTCAGGAGTAGCAATCAAACTAAGGGCCAACAACCCAAGGCTTAACTTTAGACACAACTGGAAAGTAATTTTACACAAAGAGACAGCTTTCTAAATGTCCCTCCTTTTCTTCATCTCTCACTCTCAGTTTGTCTTTTTTCTCCTGACCTGTATAAAAATGCTCTCCTTTCTGATGTGTAGCATGTGTAGTGAAGGATGACAGATAGGATTGTGCTCTGAGTCACAAAAATCCTGGCGGATCTTCCTCCTCATGCCCCTACCTCTCCCCAATGGCATGATGAAGTAATTATGCAAAATTAAATATATCCTTGGTTGATTAGGGTGCCATATAAAGGGAAGTTAACAGTAGGGATAATGTCGAAGCGAATTGGGTACAAAAATATCCTGCTTGTGAGCAGTCCCACAAAGACTCCAGAGCAGAGATAGTTAATGGCTTTTTTAGGCAGCAAATGTCACATATTTAAGAATTTGAGGGGGTCTGCACTAAGTGCACTTGAACTGAACATATTACCCTTTTTTCAATGATTAATGAGACTAGCAGTCAGGTTATGTGATAGATGCTAATGTTGAAATAGATGCAAGCTCAATGAATGTGCGGACCTTTCAAATTTAAACATTTTGAATGATGAATGGCTCCATGTAGCAGGAAAAAAACTATCAAAGAAATCAGTAGTTATCTAATAAATTTGAACAAGTAACTATCATTCACCACCTTGAAAGAATATTTCTTATGTCAGGGTCCTGCCCTGACAGTCTTGTCTGTCTGTCTTGTCTCTGTTCAATGTTTCCTTGTTTGTCTTCGACTTGAGCACAGGGCTTTGTCTTTGTTGTGTTGACCATGTGCTCCTCTTGTCCCACCATGCCCCCTTGTTTAGTCATTTTAGTTTTAGTTTAGTCCTCGTTTTCATTGTGTTCATCTGATCCTCATGTGCTCTGCTCCCTTTAAATGTTGATCCTCTCCCTCATGTCTCGGCTGGTTCGTTGCATGTGTTCTTTGTGTGTGAGAATTTCTTGCTAGTCATCAGGTTTTATTTCATTCCCCATAGTGTCCTCTAGAAGGGGAACGTCTCAGGTAATGTAACCATTTCATTCCCCATAGTGTCTCGCCATGCCTAAGGCTTGCCTGTTTTCACATCTTCTTCAGGCAACTAAGTTGGTGATGTATTTGGCGGGTGCCCACTTGTGACTTCACAGGCTATGTGGGCCAATGGATTAGAGTTGTTTCACATGTGCTTCAGACACCAGTCCTGCTGGTTGCAGCCTCCATAGTGTCCACTAGAGGACGCAGCGTCTCGTTTCCTAACGGTGAACCATGGTTTACATAAGTTATCCGAGATAAGATATATATATATATATATATATATATATATATATATATATATATATATAAATTTCTGAAACAGTTTTCTTTATATATATATAATATATATATATATATATATATATATATATTATATATATATATATATTAGGGCTGTCAAATGATTAATCACGATTAATCACATCCAAAATAAAAGTTTTGTTTACATAATATATGTATGTGTACAGGGTAAATTTATTATGTATATATATAAATACACACACATAAATTATATATTTAGAAAATATTTACATGTATATACATTTATATATTTATATTCTTATATTTTATATTATATATAAATATATTTAATATATAACATAACATATTCTTCTTAATATATACATGCATGTGGTGTATTTATATATACATAATAAATATACACAGTATACACACATATATTATGTAAACAAAACTTTTATTTTGGATGTGATTAATCGTGATTAATCATTTGACAGCCATAATATACATAATAAATATACACTGTATATATATATATATATATATATATATCTTATATACACACAAGGGTAAAGAATATAGACTTTTATACCTTATTGTACAAATCTAGGATAAAGGTGAAAATATAAAAGAATGAGAAACAACGGTTCATGTTATTCGCAATGCCTGAATGCAGCGTAACAGGAAGGGGAACGTCTCAGGTAATGTAACCCCATCTCAGTTCAGACAAACAAACACAGCCTCTTTTCCTCCATAGTGAGGTCATTTTCTCCATACGTCTCTCTAAAGCAGATCATATTTCTCTCTCCCTCCTCCGCACTGATGCTGGTAGCATGTTGACACTTATTAAAGCTGAACAAGGCGGCGAGTGGCTGAGTTGGGTTTGAATGGAGAGACAAGGTGAGAGGAGACACACCTGTACGAGGCCCTAGGACTTTACACAGGGCCAGAAGGCGACGCACAGGGGCCACGAGAGGGGCAAAACCAGACAAATAAAAGGTCAGCATGAATGTTGCATGAGCAGTTTGGTGCTGAGGTTGCCATGCCGACCGGTCTGGGTCTTTCCTGACTCCAGCTGGGCCTCATCTGTGAGCTGACTCGATGGATTGGAGACACCCAAACAGGACATGCATATTCATTCTCCTCAAATTTGCGTTTATCATAGAATACAGCTTTAAACTAAAACAATTACACACACTTTTGCCAACAGCAGGTGGGAGCAAGTTAAATTAGTAAGCGAGCACCAGTGTGTGAAGTCGAATGACTTTGGAAACGTAATGAAATCGCATCTGCTAGGTACCGCTCATGCTGAGTATGCAAGCACACATTGTATTAGATCCACAGACATTGTCTAATGTCGTCTGTTGGAACATAATTGCATTTTCTGGCATTAGCTAAAAAGCACTACTCATTCGGTTGTTAAAGGCTAAGCACATTTTGCCACTTGCATTGATCTTTTCCCACAAATCTCTTCTAGAGACTGGCTTAGACTGCTGCCTCTAAATACAATGTGTCTCTGCCATCAATGCATTGATTTGAAAGTCAATGTGGGTATTTATTACATTTTACCAATCTAAAGCTAAAATCGATAACATAAATGCTTAATGCTAGAAACAGTAATGATGATGGAGAGCAATCTAGGAATACAAAGATCTCACAGCTGGATGAAAAACACAAAAGAGGAGGATGTGGGGGATGTGATATATTTTTGTCTAGTGTATGTGAGAGTGTTATAAAAATGTTATTGTGGTGTAAAGTGTTGTGCACAGTGTGGTGTTGTGAGCAACTATGGCAGAATCTGAGGTTTGAGAAAGGCAATTTGGAACCTGAGCTGTTTAGGTGTATTATAAAACATTGATAACTATCAAAATCAACTCAAAATAAACCTTTACACTGAGATTTTGTTTAAACAGTTCATGACTTTTATCCTGGATAAAAGAACACAGTTTAAGCAGTCAATGCAGCCTGTTAAGTATAATCGGTGTAATCCAGGGCATAAACACACAAGAGGCCATTTCACAAAAAAAAAAAAAAAAAAAAAAAATAAAATATATATATATATATATATATATATATATATATATATATATATATATATATATATAAATTGGGCAAGTGAAATCACCTGCGTGCCTCCCGTAGGGTTATTTGAGAGGTTAATGTTACACTTTAAAAGGAAAAATGACAGAATGAAGCGATGATAAGAGTTCAAGATTCTTTTGCAATTCTAAAATCGCAAAGGATGTGATTTCATTAAATACAGGTGCTGCGTCTTTTACAGTTAAATATGGTGCTGTGTTCTTCACATGTGAGTAGGCCTGTGGCAATTATCAATCTATATACTTATCGCACAATATTTGTATGGTCTTTTTAATTTTTGGTGGCTAGGCATGTTGCATTTTTTATTTTATTGAATATTAATGTCGCCATGTTTTTTGTATTCCAGTTGTGCTTGTCTTTTGCAGCTTCTCATACATAATGTGGTGTAGTCGGTGCTAGTCAAAATTTTAAAAATGCTTCTACAAACAAAGTTTCATCTGCAGATATGGCCTTGTTTAGGGATCTGTGCCTTTGTGTAAACGGACATCTGACTGATAAATAGGAATTGTGTTTTTCAGCAATACAGGCCACCCTTAATTTATTCACCCTTAATTTATTCAGTGGCATAAAATGGTCTTAAAATGACAATATTATCGCTTAGCGCATTTATTTCTGGGGCAATATATGGCACAACAAAGAGTTGTTATCATGACAGGCCTACAGATGAGCAGCTCATGATCGGGTGTTTTCAGTGCCTTCAGTTTGCAGTAAATGCTGCTCCACACAAACTAATTTCTGCATGTGCTGTGAGTTTGGGTCACTTTTAATGAACATTTGAGAATGCAACAGGTGTCATCTATCTATCTGTCATCAACAAAAGAAAAGCTTTATGGGCTCCCTGCTGTTTACACTAAAATAAAAGCTTGAAGGTTTTACATTTGATAATCACGAAATTAAGACAATGTTTGTTTTTTTATTATTATTTTACAGTGAAATATTACAATATTCATATATTTGTATTGGTTACTATTTTATGTAATAATAATAATAATAATAAGTATTATTATTATTATTATTATTATTATTATTGATAGATCATTTTAAAAAATTGTCAAATTGTGCAGTCTTACAAACAAGCACAGCAAAAGTACCTTATGTAAATACCCTTAAAGGAATAGTTCACTCGATTTTTAATACATTGTGAAAATTCTTTTACATGACCCGTACATTATTTGTAAGACTATTTATACTTTTGTCCACACAATGAAAGTCAATAGGAATTATTTTATGTTTGTTACATTGTATGGAGAAAAAAAAAAAAAAAAAATCTGAAACATTTTGAAAAACACCTTGTTCTGCACAAGAAAGTCATTCATACAGGTTTGGCGTGACATGAGGGTGAGTAAATGATGACATAATTTTCCTTTTTAGGTTGACCATCCCTTTAAGAAATGTTTCAGATTAGGTGTTGATGAATGCAAAACTAGCCTAATTAATTGTTCATGACACAAATTTGTGATTTCTAAGACCGATTAGTCATCTAGGCAACCTAGAGACAATTCAGTATTAAAAACCGTGGCTTTGCACATTCCTATACTCAATACAGGAACAGGATAGCCAACTGCTCTCTGAAAAAAATGAATGACATTAACCGCAGAACGCATCATCTGATTCATCTGTCAGTAATTAAATGGGTAAACAGATGGAGTGTTTTCAGGAAACAGACATAAAAAGCTTTTAGAAGAAGCCGGACAATCTTCAGATGTGACAGCACACACACATATACACACACACAGGAGACTTGTGAGGTTTGACAAATACCAAAATAAGTTGCAAAAAGCCTTGCTGTCAAACAAAACGGCTTGGATGTTTGAACTCGCATGTTCCGATAGCATTAGCGAAATGAGTTCTCATGCGGTGCTGCCTGGAGTGCAGATCTACACTGACTCTGTATCACTTATTTTTTTCCTTCCCTCTCTCCGTCAGTGCATTACATCATCTTTTAATTATTCATCTTAACACGCACACCCACCCAATCAGCCTCACTGAATCTTATTCAACTCTGCGTGTCAATAATGAATCTCAACCACCTCTAAAAATAACCTGATCGACACCGAAAAAAAAAAAAAAAAGCTTCTGCTGCTCATCAAACGAACAAACAGACATTTTAAACTCGCATTTAAAGTCTAAGCCAAAAGCAAAGAGGACTAAAATAAGAAATTTGTTCTTTTCCTCAACAAAACGACTCAATAATGACAAGTGAAATGGAGACGCACAGTTGACGGTTATACCCTGGTGACTAATACGATGCTGTCAGGCATTATGCCGCTTATTAAAAAGGTGGCACTTCCTGTTTTGCCGGTAGTCACCTGGGGTAGAGGAGCATATGGCGACTCTAGCACATAATCTCTTTTTCTGGGAGGCTTCCACATGCAACACAAGCACCCCCTCCCCCGATGATGTCATCGAAAGCCAAACGCCTCCGTGATCGCCATTCCATCTTGTATGCATGAGCGGAGATGTGTTGGCTGATGGGAAAAAAGTGCAGCGAGAGGTGCCAAGAGCAACAAACACTTGACTTCAGTTTCGGCATTGCGCAAAGCAGCCTAAACTCAAGGTGGCATGGGTGATCCGATATAGCAGTGGGTTGTTAGGCATCGCATCAAAGACTGTTATTTCTTCGCGGACGGAGGCCTCAATCACAAGTATCTGACAGCGTGCCGCATGTATTCGGCAGGACACTGTGGTCTGGAATTAAGTCTGTAAACTAGAAGGCGCCAGGTGAGATGAAACAGACCTCAGATCACCAGATCTGCTATCTCCTACTGAGACCTGCACGGCCAATATCGCAACAGGCCAGGGCTAAACTAGCCATATCTGCTTCCATGCACTGCTTGTTTCCTTTTCAGCTGTCTGAGGGTGGCTGTTTCTCTTCTGTGATTGATAAGACTGCAGTGTTTCCAGGTGCTGCTGTCTGACTGGAAAATATATCTGCACTGACCCCTCAAATTCATTTCTGAGCATCATCTGTAATCTTATAAAAAAGTCTGAAGGACTATGCAGCAGAGAGAGCTTTACAGGGTAAGCGCAAAGACGGTATAATGGATCACAGGAGCTTGAGTTCACTGTCACTCGCTTCTGTTCTGCTGGAGACAAAATAGAGGAAAACTTCACAAACAATGGCCATTGTACTGAAAATTATCCGTAACTGATTATGATTACATGAGCTCTCAGATCTGCACAATTACACCGCATAAAGGAGTATGGATTGTCGTGCGAGCTTCCAAAAAAAGACTGGCGATGCTTTATGAGTTTCTAGTCACACAAGAATTGATGCACAAACGGTACTTTAAAGAATAGCAAATGGTGCCTCTTTAGAGAAATTCACTGAAATTCATTCTGAAATATTCAGCACCTGTGTGTGAAATGTTACGTTCAATGCAGTGGAAACAACATACCTACAATTAAGCATTTCTGAAATGGTCTGCATAAAATACAGTTAAAAGTATCGACGAATGGGCTGAATGCTGACAAGAATTAACTTTAAAGGGACATTTTACCCAAAAATAATTATTCTGTCATCATTTACTTACCTTCATGTCATTCCAAACCTGTAGGATTTCTCTTTTTTACACTGGCATTTCGTATGGAAATCAGCAGTGAAAACATTCTGCTTGATTTCATATGGAGAGGAACAATAGTACAGTGATAAAGACAGTGAACGATCATCATCCTTTAAATAAAAAAAGAACAATTCAGTTAAATTTAACCTGCATTTGAAGTTTGAAGACACTGGATTTATTTGACAGTAAGAAGTGCAATTTTCCCAAAAAAGCCATTCTATAAACTGAGCCACTAGACTGAAATACGACTTCTACCAAAAACAGAAAGTTTCTGACCACAGTGACCTTGACATCTTCTATTTCAACAACCAAACTGGAGTACTGACAGCTCAGAGAAAGCAATGACTGGCTGCAGGGATTTCTGCCATGCTCTCACCTCAGCTGGGCCCGATCCAGAGCGTGCGCACCCTTCCCTTCCTCAGGCATCATCGACAGACACCTCAATCTCATCCAGCCGTGCCTACGGCAGACATTCTCAAGAAATAGCAAAGCAAAAGACAGGCTGATAGAAAGGGAGATGTATGCAGCCCTTCGAGAAGAAGTGGATGAGTGAGATGGTTTAGACACAGACGCAAGTAGTGCATGAAGAGAAATGCAAATTACATCTGCATGCTTTCTCATGTTGGGATAAGATGCAGCATCTGAAACAGCCCTCCCGCTGGCATCTCCCTACGATGCAAAGTGTGACTGAAATATTGATATGAATCTAATGATGAGGTTTACATCACTGAGATTCCTAAATAGCTCTTCTCAAAAGCAGCTTGAAACACAAGGGCACTTCTTCTAACAGTACATTATGCTTCGCCATGAGTATTTCCTCACTGAGGGGCACTGAAGGGACAAGCCAAAGGCCTTGCCTGAGGTCTTGTCGATGCGTTGGAGCCCCAGGGTTGGTAGGTAGTGCCGGAGCCTGGTTTGACTCCTGGGAGGGACTCTCTGATGGGCTCATTAATTTCAGGAGCCGCAAAACCAGCATTCCTACAGTCTGAGCTGAATGTCCAAGCTGAAATAATTGAAGCAAATCAGATCCTATCATGATGGACACAGCCTCACAAAGAGGCATGCTGGGAAACAGTACAGGACTACAGCTGGAAGAGATCTCGCCAGGCTCCTGCCAGGCGGAAAGTCATACTTAATGTGTTACATATGAGGAAAATGAGGGGAGCGTAACCTAAAGTTAGTTTTATTACTCTAGAATGACTTCCACTTTGTCATACTGGCTATACTTTTGACTGATTAAGGATGATTAAGATGTGGTTGAATAATAAGCAAAAGCATTGCTGTGTAACATGAGCATATTTTGATTATGCATTCATAATGCATCTCCCAAATAACCAAAGGGGTCTTGCTCACTGGATGACTTTTCTACCCTTCTGTTTTTTTTGACTCAGCTCTCTTTCTGTCAGAGAGGTGTGTTCAAGTTCCCTCCCAAATCGCTACCTTTCCAGCTGCCTGGCTCTCCCTTCTGTGACACATACAATCACTTTCATTATGCAAATGATCTCGATGCAGGCTTCTCCAGAGTTACATGGCGGTGTTGCAAATGGCTGCATACAAAACAGCCTTTATTTGTCCTCTTTCAATTAAGGATTCCAAGATGTATCATTAAAGGCAAACAGGAGGGTAAAACAAGTCATTAAAGGCAAACAGGAGGGTAAAACAAGTCTTATATTTTAAACAAGAGGTAACAAAATCATATATTTTCATATAATCATATATATATATATATATATACATTAAAGGCAAACAGGAGGGTAAAACAAGTCTTATATTTTAAACAAGATTATATTTTCATATAATCATATATATATAATGTGTATATTTAAACAAATATATAATTAAAAAATACAATTACTATATACATTTTATTTTTTACATTTATATTTGTTTTAAATATACATTTTGAATTATACATATCCACTATCGTTCAAACGTTTGGGGATTTTTATTTTAAAAGAAATTAATACTTTTATTTTGAAAGAATGTATTAAATTAATCAAAGTGACAAAGACATTTACAAAAGACTTCTGAACGGTAATGTATGTAATAAAAAAGAAAAAAAACTTTTACCTTAAAGTGTGCACCCTTTACATGAACAATGCCATTGTGTTGATTTTGCAAACCATTTGTAATACCTGATCGAACATTTGCATATGTTTTAAGCTAAGCTAGCAGGCTAATCAACTAGTGGAATGCTACGCTGATACGCAGAACTGTAAACTAACATAAGCAATGATTATATACATGATTATATGTAAGAATTTCAAATACATAAATATCGGTAACATTTCAGATTTAAAGAGATTATTTCTATTGAGCCGCTGTGTACAACACCCACTAAAAGTTCTGAATTCTGAAAACTGAATTCACCCAACTGAGACTTAAAACAAGAGCCAAAGTCCCTTTCATCCTCTGACAGTGACACTGAAATCATTCCTGCCCTATATAATACAAAAGGAGCATCTGCTTGCAATATACTGAGCAATGCGCTTCTTGATGCAAAGCGATGCTAGTTTACATGCACATGAACACACGCTCACACCTGCACAGATAGCCACATCTATCACGATCACTCAAGGCGACGGCTGGCTCTCGGTTGTCGGCAGGCCACTGCCGTAAAAGAGCGAGTGTCAATAGAAATGTTGGCCTCCAGCCTCGCCGGGCTATCTAAGCACCTTGTCATAATTGTGTGCAGTGGTGCGGAGCACACATGTCAAACAAGCCATTAAAGGGAAGTCTAGGAAACAATACAGATTAGATGAGAAGGAGTTAGATTACTTTCGGGTATATGTGACTGGAGGCCATGGACGTTCACAAATACACACAACACGGCCCAAACAACTGTCCAGTGAAATATCGAGTCTTGCATAACAGGGAAAAGGGACTGGTCTGCTTCCATGGGTGCAAAGATCTTGTCTGTTTTTGTTAGCAAATGACAGAGAGAAGAGAAAACATTGTGTTTTGGGGGTTTAAACAGGGAGATTTATGATTTCCTGCACTCTTCATGCAGACCTACTCCATCATGTCAGCAGCAGTCCAGGCACAAACACTGACTGTGCTGCTCCTGCTGCCGCTGGAACATTTGAATAGAATTACAAAGCACTTTCACCTTACAGTTACAGTAGTCTGGACACAGAAACCGGAGCAGACAATTTAGAGGACAGTGGCCCTCCTGCTGTGAGGATTTGCTTTTGTGATGACAATCCAAAAAAATAAACTGTGCAAAATCTGACTAGCAAGACACATAGTGAGTCTTTTTATGAAGAAAAGTGAGGCGCTTTTACAGGACACAACACCTAACCCATACAAATACGTGCTACTTAGGGTCAGAAACAAGCTGGTTAGCATAGTAACAATGGACCTGTACTTGTGATGTTTCAACCCTGTCTTGACTAGGTCTCACTTGTAAAAGAGGTTTCAACCTCAATGTGACTTTCCTGTTTAAATAAAGGTTAAGAACTACACACTCTGAGGGATAAACACACACACACATATTTCTTTATATTATTTAGATATGTATAGTGCATGTTCTCTGAAATACTGGTTGGCAGATAGATCAGAGTTTGAAACAAAACAAAGCAAAGCAAAGCAAAGCAAAACAAAACAAAACAAAACAAAAAAATTAAATTAAATTCTAAATAGACATTGATGCAAAAAATGCTCTTGGCTGTAATTAAAAAGCCCAAGTAAAGGCCAAAACAAATAAACAAACAAACAAACAAATAAACAAACAAAACGAATAAATGTGGTTATGTCATATATTGGAGGTAACAGATGGTACCTAGATATATTCTTCGGCACTGAATAATTACTATAATCAAGTATGATGTTATTTACATGACACTCAAGGTCAGAAGTATATTATTGTTGTATGTAATTTAAAAAACAGTGTAATACTGTGCTAATTTGTGCAAATAAATACATACACCAAATATTAAGCTGAAAATTATGCATATTACTGTTTGCTCATACACTGTAATGGAATAACATCCATAAAATAATGATAAATGGTTTAAAGGATCTGTTACATTACTCAAGTCATGAACAATTATACTGATAGAAAGAGAAGTCAAAGTCTGTGTAATAAAAACTGAAGTGTATGCAACATAATTGGTTTCATAATGAGACTAGAGAGTGTTCAATTTTAACAGGTGCCATTAACAATTTAAAATATGATAGGGATTGCCTTTGCATTACGGTCCTATCAAGTCGTTTCGCAAATCCTTGTAAGCCTGTCAACAACATCTAACCCTGATCAAACGATCACATTAATCATACAACACAGCATTTTAAGGTATTCCTGCCTCACTAATGCATCTGTGTATGCTTCAGAAATAGCACACAATGTTTCATCATCATCCAAAATGAATTACTGCTATGCATTGTAATTATTACAATTAAATCCAAAACTACATCAGTAGACATCTTCCTCTCACAAAGACCTGATCTACTGAGTGCTTTAGCACACTGCATTCTGCCACCGTTTTGGTTCATGTTACTATTCAAGGGAGCTGCTAAAGCGCAGTGACTTGAATACACCTCTACAAAGATTTGAATACACCCATTCTTTGATTAAAATATTTTAAGTCTTTGAATTAATAATCATTTTGACATGTTTTGGGGAAAGAGTTAACTGTCCTGAAAACAAAATTGCTATAAATTAATAAATAACATATATTACTATAAAAAAAAAAATTATATGAAATTATATATAACATTTTTAAAAAATCATTTATGATTTATGAATGGAATTTCTGAAGTCTGTTTGTCCAACCAACAAGCAGAAAAACAAAATTAGAGAGGACACCAGCAGACTCTCCTGACTGTGTGTCAAGGTCTCTTAAAATATCAGATAAATTGAATTTTAGCTCAATCTGTAAAATGTGCACTCACGTAAGTGTATGGAAAATGTTACTACATTTCCTTGAAGTTTCAATCATATGACAGTTTTAGAATCATTACATGGAAAATTGTCTTGAAAATGGTACAAATGTTCTTTAAAACCATATGAAACCAACATGAATACAAAGAGTTCATCTCTAAGAACTTTCAAAGTGTTTTTCTTTTCTTTATGGTGGACACTCTTGTATGTCATTGACCCAAATGCCAATTTGACTTGAACACAAAAGACTGTGAGTGTATATATTCAATCTGAAACCCAGGTAAAACCAGAGCCATGACAAAACCTCACTGATTTCAATGTCAATATGAATTGCTTTCCTCACAATTCTCTATAACAAACGAGCCACATCTTACATCTACTTTCTTACCCTCTGTGCGTAAACTTGCCATCTCTCGCCTCCAGAAATCAATAGCTTCCATTTCTGTGCTGTACGCTGCTGTGTTGTGTCAAGAATATGTTAGACAGATTAATATCAAAACAAGCTTTCCCCACACCTCCCCGATTCCCCTCCACGACAAGCTCTTCTATTTGTTGCTTATGCAAGCAAATGCTGATTCTACAGAACTACAAAGACAGCCGTTCTCGAGAATTTCTCGCAATTGTATTTATGTTCACACAGCACAGAGGGCAACAAAACTTCCAGGCGTAATGTCAAACTCGAAAACTTCGGTGTGAGCGCTCGAATTAGGTATACAGTTAATCCCCAGATGAATTTATGCCACATATTTGATATCTTGATACACGCCTTCTCTGCAAACCGATGAACAGGATTTTTCAGGCTCTTTTGTGTGAAATCCATGACATGAAAAGATTTAATTTAGATAAGAGACTGGTAATAATTAATTCTGCTTCCTTCTGTCAAGAACACAGCAATAGCTGAATAAATTATACAAGCCCTGTCTTTTATTTATTATCATTTCCCCTTTCGGAAGAAGCCGTTTGAGTTTTTAAAGCTAAAGAAAGTTTGGCAGGGTCTCTGAAAGTAGTTCCACAGCTCGGGCCCACATAAACATCTCAGTCCTACATCCCACCACCCACTTGATTCAATATGCTATTATGTTTTTTTTGCAGGTACAGCTCGGCCCCGAGGGGGAAAACTCGCTGTGACAACGCCGAACGGAAGGCTGCATTCAGATGGAGTGTATTCATTACCACATGTCGAGATGTGTAGGAGACAGCGAGGAGGGTTTGAGTTACCATATCTGTATCTCACCATTTCATTTCCAACATGACCCAAATTAAAGAGGGAATGCTAGGTGACCTATTGCTACAGGCGACATCTTCTCGAACGTAACACTCAAACCGGTCAAAAACATCTGATCTAATGGTTATAAACTACCCAACACAATCCAGTCATTGTTTCATTGACTCCTTCTATAAATACCATGAATACCTGGCCAAACCAAGGCATTCCAAGTACAGAATCCCCTCAAGTTTATCGCTTGGCGTACACAACGTCGTAAGTGGGCTTGATGAAAAGAAACAAACATTTGTTTTATCGAAAGCAAGATGTTTTCCTCAAGCCAACTTTTTAAAACGCCACAGAGATAATTTACGGGACAAAGCTCTGCCAAATCTTACACTAATGACCTCTGTGTGGGAAACACGGCCCTGAGTTTGAGAATCTGGCAGGGTCCGGTTTGCTGCTCACATGCCGGCTTGAGCGGCTAAAACTCTGAAGGACATCCGCTTAAAGACATTGAACAAATGGGCTACAAAATGATGCTAATTAAAGGTTGCTTTGTCAGGTTTCATTTTATTGAGTTGGAATGGGCAGATGAACATACAAATACGCTTCAAATGTGGGGGGGGGGACTTCAATACGGATTGGTTTCTCTCATTTGGAGGGGAAAGACTTCAATTGTGCTTGTAATAGCAGGGAACTTGTATGTCTGTGATGTGATTTTGTTTAATTAAATATCTGTGGATAATTTGGTCTGGGAATGTCATTACGTCCTTGGAACGGGGGACATGTTTTCCTTCTAATGCTCATTTTCTTAATGCATAGGCTTTTATATAAGTACATCTCAGTCTTGTAATGAATTAATATGGCAATGAAGGATTGTGGATGGAAGTGTAATTGGACAACCGATCTCCCTTGACGCTTAATGGCCTCTGAAGACAGCAGCCGCTGGGCAGGGGATGAGATTGCCTGGAGGAGAGCTTTTCTGTGGGCTTGTGTAGGTCTGGCACATAAAGAACCGGCCGTTTGAGAACTCACAGAACAATCGGAAATGTAATTAAGAACTGGCTACGGCTTTTATATGCTCGGCTAGAGCAGAAACAAACAAGCGGGGAAGAAGAAACATCCATGTATCGAAAATCTGCGGTGTGATCAATAGCCCAAGGTTCGGAAAGCATCAAAGGGGGAATGGAGTTTTGAGACTTCACTCTGCATCTCGCAATTTCTCTCAGAACTGCAGGTTTTCAAAGCAATCTCTTATGTCATTAAACTTCTATTAAAAAGCAGTTAGAAGTGTATACTGCCTCTATTTCTCTTCAAATCAGAAGTATACATTTTAAGTCAAATTTTATGAGTTTCCGATCTCCTGGTAAGGAGTAAGGTTAATCAAAACATCAATCCGGCATAATTACCCAGCAGTGCTGCATGGACAGCATTTCAAGGAGATAATAGTCTTTCTAGATGCAGGGGAATAAAATCTTAAAGCCTGATTTTTAACACAAGCCTTTTCTCAAACCCAAATTGAGCCTAGACCCAGCAGAGCTGTTTCTTCAAATGCATTTGTAATCTCAACAAAATTACTGATAAAAGTGTTTGTTAACAAAGTTTTTTGGTCAACAATTACAAAGATAAATTGCAATGCTAATTAAATGAGTTTAATTAAAACGTACTGTTAATGAAAACAGTAAGAAAAAAAATTGCGAGATTAACTGTGCACTAACAATATTTTTTTTTGGGGGAAAAAATAATCTAGAAAGAGCATGATTGTTTTTATATTAACCAAATCATAGTCAATAATGTGAGGAACTGACCTGTCTGAGCTGAAGATGGACAGTGAATGAATACTGGTGAACTGAAGTGCTTTACTAACAAATTAATTAATACACTTAAACACATCCTATATATGAGATTGATCAGATATATACACACACACCACAAACAAAATTACATGATAAGGAGCAAATGCAGAACTTAAAATTCTGTGCTCTCTGTAACAAACTGAATAAATAAATGTTTAAAAATACATTTAGACTCACATTTCGTCTACATACATAGTACACATATTATTACATTTATATTTGAATATTTGGCTTAATTTTGCATGTGTTTAATCTCGTCATCGTTGTTCAGGGTTTAAAATAAAATAAAATCATTAAAAATTGTTTTTGTTAACTTGAATAAAGCTGAAATAAAATAAAATAAAATAAAATAATAGATAAACTGAAACTTAAAAAACAATGTTGCCTTGTCAACTAACTGAAAAACAAAAGTTTAAATTGAAGTACTAAAATTAGACACATAAAAAAAAAATTTTTTTTTACAAAAGCCCAAATTACTAATATTAAACTAAATACTGAAAATATAAATATAAAAGCTAATACAAAATACAAAAAATAACTATAATAGTACATAATACTAAAATAACACTGACAATGCTCTATTAAATTAAAACTAAAATGAAACTTCATAATCAGTCTATAAAATATGACTAAATATTTTATAATCTAAAGAATATTTTTTTTAATATATATAAAAAATAATTAATTAATAATAATGTTTTGTAATGATGAAAGAATTGTTTTTTTCAGAGTATTATTACGGTTTGTTTGCTGCTGCTTTGGTCATTCAGGTCTGGTTCGGTGCTAACAGCCACACTGAAAACTTTAAAAATGTTTGCACGTGTGCAATGGAATTAATTATACCACATGTAATTTCGGCACATTAATACCAACTACACCCACACACGCAGCTATTTTGTTCGAGTATTTACCACGGTGTCCATAATGAAGCTCCCTCCAGCTCATAAAGAGAAGCATCTCCACTGCCAGCAGCTCAGGAGTAACCTCCAAAGCCCATTTCATGTTGTCGCATATAAATATTCATTAACAGAATGGGGAAACCAGCTGTTTCTCCCAATTAATCTGGGCAGAGATATGTCATTTGCCAATAAATTGTTGTTGTATAATTAATGACTCTCAGTGCATGGTGACAACAAGAGAAACAATACCTCATTTAATACTGAGATTTATATTCATAAACTTGGCAACAGCAATCGGCTAATCAGCTTCAGTAATAAACGAAGCTGCGTCCCAGGGGGATGTGGGAAAATTTTAGCCGCATGCCGGAGAAGTCAGCCACCCTGCATCCCACCAGTCTAGATAAATCAAGATGTCAGGAGATTTCTACATCAAAGCAGATGTCCCTCCCTGCTTCTCTGCGGACCGTGTTAACAGGCTACACACAAGCCGGTGGTGGGAAGCGACGAGGCGAGGACGCCCACTTCAAACAGCAAACAGGCCAGAGCTGAGATCATTATCTGGACAGGTTGAAAACACTCTGGTCAGGGGAATTCTTATGGGACTTACCATCAGGAGGAGGAACCGGTGTGAAGTGAACAGGTTTATCTGCGGAGGAAGAGGAAAAGAGAGAGAGGCACATTAGTTAAAAGGAAGACATCCAGACAGTCCCAGGCGGTCAGCAGTCGTTTCGAATGAATGGGTGGACAGTGGACTACATGACTCTTTCACAGAGGTTAAATCTCAAAAAGAATAGATTAAGAAAGATCAGTTGGAATATGAGATTAAAGGAATATTCCGGGTTAAATACAACTTGAGCTCTATTGACAGCATCCGTGACGTGACATGCTGTCAAATTTGTTTGTAGTAATGCACTTAGCCTACAGCAGTGAAATAAAACATAATACTTCAATATTATACACTACTGTTCAAAAGTTTTGAGTCAGTAAGATTTTTTTTTTTTTTTAAAAATTAATACTTTTATTCAGCAAAAGCACATTAAATTGATCAAAAGTGACAGTAAAGACATTTATAGTGTTATCTACAAAAAAAAAACATTTCAAATAGAAAATAGATCTTCTTTACTTTTTATTAATCAAAGAAGATTTATTAAGCATTTGAAATAGAAAATAGATCTTCTTTACTTTTTATTAATCAAAGAAGATCGTAATTATATTTTATTATAATAATAATAATAAGATATATATATATATATATATATATATATATATATATATATAGATATAATAGTTTTTTTTTTTTTTTTTGGATTTATTTTTTTTTTTTTTAGATTTTATATTAGTATGTTTTATGAAGGATCATATGACACTGAAGACACTAATGGCTGCTGAAATTTTAGATCGTAATTATATTTTATAATATTGATGTTATTGTATTTTTTTTATCAAACAAATTATGTTTGATCCTTTGAGGACATAAGAGAATAGAGAAAAAACATTCTTACTAACCCCAAACTTTTGAACTAGTAATAAAGAATTGTTTATATTATTAATATAAAGAAAATTTTGTTGTTGTGATATAGAATTTATTTCTTGTTTTACATCAAGAAGTTGAATTCAAAAATTGACACACACACAAACAAAAGTTGTTTTCTGGAGATACAGACTTGACTCTCTTGTGATCTTGACAACAGAAGTTGTTTTTCTCATGATCTCAACTTAATTCTTTCTTGATTTTGACATTTTATTAAAATCTCAGCAAAAGTTGCTTTCTATTGCTATTTCTTGGCCATTTCTATGCTCATACTGCTACAATATGGATGAGAAAATGTGAGTTTATTTCAGCAACTCATTGAAGCTGAAACGTTTTAATGTCTGTCAGTGATAAAGCACTTTCCTGTCTAACTGTATGACATTCGTGAAGGAAGCTACAACTTTACTGTTTTAAACACTATAGAGACTCTGAACATGTGTTTTCATTTTCATTATGAGCCAATTCAAGGGAAACGAACATCTGCATCATAATAGAATATTCACTAGCTAGGACCATGCCACAAACAAGCTATGAAACTGTTAGTTGAACAGAGTGTTGGGGAAGAGTAGAAAGAGGAAGAAGGGGTAGAGGAAATGGGATGATGGTCAGGTTGATCAGGGCATCTAGAATTGATGGCTCTGAGAGATTTAGGGTGGGGGTACCATCTCTATCATGTATTTAAGCCAGACAATTAGGACCCCCGATACAACCTGAAAGAAAGAGAATGTGGGATAAGGTTGGCTGAATGGATGAGAAAGGGAGGGAAGGGTGGGTCCGAGAGAAAGAAACAGTATGGTATGAGGTGGCCCGATACATGGAGGTTTCGGGAAGTCAGGTGATCGTTTGGAGCGTGGCCCTGCTCCTGAACATCTGTTAAGAAATTAACTCCATATGTTTGAGAAATCAACAACAACAAAAAAAAAACTTATCTTGAGCTCACAAGAGAATTACAGATAACAAAAACAATAATGCATGTCCCTTTCCATACATACAATGTGCATAAGCAACAAACGTCCACAAAAGACTAATATAAAAGAAGATACAGTATTTTCAAAAAAGTTTTAACTGGATTTATCCATTCAATGAAAGTCAATGCAGTTCAATGCAATTGACTTTCATAGTAAGGATAAAACAACATTCAGACAATTTTCTAAATATTTTCTTTTGTGTTCCACAGAAGTCATACAGGTTTGGAACGACACAAGGGGGAGTAAATGATGACAAACTTTACATTTTTGGGTGAACTATCACTTTAAGCTCTTACACTAATAAATGTTAAAATATTCAGACTACAAAACCAGCCAAAAGTGTTGGGCTGAAACTCATTAAAATCAGCGCTGACTGAAAACGAGAACTGCCACAGAAGTTGGAAGCGACCCCACTCAGACTAACTTTCCTCCAAACCGAAGTGATTTTGAAAACACTGAACTCGCGTACCTTATTACTCTTGACAGAACCAGCGTTTCAACAACACGCGTGTGAAGCCATCTAGCTAAAGTACAGCTACAACACCATGCTTCTGCAAGCGGGAATAACCAAAGCCACAAAACTATCGCATCAATCGCCCAGCCAGCCAGTTGCACTTACACACACACACACACACACACACACAGGGCCAGAGCTGGAATCTCTGCTCCTCTCTTCACCAGCACCCCCAACTGCCAGGATAGAGTTTAATTTTAGGCTCACTTCAAATTGCTTGTCAACAACTGAGCGAGAGGAAGATTGGAGAGCCGGCACTGGAGAGAGGGAGAGAGAGAGACAGAAAAACAGAGGTGTGAGGGAACGAGGAAGGGGTGGGGGGGGGGGCTTGCTGTGCTTCTCTCCTTGAATAATGAAGTGTCTGTTGAACTGGTCCGAGAGTCAATCATGACAGTTACAGAGTTTCATCCTCCAGGAAACCTCACTATAGCTGAGGGTTAATAACACACACACACAGATGTGTATCATAGAGATAAAATATATACTGCTCGCACACTGTAATGTATAAGCCTGTGACGACCCCAAGCACAGCTCGACTTTCTTATATGTCCAGTGGCAGTAGAAGACAAAACAACAGTCTGAACGGGTCTCACGGGAACGTTTGTTTCACATGTAAATGATACACGGTTGAGAAATTCAACACAAGGTTCACAAGTAAAGCACATTTGCTTCACTTAAAGAGATAGTTCATCCGAAAATTAAAATTGTGTCATCTCTATCCATTATTACGTTATTGTAAACCTGTAAGCTTTTTGCAGATTCAGTAACACTTTCTATGAAGCCCGTATTTATAATACATTATAAGGGTATTCTTAATGCATAATGGATTATAAAAAACCTTATAATACGTTGTATCATCTCATGAATATTCATAAGAACAGTTTTAATATAATATTTTCTTATTTGTGGTTATAGCTTTTAAGACTATGATGATTTATAACACAATTAACATGTTGCATCCACTTTTACAATGGATTATATTTCTCATAGTTATAATGTATTATAAGTCACATAACTTGCCATTTTTCTTATAGTACTTTACTTAAAGCGGTCAAAGCCCACTTATAAGTAGTAAAAATAATAATAACAACTTTTTTTCTCTTAAACAGACATAAGATCAAATATCAGATCAGATGAATGTGCAATATGACACATTTGCTTTAAACTATTTTTATTGTAATATCAGTATTATTTTGATGGTACCCTTTAGACAGCTGTTGATAAGTAACTCTACAATTACATCAATTAGTGGTCATTAGAGTATTAGTATGTCTGCTACTGTAAATATATGCTAACACTTTATTTAGGTGGTCAACCAACAGATAAACTGACTATAAGTGTCTTTGCAAGTACGCCAACTTACTCTACCATACTAGATTTCACCATTGTTGAGCATACTAATACTAATGAGAGTTAGTTTGCATGTAGTTGCAAAGTAGCTTATAGTCGATTGATTAAGGGAACCATCAAAATAAAATGTAACCATATAAAACATTGCATTTTTTTTTCAGTTGGATTATTAAGCTCACATCAATTAATTAACATTAGCTCCACAGGAAACACTCAAATAGCACTCAACATCTAACCACTCACAAGCTGTATTAAGACACTGTGCAGATCTTAAATAAACAATGTCAAGATATGATACAGTCAATTATACTGTAAATGAAGTAGATTTAATATGGTGTTCATTGTGTGTTATAAATATACTCTTAAACTTATAACCACAATATGTAACTATTATGATGTATTATAACTGTTGTTATGAATATTCATGAGATGGTACAACGTATTATACGTTTTTTTTATTTTTATAATGCATTATGCATTCATTATAATGCCTTAAGAATACCCTTATAATGTATTATAAATCAAGCTTCATAGAAAGTGTTACAACAGATTCTTCTGTGGATCACAAAATAAGATATTTATGTTTCAGTGTCTTAGTTCATACAATGAAAATCAAAGGAGTCCAATGCTGTTTGGACTCCGCTGACTTTAAAAAATATATTTTCTTTTTGGTGAACTTTTCTTTTAAGGGAATCAGCAGGGACCTGGTGATACAATATTATATTGATACTTGGGTCACACTGCAATAGCATTGCAATTCTTTATGTTAGACTATTCAAAGCTGCTACATATGCAAGCACAGCTAAGTAGAAAACGGTTCCCAGGGACAGTTGACAATTTTACAGTTTAATGGCTGTTATAGAAAAATTTGGCCAATTAGTATTTAAAAATGTAAACGTTAAATACTGTTTAAAAAAGGGCGGAGAAATACATTGCAATATTTTAATTCATTGTACTATACCAATATCTTCATGCCAAGAATTTACAATATTTTCAAGAAAATGGAGCTTAACTAATTAACTACAATTTAAATCTGAGAAATTCTAAATAGACAAAATGTAGCATTAGGTCAGTGAACACTATGATTTCCATTAATTTAAATTTTTATATAATTTTTTTTGTTTTTTTTTATATTTCTCAATATATGACGGAGAAAAGTAATTCAATATTTTTTATACACATTATACTAAGCCAATATTCTCTGCAAAAATTCACAATATTTTTGGAAAAAGGGAGATTAACCACAATTCAAAGCAAATCGGAGTAGACTAAACGCACTGTAGCATTATATCAATACAGACTCTATTATTTCTATTCAATCAAAATTCAGACTGAGAACGAGCCAAGAATATAATTACAAAAAGTACTGAAGTGATTAAGAATACATGATAAAGAAGCAAGATTAAGACTGCAGAATAACTAAACATAAATCTCAATATTATAATACTGAAATCACGCCTCACATATCACAATATAATGTAAATTTGAATCAATATTGGAATTTCAAACATGCAATTAATAATTTGTTTGATAAATAGGCATGTAAAACGCATGACAAGACAGATACAGTCAGCCATTTGTGGCCACAAATAGACCTCAACATGAACTGTCAGGCAGGTTATCATTTCTGTGCATATACGTATGCCAGCCATATGTTTTCATTCAGTGTCTGTCAACCTCTTTTCCTTTCTGTTTTATTATCTAGTTTGCAGATGTGTATGTAAAGGCTGATGGATTTGGTTGTGGAGCTGAGCAGCTCTAGTCCTGTGTGGCCTCTATGTGTGCCTACTAAATGAAAATGGAAATGACTAACCTTTGGTCTGTATCCCACTCCAACAAGCTTTCAAACGCTACGATGCACCTCTCCATGTTAATGGTACTCCTTTCACTCCGTCCCGTTTTTTTTTTACTCTTCTTTGAGGAGCAGGGATGGAGTGCTCTAACTGAGTTTATGTTTAAATCTAATGGAATCTGCCTGTATTAAATCGATTTTGCGACATGGTTGGCTTATAAATGAACCTCACACTCAGTCTCCTTTATTGAGGGATGGAGAGGGCACATTTTTAGAATTTCATGAAGGGCCTTTTTCGGTCTTTTAATATAGATCTAATGTAGAGGCACTGTGGATCTCTTTAAGTGAGGGCATAGGTAGGATTATGATAAATGATAGAGGTAATGGTTTACAGAGGGTGCATAGGGCTGAAGGCTCTCTTTTTGCTCCCTCTTACTGTTTTCTCCTTTCCAGGGCCTTTCTTTCAAAAATATTGAACATATTCCTATCTTAAAAAAGTGTAAAAATATTGTCTCTATACAGAACAAAGTCACATATATTCTTCTATGTAACTATTTAACAATCTACTGTTTATATCTACTCAGATGGCCTGAGGGCCTACAAAAAAGCCTCAAAAAATTGTATTTAAATTTTGTAGGGTACCTTGTTGCCCAGTCAACAACATACCAGTGTCTGTAGTGTAATTTCACATGGCATCTTACAAACTTAATACTGGAGAACGGCCAAAGACAGCCACTGAACTGAAGTTGTAAACAGACCATATACATATATATGTGTGTGTGTATGTGTGTGTGTGTGTGTGTGTGTGTGTCAAGCCCTGTATAAGCTTCCTGTAAAAAATTCATCTAAATTTCAATATCATTAAGAATTTAATGAGACATCAGCACTGATGCACAGCGAGACCATTTTCTAATCAATTAAACTTCTTTCTGTAGCAGTGCGTACCAACAAAATCATACAAAAGCTCCGAAATCATACTGTAGTCTTAGATATTGCGTTTCTATGTAACTGAGAATTCACAGAATAAGAAAACCCGGGATGCAATGGTGCAAAAAGGCAGATAAAAAAGGACAGAGATAGTAATACATCTAAAACAGGAAAAGAGCTCACGGTTCTTCTCCAATCTTTTCTTTGTAAGCACAGTGCCAAAACTATCTAGCAACACACACCAGCTGGCGGGGCACCCTTATACACCAAAGCGTTTGCAGATTCACTCAAGCAGATACAGTAAGCACTGACGCTAATGCCAAGCTTTCACATCCAAAGGCATCTAATCTGCCCCCTTTATCCCACTGTGCAGTCTAAATACCACTGCTTCAGGGATGACAGAATGCCACCGAGCAGTGTTTTTAGACACGAGCACTCAAGCACTTTGTAGGATGAGGACAGTTTATCTATGTCATCCTTATTCATTTCATTGTCAGGCAGGGGATTGAAGCCAACGCATTAGGGATTAGTTTTTGATTGCCATCGATCCTTATTGAACCATCCATCCGTCAAAGTGTCTCCCCCCTGCCTCAGTGTGCATCACTGTAAGAAAACTCTACAGAGCACACAAGGGATCTGTAATCTGTAACTTATCAAGCCACAAAAACTCTACGGGGTCATGCACAAACACAAACACACAAACACATATATATGTATACATACGCTGCATGTCATGTTTCACTAACTGTGACCTACAGTTATTGAGGAAGAGGAGTACAGCAAAGCCGAGCGTCGAAGTGGCCAGCAGTATGAGACAGATGTTGCAAGGAATCATGAAGTACCGCACGACCAGCGACACTTTGTGCTGGTACATGCGGTCCCGCTCTGGGAGCGGCGTGGGGTACTGACAACTGGTCATACTCCACTCCGCGCCTTCCCTAAAGTACGCCAAGTCGGCAAGCGTTCCAAACAGACTCAGAGAAGAAGGATAGACAAAAGAAATCCGAAAATGGCTTCAGCTTAAACTCCAGTGGTGCTTCTTATCGCAGTTCCTTCCTGAAAAATGTAGACGAATACTTTCATCAGTCTCCAAGCAATGCATTTTGTTCCCAAATTACAGCCACATTAAAAGGGTACCAGTCCTATAGTCCTTAACCCTCCGTCAATCCCTCCATTTCTTTCCCAAGCACAGGGGTGGTTTGTCGTGAAAGGTCAGAGTGTGAGTTCTTTCGAGTGTGTTTGACAAAAACTCCACTGGACCCCTGGCCTAGACTGGAAACACAGACAAGCGAGTGCAAACAATCCCTGCTGCACTTTGTACTTTAAATCCGCAAGCACAGAACTCCACGGCTTGGTGAATTAGTAATGAATTGGCTCTTGATTTGTCTTAAGGGGTGCTTGTCATTTTTTATGGCACAATGAATTCCCTTCTTTCAGGACGTGCTGCCACCTGTCTGTGCCTGACAGCGGCATGAAGATGCCAGGCTGCTCTTGTTGTGGCATGTGTCAGGATGCACTGCGGGTGTGGCTAGGCATCATGCTAGCCGTCTGTCCAGGGAAACGCTCAATTGCCCACAAGCTGGAACTGGAGTCATTAGCCTCTCTCTCACACACATAAACACACAAACTTTTGGAGAGTGACCCCTTCCCAAGTCCTCCAGAGAACTGCAACACTAGGTTTGTCTTTGGTCGTAAAATTCAAAACTTTTCTCCCCCCTGCCCCAGGCTGAATCTCCTGAATGAATGAATAATTAGCCCACAGAGAGTCAGCAGCTGTCTTCGGCAAGCTTGACCATATGCCCCGCAGAGAAGCAGGGTCTTTTTCCTCAACCCCCCTGTCCTTCAACACTGGTCCTCTATGGTGACCTCCCCTCTTTTTTCGGAAAGCACTCTGGATGAACCGTACATTCAAAAGTTGCGATGTCTGGTGAGTACTCTTTACCCAGATGCTTCTGTCAGCGTAGAAGCGAGCTCCTTGATCCGGGCGGCCAGAAACAAGATACGAGGAACAGCTGAGATTGCCACTGTACATGCAAAGCAAACTAGACAACTGCTTTGGACAGTGCTGTTATAGTCCTCAGTCCTTTTTAGTAGATAACTCCTGAGACAAGACTCCCGTTGTTCAAGACAAGTTGTTTGTCTCTCTGGAAAGTGGCTCTTCCGTTCTCATTTCTTTTCATTGGAGTCAGAAGCTATTTAGAGCTCTTTCTCTCTCTGTTAAGCTCTCTCAAGCATCCATTCCTCTTCTGGTGTTCCTCCTCGTGTCCTGGGCTTAAACTCACTCCAGCTGTACCTCAGAGGAAGTGTTCATTGCCAGCCAAAACATATACTCTGATCACCGCTATTCATGTCAGAAAATCCCCCAGGCAGCAGGTACTCTGTCAGCGCAAGCTTGCATTCAGCCAGTGCTTCTCAGCCAAAGAGCCAGGGAGCGGCATGCACAAATGAGTGGAGCCTGAGAGGAAAAAAGCAGGAAAAAAGAAAACAAACTGGCGGATGACACTTAGTCCACCTCTCCGTTATGTTAAAAAATGCAGAGAGCGTGTTTTCTGCATCCTTACGGCACGGACGCTCTTGACTCCTTCTCTCTGCCTCGAATGAAGAAGACAGTGAGAGGGGGAATGGATGAGGGGCTGTCTCTAACAAAGGGTTGGGAGGGGTGAGAAGGGGGAGGCAGTGAGGGAGGGAGGGGGAAACAGAGAATAAAAAGCTTTTGGGAATACTTAGTGTTTTGGGGGGGGTGGGTGGGTTGGGGCTGGAACGACAGCGAAAACACAAAAGGGCAACCAGACCAAAAACATGTCAAAGACTTTCGAGTTGATAGAGATTTAAAGGAGAGGGTTGCCAACAATTGTGCTAAATTGTAATTGCAAACTTTGTGGTTTAAATAAAAAAGGGAAAAAATGTGAGTAAAACAGAATCTGACAGATTTGTTCTTGGTTTTGAGAATTTTTTTATGAACTTAAGGAAAATAGACAATTTCTAATGCAAAAACTGTATTGTTTATATCAAATCCTCTACTGCACCCCAGTTTTTATATATATATATATATCTATATATATATACATATATATATACACACACACACACACATAGAAGATAGACAGACAGACCGACAGATATATAAAGAATGACAGTAATCAAAAATGCAGAACCAGAATGATTGTTCTATTAAATTAAATTTGCAATTGGAAGCAACAGGCAAAAAAAATAAATAAATAATAATTAATCTTCTCGTGACACCATGCCATGCTTTTATTCATCTGTCACACTGTGAAAAATAAAAGCAAAAATTAGCAAAAATGAATATTCAGTAGAAGTGAAAATGAATATACTGGCAAAAGATCAGTGGGAAATGTGTTTGTAATCCATAGCATTATTTCACTAGGTTTCTCGCCTATGAATGTTTATTTTATGCTCTAAGCCACATAATGAGGTCAACAGCACCGAGAGCTAATGCTTCTTTTTAAAACCCCCCACCTTCAATACTGACTGGCATATACACAATGGAAGTTCATCTTCACAAAGAAGGCAGAACATATTATCAATTATTTATTCGCTTTGTTTCTTAACCCACCCCTTGCTGGATACTCGTCATGCGCACACACACTTCTACATTTTTACAAGGTTATACTCCGTTCCACATCAGGGGTCATTTATCTCTTTGGACACAGCCTATTCGCTAACTTTAGGGGGCCCGTAAAAATTGAGCCCCTGATGTACATAGCAGAAAACACGGGGTCAGCTGGGCCTCCAGCAGAGGGCTCTAGGTTCACTCACCAACTGTGGTGCTGCACCCCTAAACAACAGCCACACTCCTCGAGGGCCATTAATCTCCGTTTAGACTGACACGTAGACTAAGAAATGCATTTAGCAAAGACAATTGGCCATCTACTGACATTCATGCAGGCTACAATGATCTGAAATCCCCATCAAATAATAAGAAGATCCGGTCGATTCTCACACCCTCTGTCATGACTCGAATAAGACCTAATTTGACTTCAAAGCGCTCTGTAATGCATCTTTAATGTGCATGCTATCTCAGAAGGTTAACATCTCTCTCGGTGTGCTCTCTCAGCTAGCAACTTCCATTAAGAAACAACCACAAACTCTCTGCACTTCCCACACTTTCACGATGAGCAGCTTCAAGGGTTTTTTATCAGCTTCTGCTTGTTCCTTGTACCATGTATCTGATATGACGCATGTGTGCTGATTTCAGGATTGAAGGGATTGGAGTAAAACATAGAGTGATACTTCATGTATTTTAAAAGAGTGGTTGGTTATTTAAGTGGAAGCTACAAGAAATTCAAAAAATATTCACTTTCATGTGTTTTCAGTGAAGTTTCGGATTCTATTTTTTGCCAGAGAACAAAATACGTCCATCCATTCCCTCTAAGCATTTAACCATCTGTCTGTCTATCTGTCTATCTATCTATCTATCTATCTATCTATCTATCTATCTATCTATCTATCTATCTATTCGTCTGTCCATCCATCCATCCATCCATCCATCTGTTCCTTCAAATACCCATCACCTTGCCCATACATTTATCTGTCTATCCAACTCTACTTCTATTTATCCACTGATTTATCTACTCAAACATCCATCTATCCACCTATCCAATCATTCAACACTTAATTCCGTTCAAATATCCATCCATCTACCCATCCACTTACCAATAAATCCATCCGTCTATCTGCAAAACTATCTTAAGGTGACAACCCAGTGAAGAGGACCAACATCAAATGTCTTTCCCTTTTCATCGGTCTTTTCATCAAAATTTCAACAAAGGTGTAACCAAAAGAGAAACAGTTACCTCCAACCCTCATAATAATTCTTTGTCATGGAGATTCCTTCACAGCAGCTGGCTGAAATGTCTTATTGTATGGACTATTGTCAATAAATAAGGCTGTTATGATTATGAGCAGATACCCTTAAGCAGTCAACCTATTACACTATTCTGCACAAGCAGTCAAAAATCTGTCACGAAAAAACAGATGCCAGACAGCGCAGGAGATAAAGAGGGAAGTGGAGACCACCAGCAGACTATGAGTGAGAATGGCCTAACTGCACCTCCAGCCAGATCTGCTCTGGTTTCCTACAGCTAGGAGTTCCTTACTCCACCACGCTATCATACAGCTCTCAAGAATAGAAAGTGACGCCACCACACCAAAAAAATAAAAATAAAAAATTGGGAAAGTGGGGATTTTTCCTTCTTGCTGTCTGCTGGAGTGCTGTTGTAACTGTAACAGAGACATTACCCATGGGAAATGACATCAGCATAATTTAACGTGAGAACACATCTGCCGACTGGCCTGCTGCTCGGTGAGCCGCACCGCCTGTCGACAATGCATCCAGGTGTGAGCTATCACACAGATGAAGCTGTTCGTTCAATATCTACAGTCAATTCCTACCCAAAAACCATATGGTGGGATTCCAATCTTGATTTCCACTGAATGTTAATCAATCTAGTAGTTTTGTTGTTAGCAACTCAATTTTTGAGATTCCTTCTCATATGACTCTTCTTGGTTTCCTACAGCCCATGGGCTTCATCTGACAGATGTCCAAATCAAATCACTGTCAATCTGCCAGATTCAAATGGTCCATTTTGCTGCTCTGCTATAACTGATCCTAATCCAAACAAGTCTAAAGAAACAGATGGTTATGTTTGCCTCAACTGCAGTTTAATACTACCTTGATGAAAACGACAGCAATTAATGCTGGGCAATAAAACAGGCCATACCTTGCGACTGTGGAAATGTGTCAGCCAGCTGACATTTTACTATAATGTCATTTTATAATTGCGAAAATAATTATAAATGTGGTTTACTCAGTAATATTTATAACATTTTACTGTTTTGAAACATGTATTTAACTTAACTGGTGTGTAATAAAAAGCCTTTGACACTAATGCTATTGTCATTCATTTATTATGAACAACCTAACCTTTTGGTTTATGTCATAAAGTAAAGTTAAATAAAATAAAAATAGGGATGCTCCTTTATTAAAATTCTGGCTGATACCAGTAAATTAGTATTTTAATGGCTGATAATCAATTAAATGGCCAACATTAGAATTCAATACTTATTTGTCTAAATAAGTTCAAATCATTTTTAATAACTTTAAACAAACTTAGGCATCACATTCCTATTAATTATATTCATTTTGCTAAAAAATACATTTAAAAGTGTTTTTTATGATGTTTTAAGACCATTCTTCTATTTGAATAATTCAAAGGGAGTTCTGCTTCATAAATGTGATTTTCAAATCTGATCTTTATCTGTTAGCACAGTGCAAGAGCCTGTTCCACTCTAGTTCACTGCTATCTACATAGTAGAGGTCACTGGAGAGGTCTCTCTATCTCTCTGTCTATTGTGCGCATGTGTGCGTGTGTGTGTGTGTCCTTGGTGCAATCCACTAAAGACCACAGCAGATAAAACACAATTACCCTAATCCTTCTTTCCTTACTCAGTCCTCACTCTAATACCTATTAGTCTATATGTACTCAGCACATGGCCATATACCGTACAGTACATCAAATATTGATTTTGGTTGAGGATACCGACCCCCCTTCAGGTTAAGTGCTTTAGGACTGATGAAAACCACCATCACATAAATCCCACCTTATCCCATATATCAAGGAAAGAGCGAATAAATCATTCCAGAGGAAGATTTTATTACTCAAATGTTTCTCTGTCATTGCTCAGGAAAGTTAATTAGGTTCTTTAGTTATGTTGTCTAGTGATGCACAATATATTAATTCCATAACGGATACTGGCAGTTTTGGTTTATCGGTATCAGCCAGTTTATTTGTGCATGTCCCTTATTTTTACATTAAGATTACCTTTGCCATCATTTAACTCTCACTTAAATGGATAGTTCACCCAAAATGAAAAATCTGTCATCATTTACTCACCCTCAAAGTTGTTTTTGGATAGTCTGTCCCTTTAAAGTTAAGCTTTAAAAATACTAGTAATTTAAGTACAGTGTAATCTTTAAAGTGAAAGAAATGAGACCACTGTAGAATAGAATAGATAATTTCTCCAACTGACAAGAAATTACAAGTAAATTTCTAAATGAAATTTCAGACTCTGATATCCTGCAAATCTGAATACAGCTTGAGACATATCTTTCCAAACGCCAGAAAATACCATTTGAGATTATTTAGCTAATTTTCTCATGAGAAAAATCTGAGAGACATCCTCAAGCCAGTTTGCGCCCCATTTAATCTCACTACTATCTAGGAGAACAAATGAGATATTAAAGAGATCTACCATCACATGTATATCCATATTCCCAAACGGCTTCCCTCCCCACCACGATACCACCTGCCTAAGCAAAGATGTGCACGCAAGGACGATTCTTCTCCCACAGCTGGATATTCATCTCTGGGTGGAGCGAGCCCATTACCCTCCCACTCAGACTGCTCCTCACTCCGGGACCAAGCTGTTGAACACAGGCAGGAGTGCAGCTGCCCCGGGCTGAGTCTCTGGGAACGGGCCAGTCACTGTGTACTAATGGAGAAGAACTAACCAGCAACAGCATTTACAGCCACTCATTCATCAGCATGCTGTTTTCCCCTCTCATCATGGTAACTACAGTAATGATTGCAGCATTAAATACTTGCCATGCTCCAGCTCTCCACTCTTTATTCGTACTTTATTTCCCACGATGCTTTATTTAATGGTCCTCATGGGGACAATTGAGCTGGAACCACGGTGGGGTTCTTTGAAGGGCTGCTGAAGCAATGTGCCAAAACAGAGACTGCACGACCAGTAGAGAGTAACTGTTTTTTGGAGACTTGCTTGACTTTGGCTGTGTTTGACACCAGGCTTCACGGGAGCTGGCATCCATGACAGACAGGGGCTGTGTGATTGAACTTGCAGGTAATGCAGGTGGCAGCAGCAGCTGTGGAACTAAACTTGAGGACTATGGCAAGCTTGGTCCAAATAGAGCAACATACAGCAGTGCTTCTCAACTGGATATGCTTAAGGATGATCTAATAAATAACCATTTAAAAATCATTCATTTAAATAATTAAAGTATCTAAAAATAAATTTTAAATAATTAAAATACTTACAAAATCCAATATCTGCCGATATGTGTATTCAATAACAACTGATAATGATTACTTAAGGATGCACTAATATTATAAAACCAATAACCCGATGATAATTTTCATGTTATGGCCTATAAACGATAACTGCAAAATATAAAAATCAATACTATTTGGTCAAAAAAAAAAAAAAATAATAATAATATATATATATACCCTACGCCAGTCAACTAACTGTTAAAATGTTATTTTTTTTAAATAATTAAAATATTAAAAATTTCTATTTTGACCAATATGTACATCAAATATAAAGTAGTACTGATATATCATCCATACCTAGTAATATTTATATGTATATAGTCTATTATAATAATAATTACTGTTGTTATTATTATTATCATTATTATTATTATTATTATTATTGCTATTATCATCATCATCATCATTAATTATGAACTTTTGAAAAAATGAAAAACGCTCCAATTGGTAAAGAACTCTATTGGCATTAGTTTTCCCCTGCTGAACAGACTTTAGATGCACCATCTCACTCACTCTCTAGAGAACAGATGACCACTTCTGCAGCTACAATACTTGTAAGAGTCAGAGAGATAAGCAAGGGTTGTTATTAAAGGGGTCATATGATGTTTCTCATTATTTTGGGTATTTGTGTAATATGTGTTTATGCAAATCTTCCCACGTAGTGACATAAACTGTGGGGGCGTGTTTATACGAGGCGTTTTCAGGAACAGCTTGGACAACTCTTAACTTTTATAAAAATATCTCTTTGGGAAAGGACTTTAAACACTTTAGTCTTTGCAACTTTAGGGATCTTATCTATTCACGAACAGCTTGTAACACTCCAAAGGGAAAGGAAAACTTGAAATCGCATCATACGATCCCTTTAAATAAAAGGATGCACTTTGCGTTTAAATGCCATTAAGTAGTTCAATGCATGAAAAAAAAATGACATGCTGTTCTGAGCTTGTCTCCACACAAGCACCTTCACTAACGTCTGCTTGGTAGGGCTGTGACGGTGGCAGATTTTTACCACCGCGGTGGTAATGGACCAATTACCACCGGTGGCGTGTTGTTGATATAAATATATATAGGCCTATATATAATTAATAGCACTGTGAGATACGGTCCTGTGATACGGTTCAATTGCACGCACAAAGGTGCCGGCACGCACTGTAGCATGTATCCTTTCATATCAAAGCGCGAAATAAACTATGTACATGCAATGTCGTGGTCAGTTAAGTCATGAAGTTACAGAAAGGCAATTAAAGCTGCCTTAAAACTGTGCATGCATGTAATATATTTTATATGAGTCACATTTAAGAACATGTCTCTGAATTGGTTTTCAAAACTGTCCTGGAGCAGCCCGGCACTCACTCATCTAACGTACCCGATTTAACCTAATTTAACTCTCGCACTTCGTCAGTGAATTATTTGAGTGCTTAAATCTATGATTAGTATCAAAGAAATAATACAGTTAAACAAGAAAGTAGCCCAAATAAGAAAGTTAAATACACCTTGTCTACCGGATGAGAGCGGTGCGACAAAATAAAATAAAACTCATTATAATCAGTGATGCTACACTGGATGCGGCATGACAGGTCATGACAAATCCTGCCAGTCTTAAGGAAACGCTGTGTATGGCGTTTGAGGTAATTTGTGAATTACCACAGACTTATAGTCTAAATAAAATAATTTGCAACTATTACTGTTATCACACTTGTATTCAAAACTTCGTATCATGCTTGTTAAAGAGTGTGTGACATCACGTGCACTACCGCCAGTGTCACGGCAACCGTCACAGCCCTTCTGCTTGGTGTGCAGTTTCATCACGAAACTTCTGGTGCAGCTCCGCAGCCCATTTATCTGCAAATCTACGCTTGAGACAATGCTTGTTTTCAGTTCATCCTCCACTATCAATAGCCGCACAGATTCACCTCACACAATTAACCTTTGCAGAATAGAGGCCAAATTCAGCCTTTTTCCCATCTACCTATAAATTAAGCAGAGGTGGAGAAGATGCAGCAATTGGATGACATGCAGAGCATCCCATTTTAGAAGAGCAAACACACTGAAGGACCAAATGGAAATTGTTTCACATACAGTACAGACAAAGCCCAGCTGCTTCTGAGCATATTCCAATGAATCAACCACTGCAAAACAGCAAGTGCTTGGGGACCAAAGGGAGTGGAACTTCAACCCATCTGGACATTTTTTTATTCTTCTACAGCTTATTTTGATTGCCGTTACCACACACACACACAAACATCCACACACAAACTCTACCAATGGGCAATCTGTTCTCAAAACCATTTACAATATTTCAGAAAGTTTTGGGTTTAACTGAGGAAAGAACATCTCCAGTGTTTTTTGTTTGCAGAATATTTCAGTCTGCTTTTATGAATATTATATTTCCTTGAGGAGGCCTAACAAGCTTGAGCAAAATATAAAAATCATGCTATACGGAGACCAGCTATTATGAAGTATTACCATTAAGGCATCCCGATAATACTATATAACCTCTATAGCTTATGTTCTACCATTATATAGCTCCATTTCGAACACATTCCACTCAAAATTATGCACACGCACAAAACGAAGCTTTTTCTCTTATCAATTCTGACAGTGACAAGCTATTATACGCAGGGACCGTTTCATTTGCATTTACAGTAATGAACTCTTTCTCTTCACCCTTTCATTCTTCAGTCTTTCGGTTCGTTCTCAAACATCCCGGAATGTCTTGGAGGGCAGAAGGGAATCTTAATTGGCATACATCCTCATTTCTTGCAAGCCATCCACTAAGAAAAAAAGGAGCTTCAATTATTTATATTTCAAATCAAGAGCCTTGCCAAACCGGCTTCCACAAAACAGCCTTTTCATCCATTCTCACATCAATCAGACAGATTTCAGAAAGTAACTGTCAAATGTGGGAGAAGCTTTATGCAGCTGTGTATCTGCAATCAGGCAGTGTGTGTATGAAAAGACAAGACAGGATTGTACTGTATTTTAAGGAGTATAACAGCATTGAATCCCCCGTCGAATCACTAGCTGCACCAGGGCCTCGTGCGCCCACACAGCCGGAGCTCACGGGGTCGTTTTGACACAGGTGTTCCAGAGACAAGGGAAACAGGGTTGTGCCATCAGCTGAAACAATCTGTCAGCAGTCAGAGAGACCCAACACAGGAAGATAAGACAGATTCTTCTCACTTTGAGACTGGCTGTCTACTCCTTTCTTTTCTCTTCAAGAACTCTTCAAATGCTAACTACAGCTAGACATACACTTTTTGAGAAGAGAAAAAAAAAACACTAAGAAGTGTTTGCCGGTTGATAAAAGCCTTGCATGTTAAATGAACCTGCTCAGGCCACTTTGTGCATTTCTCCAGCTTTTATTTCTCCACTTTACAAAACACAACAGACACAATCATCTGAGAATGAGATGCACCACGAAAAAAAGGACACTAAATACACCCACACAGCTTCTTTTTGGAAGTGTATGCCAGTGATTGCTGTGTGCGTTTAAACATAACAGATGCCTCACCCATTATTCACCTGCAAACCAACAAAGTGCGGCCACAGTAACAACCGTGGACAAAGAATTTCCTCCAAGATTCTATCCGGACCTTGAAGAAAGAGGGAGATAGTGAGAGAAGTCAAAGAGGAGAGAAAAATAACAATACTGTGTGTCTGGCATGGACATGACCTCAGACTTGGCCAATGCAAACATTTGTTCTGCATGTAATCAGCAAACATAAACATGCTGCCAGAAAAACTGACTAAAGTAAAAACACAGAGCTCGGTGGGGAGAAACAAAATGTGATTTCGCACTATACTACATTTTGAATCATACTGAATGATTCAGTTATTCACTAATGGCCCGATTTTTCCAACAGGTTTAAATGATTCATTAAAAGCCCTGAATTAAAAACTAATTGATTCAAAAAAAAAAAAAAAAAAATACTATTACTATAGTACTATACCTTTTTATAATACTATTATGCCTAAATAAGTTAAAAATAAAATACAAAAAACTCAAATGATTCATGTTACAAGTGAATTTCTGCATTATAATATTGTACAATATGAAATAATATTATAAATATATTTTTAATTATGCATTTCAGGTTTAAATTATTATTATCAGCACAATTAATATTAATTGACTCACAATAGCCTTATACCAATACTCTGCATACAGCTTTCTCTTAGATAGCGTGTCCGTTCTGTCAATGTTCTGATAAAAAAACAGGCTTGGTTTTTGTAAGCAAGTCAATTTTGCCTTCTCTGACCTGTCCAATGTGTTCACAGGTCTGTGCTTGTGATGAGGGCATTGCACAGATGGAGGGAGAACACTTCTTCCTTTGACCGAAGCCTCCATGTTTTTTTTTTAGCAACTCATGGGCCATGGGTCAGCCTCAGCAACAGGGCCCCCCTCCCAGCAATCCATTCACCAACATGGCTGCGAATCCTTGCCTATTTCCCCCAATTACATCCGCTGCTTTCCTGTGTGATGACTTCATTGCATTTTCTGATTAGAGGGAACATTGTGAATGTGTGACTGCTTCCTTGTGGGATTGAGGATACTCAAGATTCCACCCTTCTTCGCCTCTGATGATCTATAAACCCCCCCTTTCTCACAGTCATTCCTACATTTGGCTATCTGACCCAAGTACCACCCCACCCCCAGCTCCCTCAGGATAGTGCAGGGGTCATGTGACTCCTCTCACCAGGCAACAAATTGGCTTCATGTTCCAGTGTTCCGGAGGGCCGTTGCCATGTGACATTCTTCCAATAGATCCACTGTCACACACATGGAACAATGGATGATCTCATACATTCCAAGGTTGTTTGTGACACAATCTCGGAGGCTCCAAAAAATAGAATTATGTGCTAATCTCATGGATGGCTTGGATCAAAAAAAAAAAAAAAAAAGCACAAGATATCGATCAACCGCACATTGAAGAAGATCATTAAACTCATTACGGAAGGGTGAGTTAGAGGTGTTCGGTTGTCTTGGGTTTCCTCTGGAGCTCTATACGCATCACAACCCTGTACCCAATTTTTATAGCAGAGCAGTGTAAGATGGCTTGCCAACTAGGAAGACCTATTTACATTGAACATAATCTTAAAACATCCCTAGGGACTCTTTCACACTGGTAGCGAATTGCAGATCCATTTTTCACGCACTCAATAAGCTTTTGGGGTCAACTAGCATTCTAGATGCTGCGTTGAATTTTTTATTAATGGTTCAATTGGGTTAATATCAATTTCAAAATAGTGACAGTACATAATGGTATTATTTGTGTAGTTATATTTGCCACATTTGCCATTCACCTCAAAGACAAAAAGTTGCCCTATTTACTTAAATTTGTCTAGAAGAAAGACTGGGTGTTTAAAAGTTAATTCAATAATAATAATAATAATAATAATAACAAAAATAGCTGTTAAAAAAAGTAGTGGAAGTGGAATGTTAATAATAATAATAATAATAATAACAAAAATAGCTGTTGAATTGATTGGTGGAAGTGGGATGTGAATGAAAAAGTGATCCACTGATTCTGAATTTAATAATCAATCATTATTAAAATAATACAAAGGCTGTCTCAGATTTCACATAATTTCACAAAAGATGCAGATCACACGAGTAAAAGGGCACTCTTTAAATAAAGACATTTTTATTCAAGTCATTACTCACAATTGTGTTTCTAAAGTCGGTCAATAGTTGTTATTTTGCTGCTTAATTGCAATATGTTTTTCTTCTGGAATATTTGAAGAATATACGTGGATATCATTGTTACATCTTCCACGCATATTATTCTCTGTTGGTATTGATTTGCCATCCTTACTGAGCTATCAGAGGTTGTAGCTCAAGACTTATCTTTCCAATCTGAATGTACATGTAATTAATGTAATTAGCTGTGTACTGAAATCCTTGCAGCTTCAATGCAGTGTACAAACCATCAATATCTTGGCTCATAGCCGTGAGGAGACATTTGTATGCCAGTGAGCCGATGGTAGAAATCACACTTGGGTTGGACAGAAGCAGAGACAGCTGAGAATGTGTGCAAGGTGAAGACGAGATCAAAAGAGTGGAGTGGAAGAACAAAACAGACAGATAAAAAATACAGTCTCGAGAGAGAAAATTAGAGTGAGTGGGGAGAGAAGAAGAGGTGAATCAGACAGGAAAGTGAGGCAGAGTGAGGAACAGAAGGGTGAAATTACAAATAATTGAAACCCAAACTAGATTTGAAAGAGACTGACGGATAACTTAAAAGAAACAAGAGGGGAACTGAGAGAAAAAGTCCAGAAAGAAACTGTGCCCCGCAAGCCATCACTCCAGCTGGTAGGATCCATGTGTATGTTTCCGTCTGACACCCACAGGGGACGGCCCGTCTCCATTGTGCACAATGGCCGCTGACCACCACAGACTGCTGACTTGAGGTCACACCAGCCAGAATGCATCTGTAGCCAGGCAGTGACCCAGCCAAAACCAATCCTCCGCTGGGCTTAAACCAGGGGTTGGAGCCAAAATACTCACAAACATGCCCACATGAAGACAAGACAAAGCACACACACACCGGCACATTTCGGGAGAGTTTTACCATCGCCAGGTCAAAATACCAAGCTGAGTCTGACAGTGATGAAGCACCGACATTCCAGCCAGAGGACGGACAACTGGGAGACCACCGCGGAGCGTCTCTGACCCGTCTGCTGGCCAAATGCATGGATCAATAAGTTGACCTGACGCTCAGTCTACCACCTGCCTGCAACAACTCATTCTCTTGGAAAACAGTCACCCCCTTTTCCTCCACCACACAATCAAATGCTCCTCATATTTCATAATCCTCCCTTCACTCTGGGATCATTTCCATCGCTATCGATCAAAACAGTCTGTCTATAATTGCTAGGTCTATTTAGTGACTCCGACAGAGAGTGGAATTCGAGAGGAAGAAAGGAGGAAAGAAAGAAAATGCGTAGTGAAATGAACAAGTGAACTCATCTTACTCAAGACAGTGGCACTTTAGTAAAGGTTATTGTCTTATAAAAGGCTGAGAGCCTGGAATAATTTACATGGAAATCAATTTTCATCACACCATTCATACATTAGCAGACCATGATGGACTGTGGGAGAAAAACTACCACCTTCTCTCGTTTCCTCTTTGTCTGATTTTTTTCTCTCCGTCTTGGCTTTTTTTTTCGCTGACCTCCATTTTCATTTTCGCCGCTTTCATATCAGTTCCGGCGCTTCGTTCTGGCTCGTTCAAAAAAAAAAAAAAAAAATGAATTAACCTATAGATGAACTGACCTGTTCTTAATACCTCAGAATGACAAAGAACCGGACCCATGCTAATCCTTGTTAACACAAGATACAAAGTGACACTCCGCAATGAGGTTCAATGTGATCTCATTTGTGTGCTACAGACGTGGGCCTTAAGTCATATTTCTCCTTATATATTTGGTATATCTGTGATGCTTATTATTGAGATCACCAAAAAGAAAAAATATAATTTACTCTTCAAATGGTGTCACCGAGGAGCACTTCCAGTATGAACTGTTGTTAAATTGTTGATTTGATTATAATGGAAACTATGACATTTTGATGTTTCACTCGTGGCTGATGTAAACACACTTTATGTATTTTTTTACGGTTGCACAGCAACATCACAATTTGATGCACAAATATAAAATTCATCATATGTGAGGTCACAGGTGTGCTTATTTCACACTAGCTTCAAACGCAGCTTACCCAAACATATTTATAATGCATTAGGGTTCTGATTCTGTTTTTAACTCAAAAGTTAAAGGTTTCTTTTCTTTTTTCTTTTTTTTTTTTTTTGCATATATATGAGAATATTTTATATGTTGACTTACAGTACGTGTATGAGTGTGTATATATTTAATATAGTTTATATTATACATTAGATAATTACCTACTGTATATAATATGAATTATATAGAATCACATAATGTTATAGAATTAGATTTTAGATATTAGAAAAATAATGTTAATATAAAAAATATAACATATCTATGTACATATAAACACTATTGTTCACAGGTTTGGGGTCAGTACGATCATTTAATATTTTTATTCAGAAACTATGCATTAAATTGATCTGAAAATCTCAGTAAATACAAAATAAATATATTTTCAAATAAAAGAAAACTGTTCTTGTCATCAAAGAACATTATATTCAACAAAGAATCCGTAAAAAAAAATGTGATGCATTTTCCACAAAATTATTACGGAGATCAACCATTCTTTTGTTTGTTCACCAAACTTTTGAACCGCAGTATAAATATATATTTCATTTAAATAAACAAAATCTATTTAAAACTACAAGTGCGGCCCTTGAGACTAAAGAGATTCTGCTTGGTGACGAAAGTCGAGTAGTCTCATTCTAGAGAGAGCGCTGATGAAAACGACCGCGACGCCCCTAATCATCCCGAGGCCAGCTCGTCTTTGTCTGCCGCCCACCATCGCACCCAGATGATGATGATGCTGCTGTGTGTTTAGGACTTGCTGGCACTGATAGCAGTAATGAGGCCAGCCAGTGTTTATGGGTTAGGGTAAATGTTTAATGCGTTATGCTGATGAAGCTCCTTTCTCTCAAGCCCTCAGAGGGGCAGTGCAGTGTTAAATGCCCACCCACCCTCCTCCCCCTTCAGCTCGGCTCTATCCTCAGGAAGCGAATTACAGCCCTGTATGACACCACATTCAAAAGTACCAATTAACTCCATCAGTCTCCGCTCCTAAATGCATATCAAAACAGCCTCTTAATGGACATCCTGTTGAATTCAGTCTTCCTCATCCTCTATTTTCCTCCGTCTTAGGAGACCAGCATGTCATAACCACCCCGAAAGGCTCTTTTTATTATTCTCACTGCAGGAACAGAACAGTATGTGGTGAGTACACATAATTGTTTAGCCTGGAGTGTACTTCATTAATGAGAGAGTGTGATAACAGTATTGCTTTGTTACATCTCATTCTTAAAGAATTAAAAATTAAATTAAGTGATAAATTAAGAGTGAAGCCCTCTTATTCAGTTCTGAGCTTTTTGTTGGAATGCTAATAGTTTGTTGCGCTCTTTTCTTATCAATTAGCCAGACATACTAATTTTTTCACCCTCGATTTTTAATACTGCATGCCGTGAGGGACTGTAGCATCTTCCATTGTACATAATTATAATAATAATAATAATAAACCCAAACCAATTTATCCAATTTGTTTCACAATGGATTAGGACATGATTTGTATGCAACCTGTCCTCCAACCAATATGCCCATATAGGTCGTTTGTCAAAATCCCTGAAATACGACCCATCAGAGCGTATACTACAATTGTGCCCTTTTCGGCAACAGGACGTTTTCAAATTAATGTTTTGTACTCTTTTATTTGCACTATAATTCGGGTTTTGTGTAGCTCATTTGGTAGAGCATTGCGTTATACGATGATATGTAATCATGTGATCATGCGATAATGGGTTCGATCCCAGAGAATGCACATGCTCATAAAATGCATATGCACTATAAATCATGATTTTGCATGATATCTGTGAGGGGTGGGGTTAGGGGTGGTCATTCGAACGAATTAGCCACCTAGTAAAATATGTACAAATTACCGTGAGATCGGTGTAAAAAGTTCACACATTACATTTAATTAAACGCACATTTTGATTGGTAATGACAGTTATACGTTATTTCATGATGACAGACGCAACACAACATTGTCATTATTTTTACGCCTGCTAGAGGGTGCTTAACTTTAAAACGTAAATATAGGTCATAATAAGGTGCTTGCACAAACGAACTATATGGTCCTTTTTTGTTGGAGGACAGGCTCAAAAATAGCCAATAAGTGATTTTCCAAACAAACAGCTTTTGTTTATTGTCTATAACTGCCATTGTTTAGCCATAATATAATATTAGCATGCTGGATTAAGTGCACATTTGCACAGGCTGTAAAGTCACAGATCGTTCTAATAATTTACACAATGAACAAGTCTACAGCCTAGATTATCAATTTGAAACTTGCTTTTTGTTTATGCATTACGATTATAATGTGTCCCATATGTATGTTAGTGCCTTCCCTAAACCCCTTTTCACACATTAGTTGGAAAAAAAAAGATGGGTATATAGATGTTTATAGGCATAGTTGACCTAGAAAAGTTTTTCCTCTTTTGCTTATTTTCCTCATGTCATTCATTGCAGTATTACTATTACTTATCTTCTCTGGCACACATAAGGAGAAATTCTGAAGACTATTTCCAGTGCTCATAACACAATGAACGGGGGCTGAAGCTTTCAAGATTAAAAAAAGTATACAAAATATTCACAGTATTCCTCATGGATAGCTTTACACTGAAGTAGCAACATCTGATTCATGAACAAGACATTTTTGAGAATAAGCTCTATTCAAGTGAACCGGATGAAGCAGTTCACAAAACGATTCATTCACAAATCAACTTTTGACTCAGTGGTATGAAATGGAAGTTGCTATTGTCTTTTCTTCCCTAACTGTGACATATACGGTATCCAAGTGAAATGGCTTCTAGAACAAGAAATGTGTGTGCGTGCGTGTGTGTGTGTGTGTGTGTGTGTGTGCGTGCGTGTTAAACAAAGGGAAAAAATGTAATCCAAACAGATTTGGAATGGCACGAGGAATATGTATGTATGAGGAATATATATAAGGCTAATTCTAATAGAGCAAGTGATTCAAGCGTATCACTATTCATATCTGTCACGCTTCTCATTCATTCTCCGTTTTGACACATACAAGAGTGCTAGCATTAACAACTATGATGGGTAAGTCAGCATGACAGCCAGAAATGTGTCAACAGCAGAATTAATCAGTGTCAGAATTCTGATTGAGATTATGAAGTGTAAGCGGGGGTGTGTGTGGGGGGGTATCTAACGGGATCCTTAAGCAGCAACTCCACATGCCTCTCCTATTTTTACAGTACGCTCCCTCACGGCAGGGCTCCTTCTTTTAAACGCTGCAATTGTGAAGTGATGATATCTTTCACACATTTACAGCATCACAAAAGAAATGTGGGTAAAATAACAGCAGCTTCAGTATTAGTCATACTCATTGAAATACTACCTAACAGTGGCCTCACAATAGAAACAGAATGTGTAATCTGAAGAGCTTTGACCCAGCTGTCTACACTCTGCACATTTTTTCAGTGTTACGCTTTGGGAGATGTTCGGTTACACTGCAGAACAATATTTTAAGGTTCTAGCAACCACACATTCAATTAAAGGTAACAAAATATGATGTGCAATATACATACTGTACCAAAAATTATCAGAACCTAACAGTAACATTGAGAAAAGTTGTTTCTGTTTCATAAACATCTTAATATTATACTACCAAATAAAAAGCCTGTAAAACAAACCAACCAAACAAAAGCCTTGAAATAGACTCAAAACAAATGCGACACAACAAATGTTTGATTGAGTTTATTTTTGTAGTCAAAACATGTTTGGTCTGGTTTGGTTTTTGTAGTAAACTGTTATTATTATTTTTTTTTACTACAAAAATAATCCAGACAACTGTTGTTAATACAACGCTAATACAACTATATACCAGTTTGTCTAGATTTACATGACTTTTAACTTTATCACAACTTTTAAAATAAATGTGCTTTCTGGGTGCATCTTTCACCCTGTCTTTTGTAGCTGGGCTAAAGAGAGGAAGTGGGCGTTGTTTTTATGCTGATGGACTGAAAGGGGGGGCAGGTGGATCAGGGTCAGGGTGAGCAATTCCCTCACGCCTGTCTGCTGCCGAAAGACCGGCTCTGTCAGGCAGCCTAATGGAGACCTCAGCCCCATTTGAGCAGACCCCCTGGAGCCTCCCCTCACACATCAGAGGAAATGCTGGCGATGTGCGCATTTAAGCAGGGGAGCAGATATGAGAGTAGAGGGAGGGTGAAATCAAGGGGGGAAATTATGGACAGGAGCCAGGATTTTCTATTAATGTACAGCACTAGGGATCATAGATGTCTGCACACCAGATGGACCCCCCACTTAACAGCAAACCGGGTGGGGGTGAACCTCAAGCCCCTTGTCTAAATGTTAAACAGTCTATTACTGTGACCGAGCTCATCTTCACATTTCAGACACGGTGACCTCTAGGGTCATCGCTCATCATCCGCTCAACACAATCAGCCTTATCCTCTAACAGCAGTGTATGGTATTGTTCCATCTGTCAACCGTAAAGAGACATGAAATCAATGGGGCATTTACTACATAAACCAATTGCATTCAGTTATCCATCTACGTAATGATCTCTCTGAGAGTGTGGGTAGGAGCATAGATTATGATGTGCAAGAGGGATCTGTAGGTTGACCTCCACAGGACTTAGGATCTCGTTGTTATGTCCCTACAACAGCTATGAAATCAATACAGCTGCTAATAAGCAGTGAATATCGATGATGGTGCAGCTACGCCCTCTTGTGGATAAGCCTGAAAACACAGTTCACCTCATGAAAAACAATAATATCACAGAAAAAGAAAATACTACACCTTAAACAAACTACGATCAGTTGACTAGTACAAACTAAGCACACTCTTAAAAATAAAGATCACAAAGACGCGTTTTTACATCATTGCCACAGAAGAGACATTTTTGGTTCCCCAAAGAACGTTTCAGTGAACAACTCAATTTTTTGCAAGTGTGAAGGACATTTTAAAAATCTAAAGAACCTTTTTCCACTATACAGAACCTTTTGTCCTAGTGGTTAGAGAGTTTGACTCCTAACCCTAAGGTTGTGGGTTCGAGTCTTGGGCCGGCAATACCACGACTGAGGTGCCCTTGAGCAAGGCACCGAACCCCCAACTGCTCCCCGGGCGCCGCCCGTATAAATGGCTGCCCACTGCTCCGGGTGTGTGTTCACGGTGTGTGTGTGTTCACTGCTGTTTGTGTGCACTTTGGATGGGTTAAATGCAGAGCACGAATTCTGAGTATGGGTCACCATACTTGGCTGTATGTCACGTCACTTTTTTTCACTTTAAACAAAGAAACTTTTAGTGTGTATGTAAACTTGATATGTTGATGTAAAGTGTGTTTGATTGAAGGAACCAGGCGAGCAGCAGTGCCATCTCAGGGAGGTGTAAAGGTAGGATGCCTCACACTCACCTTGTCAAAACAACACGTCATGTCAAGAGACTGGCACTCCAACCTCACACAGCTACACAGAATCCACCAAACACATCTGATCTGTTACAAATAAGCAAGATCTCTAACTACATCTTACATACTTTAGCATTTTTAGTAATATTTTGCTATATTACTAGGAAAATTGCCTACTTTCTCATATGCCACCCAGGAATATCTTTCAACAAACATATCAAAGTCAACAATAATAAATAATTTAGTTTAATAATGCATCTTTCAATAAACTAGCTTATCTGGTGGTTTTTGGAACATTTCAGTCCACACGTATCCTATTTCAGTGCAATGTTTCTTCCAAGGTATGCAGACATCTAACCTGAGCTGAACTCTGTTCTCTGATCTCGCTTGCTTCATGGCAAGGTGAAGAGCATGACTGTAAATGGTGCACATGCAAGAGAAGCAATACCTTCAGTGGCCACCAGATGGCAATAAGTGCTCTGTGCAAATGTTGCAAAGGTAAGGGCTATTCTGGCTAGTTTCCTCCACACCTGTCACATGAAAAAACAGCTACCTTCTACCTTGAACATTTTCCTGTATCTCTTTGTCTTATCTTTATTTATGGATGTTAATAACACGATCTGTCTCCTTCAGTAATCAATCATGGCTCATTCTAATCAAATGTGTATGTAATCAGAGAGATCTGTGGTGACTCCTTACAATAAGAGGCAGGTTGGTGAGGTCTCAAAAGGCTTTGTGGTGAACATCCACACCAATTAGTCATCATAATGCAGCCAGTTTTGGAATTCTGATGACCAGGAATGAGGAATATGTGGCTGATTTCATTCATAAAGCATTACTTTTTGCCTGAGCTCTGTACAGAACAACAAAACAATCTAACTTGCCCTACAAAGACAAACACGGTAACTATACAATAATACTCAGAGATTGAGAAAATGTGAAAAAAATAGTATTAAATAATAATTTTGTAATAATAATAATGAAATGTTACATGGCATAATTAACATTAATAAGAATAAGAACAATAATTAATGTTATATTAAAATTACTACAACTTTAAAACAGCTAAAATAATAGTTATTATTATTATTTATCACATTTTACTCACAATTGCTGCGTTTCGCTTTTGTAGGGCAGAAACCCTCATGCCTTTTAAAACATACCAGAACCTGAGTTTTCATCACTACCTTCACTGACTCACCCTGGAGATCAAAACAACAGTAATTACCAAGAGTGAACATTAAACACAGACGATAAAACAGACTATTATGGTTTAGCTCCTGCTGAAACAAGCCTTGAGGTCTTCACAAAAGAAAAACCATGATGTGGAACAGGCGGAGGCTTATAAGACCAGTAGGATGTTTGTATTGCACACTACACTAAGAACGTAGACAGACTTGGCTAAACACGTACAGATAGTAAGCTGCTAAACATTCCTCTGCTGCCCCAGGAGGAGCTGCTGGTTAGTGCATACTGTTCCTCATGGATGAGCGATGGCCCTCGGCCAATTAAACGAGCCACAACAAAAACTGCTATAAAACTTCAATTTGTTTGTCTGTTTGTAATTCAGCAGGTGGTAATGATAATGCAGAAAATGTAATAGCTGGAAAGCATCATTATAAAACAGGCAATTAAAAAGCTAAGCAGCATTCTTACTGAATATTTTTGTGATCTCTAAAGGCATATCTTGTTGCATTCTTTTACAGTATGTGGCTCTACACATATAATGTTACACACATCCTCTTTCCAGGTGTTTTACTTTGAAAGGCTATGATCACCACCCATCATCTGTGTGGATGCAAAGTCCAAAGTAGAGCCTCACATACATCCCAAACTGTGCCAAAGTTTTCCATTTCTTACCACCATATGCAGTACAATCTAGATTTGGTATTACTCTTATGACCTAATAAACCACATACACCATGACACAGTCACACAAGCACATCTAGAGGCTTTCATCAACTGTGTATGGAATAGCAAACAGCCAATTAAACCATGCAGTGAGTATGCGACAGGTTCTAGGGATCCCGTTCATCTCTGTGTGCAACGCGCAGCTCAGTTCTAACTGATATACAGTAAACATGCAATGACAGCTGATCTCAAGAAGGCTATAGGGCCCAGCTATAGGCTGAAGTGTTATGTCAGAAAGAATTTTGATTCGTTATTCTAAACCATTATTATTTACTCACCCTTGTGTCATTTCAAACCTGTGTTAGGTTTATTATTTACAGCGAAAACTATAATGAAAGATAAATGAAAGAAATTATAATTGTAGTTAAAATTATACATAATTTGTGTGTGTGTGTGGGGGGGGGGAGTATTTTGATATAAGTGGTATATTCTAAAACATAAAAAAAAAAAAAATCTACCAGTATGTATTAAACATGAAAGTGCCTCCAGATTACACATTTTAGGGAGCCAAAAACTATTCATAAATAAGCATTTAAAAAAACTAAAATTAAGCTAAAATTAAAAATCATAGTGAAAACAAACAAAATTTTAAGTCATTAGAAACCAAAAACTGAATATTAAAACTTCATTAAAAATTAAAAACTATAATAACATAGACCCTTTATTATTTAAATTTTTCGTTAGAAAGCAAAATGAGATGCTCATTTTCCTTACAATAAAAGTGAATCATGACCAAGGGTTTTCGAGGCTCTGAATAGGACAACAATGAGGACAAAAATCACCACAAAAAGTAGATAAAAGTTACATGGCTTACTACTTTTTTTTTTAACCTTGACAGCCTCTGGTCACCTTTTGCTTTCAATGTACAGAAAAGAACAGTGTGAACATTCTGCTAAACATCTCCTTCCATGTTCCACACAATATCATACTAGTTGACATGAGGATGAGCAATTGACAGAATTTTCATTTTTAGATTAACTATCCCTTTAACATGGAAGTAAAAAGAAAAGCCATGACAGACCAGATGAAGGGAACCATAATAGATACTTGAAAAAAGAGACCTTGCAAACTTGCTATTTGGATTTAAATCTAATTATCTCTTAAACAAACCTAGTCCTTTGTCAAAACAATTTCAAATATGAAAAAAATGAACTATAACTCACAACAGAACAAGATAATTACCTAAATCTGCATTTAGCAGGAACTCCCAAACACTTCCGTTTGTTTAGTGAGATTTGGTGCCAAGTGAATCAGTGAAAACAGCATCAGTCATTGTGACAGATAGCAGTGAGCTGCTAATGAATCTAAACATTTAGCTGCTGGCTGCACCAAAGCCCAAGCACCACTCGACGGGACTCACTCCTCACTACTGCATAATTGCAGTCTACCAGGTGCCCGAGATAACACTAAACATATTATCACCATTCTCGCTGTGAGATGAAGAGCACAATAATTCTGACATTGTTCTGTACATGACTTCCTCTCCTACCTGAGGAACTCATTCAATCTAATGTAGGCCCTGCCGACAAAGCACAAATGCATTTTTAATGGAGCTTCTTAGAAATGACTCAATGGCTGCTCAGCAATGAAGGAGGGATGGAAAAACATGGGGGATTACTACAAAGGGATCTGTCAGTCCGGTCAGCAAATTTGTGGCTTCGGAAAAAAAGGATTTCTCATTTGGCTGCAACAAAAGGCTAGGTGAAGTTCAGTGTGCGACATAAAAATGTAGGCTGATAGCTGGAAGAAGAAGAAGAAAAAGCACATCAAATGTGTGTGTGTGTGGGGGGGGGGGGGGGGGGGGCTTTCATAATCTGCCAGAAAAGCCATCAAGAATCAACCAGTGGGGAAAAAAATGAAAGAAACAGAGGTGGATCTAGCCAATGGGACAATAGAAGGCCCACACTGTGCTTTGGTGGAGTGTTTATTGTATGATGTTTATATGTGGCCCTGCCATGGTGACAAAAGAAATGGGGCAGGGTTTTTTACACCTCAGAGAGCTAGTTAACAAACAGCCTCATTGAACCTCAGGAGCCGCTGGAGTTACAGGCACAGTGACTCGCTGCACTCAGAGGTTTTGTATGGTTAGCTCGGTAAAATAAAGAAAAAAGCCACTTGAGGTTGTGCGCTACAGTGATTTCAACATGAGTAATGGATGTTGTTAGGGAAAAAGTGAAGCTTTATAATCCTTACTACTAGTAAAATCACTCCAACAATATCTTTTATAAAACAGTAACTAAAATAAATGCCACTATTGAATTCAATATGAGTAAACAATACCAATATATAAATGTATTAATTTTAGTATTACATGTATTTTTGGTATAATTTGGTATAATTTCAAGGATAATGATAGTAATAATAATAAGCATTTTTATTATTACTGTTATGAAAACAACATTTTAAATTGATCATTTAATGATCACTAAATATATTACTATTGCAATTATAAAAAATATAGAATTTTAGTAATAATAATAATAATTTAAAATTCAAGAAGTATATATAAAAGATCACAGAGATGTGAAACTAAGTCTGTATAAATAATCAATATCAATTAAACAACTCTAAAAAAAAAAAAAAAAAATCATTTATTTGTAAAAAAATATCAAGCGTTTCAGAAAGCTGCATAATTACATAAAAAATCATCCTCCATTCTGAGAGGAACAGCATGTGCTCTCAATGATGGCTAAGTGACTGTCTGTCCGCTGCTGAAGAACAATGAAAACTCTGCTGTGTTCAAAGTAAAAACTTAATAACCGTGTCTCTTTATGTCCTAGAGGATTATGGGATGTGTGAAGCAGCAATCACAGCCAGTAAACAAAAGAGCTACTAGCAGATAATGATACGAATTCAGGCTGTTGTGTTGTAGAACTAACAGTAATTGACTAGCATGCCTGTGACTGAGATGTGTGTGTGTGTGTGTGTGTGTGTGTGTGTGTGTGTGTGTGTGTGTGTGTGTGTGTGTGTGTGTGTGTGTGTGTGTGTGTCTGGGTGCCGGGTGCCATCATCAGGGCTGCTCCCTGCAGGTGGTTGTTTATGTGTTTGCATATCTGTAATGGAAGGAAGAGAGAAGTCACATCTCTGCAGTTAATGAGCTCTCCAGGCAACAGCTGCAGCCATACGGGGCACCACACGTACAAGCACAGACTCAATCACCCTAAACCACACCTACAAAGCCAAATGAAATCTGTCTCTGTGACTTACAAACTGGACACTGCTGAGTTGATTAAGATAACAGGGTGAGAGCAGACTATTTACACATAAATTAAGAGGTTGACAAAGTACAGGTACCTCAGAGAGTTCACAAAGTCAGCTCAGGGGGTGCGCAAGAGTGTATGAGGGAGACAGAGACCAAAATCACTTTCCTAAACCTCCACATTCAGTGCAACTTAATGGTGGAATGATCTTAACAATTCTATCCTAACAGGTTCACAAAGTCAGCTCAGGGGAAAAAACTGATCCATAGCACTCTGCTTATTTCTTAAAATTAATTTGTGTGTGTGTGTTTCTCTATATTATATATATATTTGTTCTAGCCTGTATAGTAATATAGTATATATTAGATATTAAAATTATGTCTTTGGAATATCTATAAATATATATATATATATAAAAATGTAAAAAAAATAATAATAAATAAATTAAAAAAACAGTCACATCAGTCCTGGTAATAAAATTAACAGTATATTTTTGTACACAAAGCAATAAATTTCCTTACACACTGCAAATTCAATTCATACTTCAAAATATGGGTAAAAACCTGAAAAATTGTAAAACTGATGTCTGTCTGTGTTTTATGTGTGTACGTACGTACATACACACACACACCACGCACATTTACAATTTACAATTATTAAATATACTAAATAAATATGTTTGACACACACAACACATACATGAATCACATTTGTTGTAGCCGTCTGAAAACTGTAAAAAACTGTTTAATGGCCATATTAAAAAACAATGATCTTTTTATAAACTGGCCATATTAACATTAATTTATGAAAATGGCGTTGTTTTTTTATAGCTCTGTTTCAGATGTAGCTTGTCTAAAGCAGCACAAACATCTAAAAAGAAAAAGTGCAAGACCCTATGGAGGAGTTATTGTGTTTCACTGAGTAACTTCTCTCTCCTAGAACAGGAGTCCAGTCCTTTTCAACACTCGCTTCTTTTTTTCTCCTTTTATCCATCTCTATTTCCTCTCATCGTGCTGACTTTCGGACATGATACACACTCATTGATTCTTCTCATTCAGTCTCCTGGGAGAGAAAATTTCCCCTGTTCCCATTTACTAAAGTGGGGACTATAAGTGCAGAGGGTGAACGGGGAAGGTCCCTCCATCTTTTAACCACACTCCAGGGGTTTGGCTGCAGATTGTGCACACGGAGACCACATTGATCTTTCACACACTCATTACCACCATTTTCAATTAAAGCCTGGCACAGCTATCAGCCACTTTCTGAAAAAAAGAGGCCCTGCTCATTCTTCTCAGGCTTTTAGATTCCTCACAAGCCACCTACTCAAAGAGGCTCTCTATTCTGGCCTTTTCCCTCAGATAGGACAGCGGCGGATAACGGCATTCGCTTAATACGGGTGACAACAATGCTGGGTGGGAGGAATGATTTCAAATCATCATGGAATGCAAACACAAGTTCAAAAACACATCCTTGGCTGTTCGCCCCACTAAGAGAGGAAGTTTATAAAGCAATCCCGATGATAAAGCCGTAGATAAGTTTCAGGCTCTGCAGAGCAGTAAAGAGTGGATTTAAGTAAAACATCTAAGCAAGCCAGAGATTAAGCATTCAAGAAGTTACTAAAAGCTGTGCTTACCTGCATTGATCATTCTATGATCTTCAGGAGGCAAAAAGGAAAGAGAAAGATAAGACAAACACTGGTTAGCATTGGTTAGTGGTAAAGCAGCAAACATTAGGGAGACTGGGGAATCGTGGGATAGAGGAAAATGGGACAGAATGAAGTGGAGACATAAAAGCTTAAAGGACAATATCTGATGAAGCTGAGCCATCACGTTCCTCGCCTGCATACGAACAAAAACAGATTACAGATCACTGTCTGTGACCCCATACGTATTTAATAAACTCTAGGATTACATTCAGAAGGTCACTACAAAATAAAAAGAAATAAAAAATAAAGAAGAAATTTTGCATCAAATTAATTGTAAAGCATGTACATTTCTATGGATTTTTAGGACCATCAAAATGTGAAGTAAAAAAGGGGGACACAATAATGCAAAAAAGGGGAGATGCTATGTAAAAAAATATATTTGTATTTTTCTAATTTTTTATATATTTTTTATATGATGAAAAGAAAATTAAATAGAATAATTAAAAAGAAATATTTACACTGTATTGAGTAATATCATTTATACAAAATGGTAGTAAGCTGCTAATTTAAAAGGTGCTGAATTTGATAATATGATAACATAATAATACTGTATGTAATAGTTGAATGAATGCACAGTCCCTTTGGATAAAAGCATCTCCAAATGCATAAATGTAAATGTAATAATAACAACAAAAAAAATCCTTTTGACAGACAGGAATATTTTCACATTACTAAAATGAAAATTTGAAGGACAATTTGTGCTTAACTGTCCTGAATAAAAAAAATTAAAAAAAATCACTTGTTTTTAATTTGGGGGTAAAATGTGATCTGATTTTCTTTGTGAAATTCACCCACATCCTTTATTTTAGGATAATCACGGCTGCTTTTCCAGACAAAAGACTAGCTAAAGCATCATGTTTCCCATGGCTTAAGATCACTCCATTAGGTGAGTGAAGCACCTGGATGACACACAAGCACACATACTTGTTCCATGCGCTCACACGGTCACCATATCAACCTCCACATATCAACCTCCTCTGATGCAGATTGCGGGTAACTGACACCGACCACAAACCAGGACTCATCTATAAAACATGAGTGTGTGTGAGAGATTTATAAATATTAGGCTACTGTTGTGCAGATTGCGGGTAACTGACACCGACCACAAAACCTGCCATAGGCAAAGCCTTCAACAAGTTCTGACTCACTAAACTTTAACTTAAAAAATCACTTGTTTTTATTTTGGGGGTAAAATGTGATCTGATTTTCCTTGTGATGAAAAAACAAAAAACAACCTTTACTTGAGTTTTACACCTAAAGGGAACATTTATCAAACTATTTTGGGAATGAAATGGAGAGAATGACCATTCCTCAAATATAAATCATATGTTCCACTTTCATGGTATTGTAGGGTTCTATTTGTGTCATTTTGGAGTTTGAAAGCCCCAGTTTTTGCTCACTGCTATTATATGTATAACACAGACCAGGTGTATTTTTCAAAAATGCACATTTTTGCTTTTCACAGAAAAATATAAGCAAATTAAGTGTCTTTTCTACTTTACGTTTGTGACTCACTAGGTTTCCAGACATTTGTAAGCTTTAGTCTGAGCTGACAGGAAATGATGGAGAAGAAAACAATGACTCACTTATGAGCATCTAGACTATTATAACTTCTGTAATCCGGCATCTTTTTAAGTACAGTACATGAGCATTCAATATGTTCGCAGCAGGGGGCTTCCCATCAGACAGGAAGGTGGGGTACGATGCTGCGCACTGCATGCTGCTTTCGTCACAGATTGCAAACACAGTGTGCATAATCAGTGGAAGGACCTTAATGTATCTCTATACTTCTTTTGTGGACCAGGAGTTTGTTAGAGCTTAGAAGTTTGCTAGAGGTCTGTGGAAACATTAGCATAAATTAAATAAAGTTGAAATTGACCAAATTTGAAATACTGGTTGGTAAACTTGTTCAAAAACTAATGAATTTTGTATGAACTTCTTTGGGTTACTTTGCTTATAAACGTTGCCAAATCTACACACAAATCAATCAAAATTAGTCTGTGACAAATATTCTGGGCCCAGTGGGTTTGGCAGGTCACAATAAAAGTGAAAGAGTCTAAAAGTTGCTTGGGAGTCATAGTAGAGAGGGCACTTGAACTCCACTGCAGCATTAATACAGAAAACAAAGAGCTTATTGAACTTGCAGGGGGGCATTTGTATCACCCCAGAGCAGTACAACTCCAGTTTCCCCTGAACAGGCCCCAAAACACAGAGGTCCGCCAGGGACACAAGTGCAGGGAGAGAAGACAGAGAAGGCTAAAAACTTGTTTTAAAAACATCAATTGCACCCATGTTTTTAAACTGGCACACTCACAATCAGAAATAACTGGATATATCTGAATAAGTTTTAACAGCAAACAATATAGCAGAGCTTTGCACCATTTAGTCCATGTTTACTAAACCTGAGGTCATCTACATATAGTACAAGTGTAAAAGTGACAAAATTACTCTTTAGAGCATATACACACTTCTTCACAGACCAAAAGTATTGATTGCATCATCCTGAACCACACAGATTTTTGTAGGAAATGCTTCCCAGATAGCTGTCCTATTAAATGTTCTCCAAAACTAGAATGTCCCTGCTTCCAAATATGCCAACTTTTCTAATATATATTAGGCAAAAAAACAGTATGTGAGACAAGTAGTATGTCCGAATTCATATATTCATAAAAAGTGTGCAAAACGATCTGGATTACGTATTACTTCCACTGTGATTCTGAAGTTTACATATGAGTTCTGAATGGCAGTGACAACAATTTGATATTTGATATTCATACTTTATAGAACATACATTTTTTTTTTTTTACATTGCAAAGTAAGGTTCAAACCAAATGTAGTACCTACTAGACAGTTTGTGATTTCGGATGGATCTTGTCTTTCTTAACAACACATAAACCAAATACCGGCTAGTAAGTGGCAAATCATGACAATTTGAAAAGACTGCACATTTGATATGCCCCAAAACCAGACTTCCTGTTTTGAAAGTTTTTCAAGTGGGGTCTTAAAAGTTTTGCTTCAGAAAGACCCTAAAGCAACATCATTAGCTCTTTAGTCACAAGAGATGACAACTCTGTATAATTTATACAGACGGTGGATCAATTACCCTTTTCTGTGACACTGCTAACTCTCAAATTGTGCTATCTGTGTGTTTCAGACCCTCCTCTGCCTGCAGTAGCCTTGACACTACTTAACTCCCGAGCTAAAGGTCATCGACCCTATTTGCATGTTTGAACTTCTGAGACTATTCTACATTAAGTGCCCTCTACATTAGATTTCCTTTGCATTTAAGACTTTTCAAACTTTCATTTTTATGTAAATCAGCTCATTTTTTTGGCTTGACATCACATAACTGAGTTAAGCGGAGCCATGAAGTCGTGGCTAAGCTATTCTCCATTCAACTATGTTCAAGTGGGGCACACTTGGCAAAAGTTCTACTCCATTGTGTAATTGTGACCGAACAATCCTGTTAAATCCTCTTAAACTCAAACAGGCCTTGAGAATAAGCAGGTAGCATAATATGGGTACATCAAGTACAAGCCACAGCTTTTTCAAACACATACTGCTTACACAAAAAGTACATCAGACTAGAACTGTACCAATATGACTGTATATATGATCGATCTGTTTGACTGGTGGATGAACAGACAGATGAACAGAATTACAGACAGAAGGATGGTTAGATAATATAAAGGACAATATAAAACCTTGATATTAAATTTTGAAAAGATAGACAGACAGATAGATAAAGTGATAGATAATATAAATGACAATTTATAAGACAGTCAGGCGGACAGATAGGAAACTGATTAGAGATATATGTAATAGGTAATATCAATGACAATATCAAACCTAAATATAACATTTAGAAAAATAAAATAAGACAGATAGAAGCACAGATCATTTATTTACATACATTCTTGTAACTTACAAGCAATGTGGAAAAATGGCTTTGAGTTTAAATAAAGAGTTCAGACATGCAGTGGCTTGTATGTGCATTTTCCCTTTATATCTCATGAAGACACTGCAATCTGCTTCTAAGGTCCATCTTCATTTTCATTCAGAGCCAACAGGGGGTATAACTATATGACATGGATGGAAATGCAAAAGGATCTCTTTCACTCAGAGCACATACTCTCACAATACTGCAATTTCACGCTATACAGCTCTAACTCCCACTCATTTTAGGACTGCCTTGTTTCATTTAGTGTGAGTGGTCAGATTAAATAATCTATCATGAGTGTCTACAAGGCGCCATGAAGAGAAAATCTTGGCCTTTAATCAGTTTAAATAAGTGAGAGGTTTCATATCCTCATAAATCAGTGCATTTGGACACAAATTATAACTTTGTGACATTTTGCCCACTCACTGGCAGTGTACCACAAATTTAAGTGGTCGATTCAGTGAGGCTACAACACAAATTCGATTTACTCAAAGCTATAAATTGGTGCAAGACACTCTGCTCATTAAAAGCAGCTAGAGCAAGGACAAGGAGTGACTTATTTTGAGATTCAAACAGTGGCCACAAGCTTCTGAAAGCCCTCCAGTGAAAACCTCCCCACATCACAGCAATCATGCCTGGGAGCAGAGAGACAGCAGGGTTATCTGCAGCTTTATAGGGTGGATTCCTACAGCCTGGTCCTCTATGAGTGATGATGGATATACCACACACAGACAAGCCAGAGAGAGTCAGTGGGAAAGACAGCTGAGACAGACAGCTCACACATTTCCCAGCTCCTCCTCATTCGCTCCTTTACACTCAAAACTGAGAGATATTTAAGAATTTCGCAGCAGGGTCTTTCAAACTGGGGTCCACAAGAGGCTAACTAGGGTATGTATAAACCAATATTAATTGTTTTTTGTTGTTTCTTTTTTATAAATTGTATTGTATGTATATAGGTACCATTATATTTTACTCCTCACAAGTAGAACATCAAACTGGGAACATTTTAAAGTTTGAAAGCCCCTGTTTTATGGTAATGAGGCAGTGTCAAATGAGAGGTAAAGGTTAAAGGGCAGAAAGCATTCTGGGAACACGTGCCCTCCCACACACCCACAAATCTCATTACACACTAGTATGCACCGACAATTTGAAGACTCAGAGGTAAAAGAAAGAAAGGAAAAAATGCTGCTAATTCTCTCATTGGCACCCTGCAGTAGCTGACTGAGCAGTGAGACTTCCTCTTAGACATGACTCAGATATAATCCCAAATAAACATATGAAAACATCCACAAGTTAGAGGAATTAAAGCTGAAACATTAAAAAAAATGTCCCTCTTTCTGCATGACATGTTTTCATTAGGGTACGCTAGCATTCTTCCTGGACCTCCCCTCTCTCCCGCCTCCTGGCAGGAATTTATTACGCTAATCATTTTTCATGCGCTGTGCTAACGAGGGTAAATCCACTTGTGAGAGAGCAGCTCCATGCCTCCAACCAAATAGACTCATTTAATGGCACTAAAACCCCTGCTATTACAGCAAACTGCTTTTAATCTTCCCAATCAAATGGCACATAAATTTGTCAGCTCCGCTTGGGTGTCCTAGCAGCCACTGGGGCATCACCTAGCATTAGCATGAATCAGCACGACCCGAGGCGATATACAAATGCACCAACACACACAACAGCCCGAGGATGACTGGCTTATTACGGATCGTAACTAGATTGAGCTTTTGGGATGTTAATGTACCTTGTATGAACAAGTTGGAAATTGTTAGTTATGTCACATTACATAATTGCATAACACATCTGCAATAAACCTTTCACCTCTCAAAGAATTTCTGGCCTGATTTGCGCTGTTCGAGCTTGCACTAGTTAACAAAAGTGTCTGCTACATATAAATGTAATATTACAGCTATAAATAAATATTACAGGTATAAGAAATATTTATGATTTATTATGCTTTTAGCAGACATTTTTATTATGCTGTGCTTATGTAAAATTGTTAAGAAATGCAATAATTTAATGCACTTTTTATTTGCCACTTAGGTTTTCTAAAGATGTGTATTATAATAATTTCATGATTCATAATTTTATCACAAATACAAAAGCGAAATGATAGAGATGTTTAAATAGTGTCTGAATACTGAATTTTCATCATTCAGTTCAAAATGTTCCAATTCAACAATTTACTTGTATTATCATGGATTATTAACATTATCTATGCAATTATTACAGTATGTATATAATATAATATTTAAAAAAATATATACACATTTTATCATTTATTCCAGCAGGCATTACTACAGTTTTTAGTGTCATATAAAAAAATCATGTCATATAAAAAAAATCAAAAATCATTTTAATATGCTTATTTAGTGCTCAAGAAACATTTCTTATTATTATCAATGTTGAAAATGCTAATATGAATGCCAATTAATATTTTTGTGGAAATCGTGATACATTTATTTATTTATTTTGAATTTTTGAAACATAGAAAGTTCAATAGAAAGTTATATTTAATGTGTCCTTGCTAAATAAAACTTTTTTTTTTGTTTAAAAAAAAAAAACGATCTTAAACTTTTAAACACATACACACTATATAAATTATGAGATTGCATTCTTCTGAGTAATAAGCCATGCTGAAAGTGCCCATCAAAGCTGAAACAAATAAAATATTTATTAAAAAAAAAATCTCCAACAGATCCCAAGCATACACAAGCATGAGGTCAGTTACTTATGATTAAACTGCCTCACTATTCATCAGAACTGATTAGAGCTGAGGTCTCCTCCTGTCTCTCATCTGCCTACAGATAAAGCAGCTCCTTGAAAAGGTTGCAATCAATCTTTATCATTTTGTCATGTAATTTTCAATTTATTTATTTTCTGCTAAAGAAAACAGTGTAAAATGATGTTCAGTTTAATGGGGTGAAGCCACCTTTACTCATCATCCAGTGGCATTCATTGAGAAATCCAACTCTTCCATCTCATTTCAAAACTGTGGACCATCTGCACCGCAATAGGAAATGAAAATAACATTAACAAGATGTTACACGTAACACAGATGTCATCCAGTAGACCATTAGAGGTGCTACAGTACCAAGAAGTACCCAGCATCCCATCTGACAGAGGTCACCCCAGAAGCAATCGCTCGAAGTGTTCTTGCTGGCAATAAAGAAGGAGATTAAACACAGGCTTTAGCTTCAGTCAGTGGACAGAAGACAGAAAACCAATCAAGCAGAAACAGCTCAATCCTCCTTTTTCTTTCCTGTGCTTCTGCACGGTCAGAGATTGTTATTTGGTATCTATTCTTCCTTCAGTGTATCCCCCTCTGTTTTATTTACATAATCCAAAGTAAGACCCTCGACCTGCTGACAGATCAAAAGGTCATTATAAGTAATGCAGTTTCAGCATTGAATTAACCTAATGAAAACAGTGACTCATGGAAGACTTCCCATATGTTTCCGTGTCTCCCCTCTGAGGTCAGCATTACTGCTTAGAAGTTCCAAAAGAAGTGGATAACAGAGGTGGATGCTGAATTCATAGACTTTTTGCCACCTGCACTGCATACAAACTCTCTTTCGCTTACTTTGTCAATTCAGCTCTGATTAAGTGGAAGGTCTGAGGCGTCTGAAAGCAGTGCCAGCTTTACAGAACCATAATAGAGCTGCTTTTTAGAGGGCAGCAAAGTGCCATTACACATACCTTGGAGAAAGAAAGATCGCCAAGTGACTCATATGCCCACGAGAGGCTAAATGTGGAACAAATTACAGCATTAGACAGTAATATTAAAGGACTGAAAGAGTGAAAATCATGAAAAATGGCAAGATTAGTGACTGGACTAAAAGAACGAGTAAAGACCATAGAAGAATTGTCGCTCTGCTAAGTAGGTAATCACACAGACATCAACACACCTAAAGCTTGGTGACAACATACAAATAGTGTTTGAAAGACTGAAGGCAGTACTTTCTTGCTGAAGAATTAATATGACTATCAAAATTATGATTATCCATCCTTTATAAAGAGCCAGAAATCTTTGCTTTCACATTCCAAGATCAGGTGAAAAGCAAAGACTAATCAATCCACTCTTACAAAAAAGAAAAGAAGGTCTAAATACTAAGATACTTGCATTGCAGTAAATTGAATAAAATTAAATAAACAAATAAAACAAAATAAATAAAATTAATTAAATTAAATAAAATAAAACAAAACAAAACAAAACAAAAAAACTATATGGTATTCCTGGGTATTTCAAAATAGACCATAGTGCTGCAATAGCACATTTAAAAAAGATATTTTTAAATAAATAAAGTAAATGAATACATGCATAAATTCTTCCTTTTTTTACCTCAGTGATGTTAATAGAGCTGTTTCAATTTGTTTCAGTGATGCTGGCTGAGCAGAGACTGTTTCTTTCAAATGACTAAATAACTCGTGCTATTAATAATGCAGGGAATAACACAAAATTTGAAGTAGAAAATGACTGGGTTTCCATATTAAAGGTCATGCAAACAGATGTCTCTCTCCAATGTTAATCATATCAGCATTTTAATGGTTTCTAAATTAAATTTCAACACACAAGCATGCAATTAACATGTTCACTGGGGCAGAAAAAAGACACTGCAGAATCGTGAATCATTATCTCAGTGGAATCAGCACTAGACTAAACTTCCATATGAGTCAGATGATTCATACATGTGTGTGTTTTGTGTTAACAGGCCCTACACTATAGTAATGAGGATATCAAGCTTGGGTTTCATCAACAATGCTGGATGTTTTAGAAACATTCACCCTTCACAAACCTACTGGTTGACCATGATTCAGGAATTACAGTCTGAAGACGTCTGCAATTCTCTGCCAGAGTTCATCAAGTTCAGAGGGCCGCATTTTGTATTAATTCCTGCAGTGAAGCATTATGACTGAGACAATGAAAAGTTTTTTTGGCCCATATGAGGCCTTGTACTCATCTGAACATTCAAGGGAATCTATTGCTTGACAATAGAAGATTTGTTTTTGCTCATTTGTTTTTGTTCAGAGGGCAGAACATCAAGTAACTTGGGAGTAATCAAATGTACCCGTAAGAGACTAGCCGATTCAATTATTTCTCTTCATTTGTTTTCAAAATGAATGTGGACAACCTCTCCCTGGATGTCACCACTGAGAAATGTTTCACTCTTCTAGCACAAATGCACATCCATTTATGGAAACGAAGTACTTTGGACACAAACAAATAGCACATCTGTTAGAAGCCAAGACAATATCCATTTAAGAAGTTCTGGGCTTCAGTGTCAGGCAAGATTACAAATAAACAATGTACAAAAGCACCTGAAAGGCAAAAGTCTTTCAGAAAGTATCTAAAAACAATACCCACTCATGATGACACCATAACACTGAAATTGAATTGCCATTCCCACAAACATCTGGTTTCAAAACAAGTTATATTTGTGCTAAAGGTGGAAAATGTTTTTTTTTTTTTCAATGTTAAAACAGTCCAATATTCCAAATAGCCAAATAGTAAATTTCATGCTTATAGGAACCCTTAAGTCACCAGTAAAACAGGTACTATACTATAAGTGAATTTAAATATAAATCCTAAATTTCAAGGTCACTGCTTAGTCCAAGTTAACCTAACAGGAGTAATTAATTTCATTCTGAAGCACGGTATAAAACACTTGAGATATTTGCAAAAGAACTATAATCAAAATTAGAGAACACTTACAGATACTTCCAAGTTATTGCTGTTAATCTGGGACCTTGTGGTAATTATCCTTAATTATATGACAACATTTAACTGGCAGCATTGGAGTCTGCAAGATGGCGGGCTGCTTTATGGTGACTGAAACCCTGCAACAGGAGGTTGTCCAGATGAAGGCCAAAGGGATGACAATTTCAGCCATTCCAAGAGAAGCTGGTCATTCCAAATCTGAGATTTCTTGAATTCATTCAAGTCCCTCCAAAAAGGCTGGTCGTCCACATAAAACAGATGCATGAGAAGACAGGATAATGTGGAAACTATCAATGGGGAATGGGTTCAACACCACAGCTGGAATTGCATGCCAGTTCAGTGCTGAACAGGGTAAGGGTCTGTCTCGGCATGTTTAAAAGAAGTGGACTGAAAACGCACTCTGCAGTGACCAAGCCTCTTATCAGCAGAAAGAATCAAAAGGCTATACTCACCTTTGCTGAGAAGCATGTTGTGTGGAGAGAGGAGAACTGGTCCAAAGTTAAGTTTAGTGACAATATCAAGTTTAATTTATTTGGGTCTGATGGGAAACATTTTGTTTGACATCAAACTGGAGAAAGACTGAACCCCGAGTGCATAAAGAAGTCAGTGAAAGTTGGAGAAGGAAGTGTTATAGTTTAGGGGATGTTTTCTGCAGCAGGAGTTGGGCCTTTTATACAGCTCCATGGCAGGGTGAATGCAAATGTTTATCAGAACCTCCTTCAGCAACATCCAGTTCCTTGCCTACAAGCATCTCCCAATCAGCCTGTAATTTTCATCCAGGACAATGCCCCCGTCACACTGCAAAATGGGTAAAGCAGTTCCTTGAAGCTAAGAACATTGAAATAAAGAAATGGCTGGCCTACAGTCCTAATCTAAGTTTGACTGAAAATTTTTGCCGACAAAGTTATGGCTAGGAAACCCACTACAGTTACCGAACCATGGAAGAGAATGGAAGAAGAGTGGACCAAGATCATACCAGCGCAGTCTGAGAATCTAGATTCTCCGTAGATTTGCTGAAGTCATACAAAGCGAGGGCCTGTACAATTCCTACTGATTTCTGACAGCTGTAACCCTCCAAAATTTTACTTGTAATCTTCTTTTGTGCTACAGTTGTTAATGTTCTCTAATTCTGATCACGGTGTTTTCCACAAAATTAAAGTTTTTTTTAAATACCTTAGATATTTTGTGAAACATGTTAGTAGAACAGTGGATTTTACTTGTAATCTTTTCCTTCAAGCAATGGAAAGAGAGCTTGGAAGAGGGTGCTCACCGCCTGTGTAAGCATGGTCAGCTTGCATCAGAATCCGGTTTGCATCCAGCAAATGCACCCTCAGCAAACAATGGCCACTTATGTTTCCATAGGGACTGGAGCTTATGGGTAAGATTGACTCTCTCTGCTCAAGAGAGGCTCATTAAAGTCCTGAAAAGCTCCATACTGCATGCTGCAGTGTTCAAATCAGCAAAACATGTATTTATTTACTTGATTTTTGAATAATTAATCTATATATATTATTATTATTATTATAGAGTAGACTATATCTGAATAAAATGTACAAAACAGATCAAAATACATCTTTAATACTTTTAATTGTGAATTTCCCTGGAAGCATTTAAAACTAAAAAATAAATAAATAAAATAAAAAAAAATAAAAAAGTAATATTTACTATATTTATAGTACAGACTCTTATTATTGATAAAATAATAATAAGCGTCAGACAGAATTTTGAAAATCCCTAAATTGTGAATCCCAGACTTTTTGGATCCCACCATATTTATCTCAAAAGCCATTATCGAATTCAAAATGCCGCCAACGGTGCAAATCTTATTGGATTACAAAACGGAAGAGTTACAGATTGTTATTTATAGCTTTGAGATGTCTGACATAAAGCGTAGCGAAACGCGAGATCATCTACCTACTTATAGACAGCAGGAATATAGCAAAAAGTGACAGATATCTGGTTTGCCCAGTGCCCGTTCTCACATAACAGGCTAATATAGTGTGAGTTCTGGAAATGTATAGCTCAGAGCTGTGGATGCTTTTCCCCTTCCATACGGCTCCTCAGAGAGGAATGCTGAGCAGGTTAACACAAGAACACTCAGACACGTCTGCACAGGCCCCCTTCCTCTATAGATTTACTCCCACACGTAGACGGCACCTTCCCAGCTGACATTTAGTCTTTTGTGTGATGCTTTTTGAAGTGACTGTGAAGTATCTGACCACCTTTTGCTGACAAGATGAAAAAGACAAAAGTGAGCTAATGTTACAATAAGGTGAAAATCTAAAGAGGCGGAAGTCATCTATGAGGGACAGGAATTCTAACTGTGCGTTCTGGCTTTTGTAGATGTCATGCAGGATTGCAAAGGGACGTATTCTCCAGATATTATTTCCCCTTGCTGTGGAAAATGGGTGCGACAATGGATCTTGTCGACTTTCATTATGGGTGAATGGATGGATTAGACGTTCCCCGTCACCCAAAGCGCTCATGTTACCTGCATCAGACAAAAACACCCACCAGCAACCAGTCACCAGACTACACACAGACATTAAACACACAAAGAGAAAGACGTGTGCCCGATGTGTACCTGATAATCAAAGGCAAGCACACTAACACACAGACACTGGCTTAATGGTTGGGTCATTATATGCAAATCAAAAATTCAAAGAGGTCTATCACCAATAGCAGGGTTGCCCATATTTCTTTTTATACAAAATTAATCTTTTTTCATATTTTTAATTTCATCCAAAGAACTGTTTATCCAAAAAATAAGATGTTATTCATTTTTGCACCCTCATGTTTAGAGATGTTCCAATACATTATAATTATGTCTGACATTGATAAGCAAGAGTCATTTTTGTTAAAATAAAATTAATAAAATAAAATAAAATATTTATCCAAATGTTTGTTTATTTTACCCCCCCCAAATAAACAAAGTGTGATTGGTCACAATTAAGTACCACTTCTTTCTTACCATGTGTGATTTTTTTTTTGTCAGTTTTGAAGTATAAATCAGCAAGCTTAGAAATTATGTTTTTCATGGTAAATGAAAGAAAAAAAAAATACAGAATGACAGGGAGGGTAAATTCTTTCTGTGAACTATTCCTATGGCAAACATTAAAAAAATAGTTAAAGAATGAATGGGAGTTTTGTCATTAATGACTCACCCTCATGTCGTTCCAAACCCGTGAGACCTCCGTTCATCTTCGGAACACAGTATAAGATATTTTAGATTTAGTCCGAGAGCTTTCACAACGGGTCTGTTGAGAGCGCGTTCACAGCACTGCAGTTTAGTGATATCCGGTTCGCGAACGAATCACTCGATGTAACCGGATCTTCTTGAACCAGTTCACCAAATCGAACTGAATCGTTTGAAAGGGTTCGCGTCAACAATAATCATTAATCCACAAATGACTTAAGCTGTTAACTTTTTTAACGTGGCTGACACTCCCTCTGAGTTCAAATAAACCAATATCCCGGAGTAATTCATTTACTCAAACAGTACAGTACTGACTGAACTGCTGTGAAGAGAGAACTGAAGATGAACACCGAGCCGAGCCAGATAACGAACGAAACATTGACTCGTTCTCGAGTCAAGAACCGTTTTCTGTCGGACGCGTCCGGTTCGAGAACCGAGGAGCTAATGATACTGCGCATGCGTGATTCAGCGTGAAGCAGACAGACACACAGCGTGTCTGAACCGAACTGGTTCTTTTGGTGATTGATTCTGAACTGATTCTGTGCTAATGTTATGAGCGCGGGTAAACCGAAGGCTTGAATCAAGGCCATCAGCGCCAATGAAGTCATTACGTCGAGCGCAAAAGAACTGTGTGAACCGTTTTCAGCAACCGGTTTATTGAATCAAACTGTCCGAAAGAACCGGTTCGCGGAAAAGAACAGCACTTCCCATCACTCCCATCACACCGATGCAACCGGTTCTTGACTCGAGAACGAGTCAATGCTTCGTTCGTTATCTGGCTTGGCTCGGTGTTCATCTTCAGTTCTCTCTTCACAGCAGTTCAGTCAGTGTACTGTTTGAGTAAATGGATTACTTGAACTCAGAGGGAGTGTCAGCCATGTTAAAAAAGTTAACAGCTTAAGTCATTTGTGGATTAATGCTTATTGTTGACGCGAACCGTTTCAAACGATTCAGTTCGATTAGGTGAAATGGTTCAAGAAGATCCGGTTACATCGAGTGATTCGTTCGCGAACCGGATATCACTAAACTGCAGTGCTGTGAACGCGCTCATAACAGACCCGGGAGAGAAGACAACGCTGAATAAAGTCATAGTTTTTGCTATTTTTGGACCAAAATGTATTTTCGATGCTTCAAAAAATTCTAACGGACCCTCTGATGTCACACGGACTACTTTGAAGATGTTTTTATTACCTTTCTGGACGTGGACAGTATACCGTACATACATTCTCAATGGAGGGACTGAAAGCTCTCGGACTAAATCTAAAATATCTTATACTGTGTTCCGAAGATGAACGGAGGTCTTACGGGTTTGGAACAACATGAGGGTGAGTCATTGATGACATAATTTTCATTTTTGGGTGTGAACTATCCCTAGGGAGGGTAAATTCTTTCTGTGAACTATTCCTATGGCAAACATTAAGGCCAAGAATCATAAAAAATCTTCAGGCTGCACACTTGCGATGTCAAAAAATCGAATTTATAATTTTGTAATAAGAAAGAAAAAGTAAGGTAAGAGGTGTGGAAGGTAGAGATACAAAGAACAGGGCACCTTGGCAGATGAGCCGAAGCCTGTGGGTGGAAACAGAATTGCTAGAATTCCTTTCTCAGATGGCATGTCCCTAATCTCATTATCTGAACAAGTACGAAATCTGCATTCCTGCACCCTTTCACCTCCCCTCCTGGGCCCGGTCCACTTAGTATCTCCCTTTCTCTTACTATGACAGCGGACACTTCAAAAGACTCTCTTGAATGAGTCTCGAGAGAGACAGGATTCGGCACAGAGAAGCCACTCATCTGTAATCTATAGAGGACAAGCGTCTCCACCAGTGGTCAGGATGACCTGTCAAACACACGGCCTATCACTGAACACTACAGGCAAAGAGAAACATATGTATAGTGACACCAGCTGGATAAGATTAAGTGCTTTTTAAAGCTGCAAAATGGACTGGAAAGGATTTCTATATCTGTCATCTCTGACTGAATGTGTTTTTTCAGTCAGCGACATGTCAAGACTGACACTATGTTTGTCTTCCACTAACAGCAGACAGGTTCAAACTGACCCACTTTAGCATGAGCTGTTAGCAATCCCAGGACAGCAAGATTTCATGAGAAAGTGAGCTGTGAGTGTGATGAGCAACACATATGAAGTGGAATTCAAAACATAGCCTAACTGAAACCCTTTAGGTGAGCTGTGAGTGTGATGAGCAACACATATGAAGTGGAATTCAAAACATAGCCTAACTGAAACCCTTTAGTAAGGAATGAATTGAATTGAACTGAATGGATTGAATTGAATTGAATTGAATTGAATTGAATTGAATTGAATTGAATTGAATTGAATTGAATTTACACTGTGTTCTCCGACATCTTGACCCCACTGAATCTGACACACCCACAACTCATTTATGCATAAATGCAATAAAGGATCAAACAACAAAACATATCAAAGAAAGGGTGTACAGAACCATAGCATGCTAAATATCAAATGTCAAGGTTAAACGCAAGGGTGAAACCTAAATAAACAAGCTAATCAGCATGATTTAAAGGTGAGCACTGCCTCAGACGTGTCCTCTGAAAATGTTACAGGCTCTATGTCTGTGTCATTGATCTGGCTGAGTCGGTCAGTTTGTTAAAGGTGACTGTCTCCGTCATTGGCAAAATAAAATAAAATAACGTACAGAGATGACAATGGGTAAGCTTTTTATAAGTTGACTGAGCAGCACAGAAATTACTCTATCTGTCTTTAAAAATGCATAATTTAGGAAATTAGAATTACAAAGACATAATTTTGTTACTTTATGTCACTATAATCGTGTTTTTCTATTACTCTGTAGAGTAAAGCAGCTAAGAACATCAATCTGTAACACACACACACCCACAGTAACAAGACATACTTAAAGCAGTTAGGTGAACTTTCCCAGCCACAGCTCTTTAACAGTTCTGGGAAAATTAATAGTTAAAACATTTCGAAACCACGGAGGGCAAGGGGAGCATAAAAATCCTATTAACCAATACAAAGGCTGCAGTGTTTGGCTCTGACACTACGGCACTCTGCTTTAATGAAGTGGTCCGTTAGCGCTGAGTTAGCACCAGGCCAAGATAAAAAAATTTATAAATAAACAGCTGATGTAGAATAAAAACAGCATCGTTCACTTTGAAGAATGCACAAAAACAAATATTAGCATTCTGTTAGACTGCGCCCCCTGCATTATTGTACATTATCAGAGCCTTAGCTCAGCCAGTGCAATGCCAGCTGGGATACATGTTCAGTAATGGGACAAGCACCCACTCCCATGAGATAAGACCCAATAAAAGAGCCATTTAAACCAGGGAGTGAGGTGCTGGAGAGGGCGCTAGGAGGTTTACAGGAAGGGACGTGCTTCAGCAGATGAAAGGGCCTCTCCCTCACATCCGCTTTATGAGACAGAGAGCTTGTTTTGACTGTCTCCTGGCTTTTAATATACATGATAAAGGACGTCCTTAGAGAGGACACAGGCCCACCACTGACAAAAAAAAATAGCACACGGCTTCCTCACAATGCCGATTGTGTGTGTCTCAGCACTGCTTTTCATGTGAAACTTCCTGGATAAGCACAAAAAACGACAACTTGGACAGGATGCTCCAGAAACTGTGGGCTTCTACTCATTTTAGGATCATCCACTACATAAGACAAATAGAAACAATGTGTCTTGGGAGTGAAATATTGGTATTATGCATCTGTGGAAGTGAAAGGCTTTGATTTTTCACTTGTTTCCCCTCATTGGACACATTTTTATGTGCATTGATATATCCACCCAGCAGACACTGAACAAACGCTTGGCTGAGAGGAGCAGAGGGGGCTGTTTGTTCACAGCAGGCCTGCCGTACACTGGCCAACACTGCATATGAAAGCACTTGAGAACAGACACACACATTGCTATTCCATCCCATTCTCTCATTGTCTTTCTCTGTCAAGGCGTGACAGGTGCAGACACCAGTTTACAACAGGGCTGGGATAAAGGAAGTGCTGCTGAAGAAAACAGAGAAAGGGAAATGATGGCTATCAATATTCAATAACAAATAACATGATAAAATGCAACCAACACCCTCTGACCTGTATGTAAATTCTGTAATAATTCTTCCCATCTTCAAGAGAGGATATGCTTTGTAAATCTGGCAACCGACTTATTAGCTCTGTTCCAAAAGTAAGAGAGCTGCTTTGCTGTCTACAGCCTATATAAACAGCTGTCTATTGAGGTAAAATATTAAAAACATAAATGGGTGATCTGAAACTCTACACAGTCAACAACTCCTAGAACTATACAAATAGCACACACAAGAAGCACACAAGAGACGTGACTACCAACTGTAAATGTTTTGTGACAAATAGCAAGATAAACTGAAAATCAATCACTTTGCTCTGATGTTGCTAAGCTAACTACACTGACAAAAATTTGGTGCTGGAACAATTTCCACTCAGAAACTGCTTAAATTGCGTAAACCTTACAAACACTCAAAAAGAAATGTCAAGTAAAACACTGAATTATATGTGAAATCTTTCAAGTAGAAAAGCTGAAATAGTATTTTCTTGTAAAAAGTACATAAATATTTACAACTATGGCTGCTTTCAGTTGACAACACTAAATATTAAGACTATCAAATTCAGGGTTTTTTTTCTTTCTTTCTAATCAATTGGAATCCCTAATCAATATCAATATTGAATTACTGCATTAATGAGAATAATTAATATGTTTAGCACTGCATGTTTGTGCATTATGTTACTGTCTGAAAACATGGCAGTGTTGTTTATATTTACGTCCTGCCCCAACATGATCAGTCTTGGAAGAAAGAACAGGGAAAAGTATGAGGGCTGCAATTATCCCTGATGGAGATGTGAGAAAGCACCGGGCATGTGGAGAGAGAAGAAAAAAGACAGATGACAGCTTATTGGGGAATGATGAAAGTCAGTGAGTGTCTTACCTGAAACGGTAGTCCGCAAGGCCAGTGATGGAACATGAAAGAGAAGGAGAGAAAAAAAAAAGTCATGTTAGAGTACAGAAAAATCTGGCAACCAACTTACTACTGTATCTTTGTCCCACAACCAAGTGAGCTGCCTTGAGGTCTATAGTCTACATAAGAAGCATGCTAACCATAACAGTTCCATCAAGTGAATAATTTGTAACACTACACCGACAGTAACTCGAAAGTACCTCTCACAAGAGACACAACTCTCAATTAGTTTTAAGTAAGTGAGACTTTAGCATTCATCACACTTTCTTGGAAAAATTTGAGCACACACAAATACTGGGTAAAACAGTATTTGTCTTTTGTAATAACTTGAATAATTTTTATTGATACCTTTCAGTACAGATTTTTTTTTTCTTGTTTTTTTTTGTCAAGCAAAATACTCAAAAGTAATTATTTTAAATACATTTAATTAAAATATTGCCCATTTCTGGCAGTAACATCAAACAAAGAGTGTATAAAAGCACAGCTATACATCCGCACAAGTAAGGTTGAACAGCTGACAGTTTATATCTCCAATATAGCAGTGCATTGAGGTCTGCCGAGCTCCATCCTTTTCTCAGCTGCCATCTTTCAACTCTGACACTCACTGAAATATTTACAGCCAGACCAGACACAAGCTGGCTTCACCACGAGCCAAAATCCAGTAACCAGGACAGTCGCCTTTTACCGTCATACATATTTAAAAGCAGATTGAGATACACTTGAGCTCCCTGCTTGGACTATAAACAAACTGCTTCATGACAAATTACAATGGTTTCTAAAACAGGAAACAGATGAACATTAGAGTATAAGCAGAGAAATTATAAAAGAACAAATCCTGACTAACACTCCTTGATATGAAACCCAGAATGGTCTCCTTTTGAAAGAAAAATAAATACTGAACTCATAAAACTATTAACAATAAAACTAGGTTGACTTGCCATTCATAACAAATTTTATATTAATGATAAAAAAAAACATGATTTTATCTACTGGGAATAGAGGCCCAGAATAAAGGTCTATTCACACCCAGGATGGCAAATATTGTATAATTTATATAACTACAATTTTTTTAATAAAATAAAGCTACACAGCTATTTGACTATTGGTCGATATTAACCAGTAGCTCACAAAGCCTTAGTGATGTCATCAGGAAAGGAAAGTGATTTCACAGGAGGCGCAAGTTAGAGTATTATAAAGAAAGACTACAAAAGCCACATTAATAATCTCTGGAATCCCATACAATGGAAAATCATTCACAACAAGACCAAAAAAAAAAGAGAATTAAGAAACTAAATTGAGTGGATTTCAATTTTACGTTGACTTAAAAGACAGAAAATTCTGAATGAGAAACCCTGCCAGATGAGAAATTGTGCTTGAAAGCATCAAAGGTGACCCTGTGTAAAGCACAGGCTGACCTGAAACACAAAGCATATCAATGTGCATAAAGGGAAGTTTGTAATGGACTCAGGTGCTTAGGGCTCTTCTAAGAGAAAGTGTGAGAAATTGGGAAGGTCCCGCAGGGGACATATTGAAAGGCGCCTAGTAGTACTTTGCACTGGATCACACATGAGGTCAGCACTCCTTCAGAGGGTTTAAAGATCTGTTTTTGTGTGTAAAGATGTGAGAGAAGCGCCAAGGGGAGGAGGAATGAGGGGGTGGATGCTCTTCCTCTATCAGGCTGCTGGTGCCATGATGCAGAGATAACCTGCGCTGGGGCAAGACACTAGACAAAATATGACTCTTCCCCCGGCCCCTCATCGACATGATACGCATCATGTCTGGTCCTAACGTGCACTCTTTTGTATGTGGCAAAAACATAGTAGAGATGGCATACAAAAAGCGTCCTTCAAAGATCTTCAAATTAGGGTTTGTGTCATCCAGGAGTCAGAAAATAGACCAGGTGGGACAGTAAATAATGCCAAATGATCATGTAGCTCTAGAAAAGCACAAAGTCATCTTAACAAGCTCACTAAATGAGACTGACTGCAATGAAGAAGAGTTAAGATAGCTTAAGTGTTTTTCACACAGACTGCCACCCACTCTTACGCCTAAACAAATAAGTGGGGAAAAAAGCATTCTTGCAAATCACTCAAATCTCTTGTTCGAGTTACTGCTGGCTTATCAATCAAAGTCGCAAGATCTGTCGTTATTTTAATAAAACACTCATTGCAAAAAACAGAATCGACTTTTGTTCCCCTGTGAAAAATATGGGCCTGCAAGTCACGATTCTCCTAGGCGAGGCCACTTTAAGGTGCCGATTTAAAACCGAGGACTGGGCCTGAGCCATCAGGGAAATTGCAGTGCAGGGCGGATCACTTTGAATGCACTAAAAGTAATCAAGTTGAACAGCAATCTTCATTACAGGGAAAGCACTCTACTTTATTGAGATTCAGAAGAAGGGGATGTGCCAGCACAGTGCACAAAGGAGGAATTTATTGATTGTACTTAATGCAATAAGTATGCAGGTTCCAATGCAACTTCATCGTCCACCCCCAGCCCATTTTAGTTAGCCAAAAGAAAAATGGGCCATATACCCCGGCCTGGGATGGATCTCAGCCTCTGTACTTCATTATGCACCATACAGCTGCAGTCTTAATGGAAGTTGAGTCCACTGAAGAAAATTGATCTGCAGTGCAGCAGTCAGAAAGGATGGGATTTGTGAAGAATTTTACAATTACAATTCTGGTTTTACCTTACTGGTTCCATCAATGATTCTTTCAGTACTTTTAAGGAATCTATAATTTTATAGATTTTTTTCTTCAAAAATCAGCATGATTACAAATGTGATATTATATAGAACAGTTCAATAAACAAGAAGTTAATATTTAGAGACGTTTAAGACACCACATTGCCTGTTTTTGCTCTATTTCGCAAACAAAAATAATTCTGTCTCTGAGCAACATGATGGTGTTTTGTTTCTGAATGAAACACTTGTTTAAATTATTTAATTCAATCGCAATGACTCACTTATTAACAGTGGCTTGCTTCCACCTTCTGGTGGTTTTAATTTCACATTTAAAGTATCTTTTCATTATATCAGTATTCAACATTTTATGTTTAAAATATCAACACATTATTTATGCATTTGTAACTACAGGTCAAAGCATTATATGTCCCTCTGAGCTGCATTTAACAATGTGTAAATGCTAGGGGTGGGAATTTATGGGTATCTCATAATTTGATTCGATCACGATTCAGAGGCCCACGATTTGATTCGATTATGATTAATGATGCATCACAATGTTGTCATACATCCTGTACATCTATTAGGAGCGGGAATCTTCAGGCACTTCACGATCCGATCTGATTCCAATTCTGGGAGTCACGATCCGATTCCAAAACGATTCTTGATCTACATTTTTTCCCCAATTAATTCTTCTGCTGTGCAAATACATCTTTAAAACTTTACATCTTAAACAAAATTACAGTTACCTGCTTTTTGTTTATAGTTGGAATCTCTGTATGTCAGTACTTCCATCTTAAAAATAGGGTTGTGAATCTTCACTGGTTTCACAATTCAATTCAATTACGATTATCATTATCAACTCAATATCATGATGCGATACATTCTCAGTTTTCAATATTACTGCACATGGCTACATTTTCATATAAATTTTATATCAAATTTATTTTGTGCAAAATTAACTTAATTTTTTATTATTATTATTATATAAGCACAGCAGGCTATTTTTTTTAAAACAATTACTTATTTAAAATAAGTGTTCTTTAAGTGTCCAAAAGTTTACAGACAATAGTTGAGGATTTTTCTTTTTTTCCTCAGCATTATTGCCGTTTGATTATTACTGATGAGATCATAGACGGTGGCAGCTTTAACAGGCTGCATTCACACTAATGCACAGATCTTTTTCGATATCAAATGTTTTGTCTGCTTTGAAAACATAACCGACTATGTGTACATCAATTTCATATAAAAGTATTCAAAAAATGCAAGTGCATTTAACCGCACCCGCAATTGAGCTTCAGGACAACAAACACAAAGTGCAAGCTTGGGTGTTTGAGTTTGTTTTTTTCGTGAATGTGATTGTGCTTGATTCAAAAGTGTGTAAATAAAAAAGCATATCTAAAGTAAAACACGGCAGGTGGAAGCACAGACTGTCAAGCAATGTGCATGTGTCTCACAGCGCAAATTCTGTGCAATGAAGCCCGCCGCATCTCTAGCGCACACACGTGCCACATGGGAAAAAAAAACAAGCTCAGAATCGATTCTAATCGTTGAAGAGATTCCGATGCATTGGAAAATCGATTTTTTTCTCCCACCCCTAGTAAATACATCTAAATGCCACTTCACACTGATAGCACACGTACATCACGGAGACGTCTATTTGATGTCTGCATTTACATCTGCAAGATGTATTTTTTAGAGTGTTTGCTCATCTGCAATATGTCTCTTCGACGTTTCCTATCAGATTTCAAATAGATGTTTAGAAGATGTCTTTAAGAGGTTCATGATTCAGAATGTATGCAAAACTATCTATCAGATAGTTGTCTATCTATGTCTATCAGATGTTTGTACACAGCAGATGCTTTCCAGGTGAAGTTATCTGTAACAGACATCTTTCAGACGTACATTATGTGTGCTATCATGGGCAGATGAAGCTTCTGTGTTACCTCTGCATTGCAAAGATGAATATTGTTGATACTGATTTCAATTGCTTGGTAACAGCCAAAATATCTTATTCAAATTGACAGATTAAATGTAAAAATTTGACTCAAAGGATGATGCTTACTTTTAATAAAGTGGCTTAATAAAGTTAAAAATGCACATAAAAGGTAAAAATCTATTTAAACTTATTAGAAAAGATTAATCTCTGTCACTGCTGTGAACTGACCACCACACAGAATATAAAGAATATCAAACATTTTAGGAGTCAGCTGTTCACGGTAGTCCTTAAGGTACCAGCACAATAACACACTCAGCAAAATATTGTATAATTATCATTATTGCTAAAATCCAAAAAAAAAAAAAAAAATGGTGATATCCATTACAGTTATTCGTTCAGGAATCAGATTACACTTGTTGTACTGTATAATTCATTAACCAATCAATAAGAGTCATTCGTTAAGAAGCGAGAACACACTGGTTCCGTTGTGTTTCTGATTAACTAAAAAGAACCAGCTTATTCTACACCTGTCATGCTATCTGATTCACAAAATAGATTCAATAGCTATATTGCAGCACCACAGAGTAAGTAGTACAAGAAACTCTGTACAGTACTTTTATATGGTATTCTCTTCCCATTGGCAGAAGAAAGCATGTACAAGAACCAAACCAAACACCATTTTTGATTTTTAAAAAAGCACCGTTTCGCTGCAGCAGCGAAGATAAAACAGGTTGATGTATAGCGTCCTGATGAAATGGAGCAGTACCAAGTGACTCGTCAATATCGGTGTCAGTGACAGACTTGCAATGAGGACTGAATGATCCATTTGTATTTGCTATAATAATCCATTCTATGCTACATTCTGAGACCGAATCGAAACACAGCATTAGTCACAATCTTTAATGCTTAAACAGGAATGATGTATGGGGCTTAGCGTAAATTCATTTACAGGAACCCCACGGGGATACTCCAACGTGAAATACACACCGTGAATTGCCTTTTGCATGTTTCATATCCTAATCTACCATTTCCAAACAGCAGCTGCTGTACCTCTCTTGAGGACAGAGCAATGAAAATAAATACACTGTCTAGGGCTGCCCTGCTGCTGTGATCCATCAGCAGGAGCCATGTGTTCCCATTCACTCCAGCTGTTCCGCCTCACATCTCCAGCCTCAGCCTCACACCTCTGGTGCCCCCTTTACACCCCCTGCCAGAGTCACCTCTACCCCTGTCCCGTAAATACTGCAGAAACTTCTTTATACACGCTTACCATATTACACATCGATTTACTGTGACTTTGATCCAAAATTAACCAAAGGGATAAAGGAAGCACCAGAGATTTTAGTAATTTATCTTAAAAGTACTATAAAAACACCTGAAAAAAGTACTGTGTTTACCGTTCTTTAAAATACACCATGTTACTGGCTGACTACCATATTCATAAACCTTCAAAAACTAAATAAAAAAAAAAAACATGATAATACCATGGTACTTTTTGTGAAGAAAGAAATAGTCTTTTATTTTCAATACTAGAAAATAATTATTGACAAACCTGCTGTGTTGAAAGATGAACAACATGTATTCCGAGGATTTTATTTTGCAACATCTAATGTTGGAAACTTATAACATGAAATTTGCTCTTGCTTGTAATAGCTCTGAAAAACAAAAGGTTTTTTTTTTTTTTTTTTTTTTTTTTAAATTGTAGCCAAAGGCCATTTCTTTTCACAGTCATTGTTTAGTAGGCTTAAACTGAAGTGAAGCAAATGATTAATGTTGTGCTTTGGAGTCTCTAACTCAGGAAGCCCCAAATCAAAACCGTATTTTGGTTTTAACAGCTGAACTAATGAAATTATAACAGCAGCACTCCCAGAAGTCTTCCTTTCTGTGTCAGAAAGGGAAAAAATAACTTCCTGCTTCCTTATAAACTAACACTAACAGTTTACAACAATGAGAATATCATACAAAAATAACATTTTAAGAAAGATTTGTTTTAATCTTTCATAAAATGTAAAAAAATATATATATATTATTTAATTTAAAGTAACTCATTCTATTAGTACATGGTTTCTATTTGATTTTTGGTTTGTTTTTGAATATGTTTTTTAATCAGCCATTACTCCAGTCTTCAGTGTCACATGATCCTTCAGAAATTATTCTAATATGCTGATTTGCTGCTTAATAGAGTTTTTATTATTATTATTATTATTATGAATGTTGAAAACAGTTGTGGCAAGGTTTTTTGTGGCAAGCATGATGCCTTTTTTCAAACAGGATTCTTTGATTCTTTGAACAAAATGTATTTGAAATATAATTCTAATATAGTGAAAATATAACATTATTATTAATGTCACTTTTGATCAATTTATTTCATCTTGCTGAATAAAAGTCTGTGAAACCGACTGTTCATAGAGTGAGCAGGGTTATGTTTGCATGGCTGACAGGGCCAATTCATCTGTGTTTTCATAAATCATGAGTGAGTCATTTGAATCCAAACACTCAGCCACATCAGCGTTTTATCTCTACCTCTTTAAATGAGCCTCGAGCCAACCTAAGGAATGGACATTCCTCTCTTCTGACTCTCACCTCAGTTCATAAAATTTCCATTCATCTGTCACTGGAATATCGAAATCGCCTGGGGAAAAACCAGATGAGATGCTGATGTCTATAAAGACCTGCAATCCTCCTTTGGATAGCTGTTGTTCATTAAAGTCATCTCTGAAGATCAGTATTGACTTCCAGGAATAACTTCAGTCCAATATCATTTCTGGATCAAGTCAGGTGGCTCTCTGGTTACAGGACGTCTGCTAAGACTGCATAAAAGCCAATTTTTTACTGCATTCTATACATACAACTCGAACAAAATTTGTAGATTGTTACTTGAGCAAGTGGTTTAATAACAATTGTAAAATAAAATTAAAATGTTCCTGTGATACGGCCCTTGAACTATTGAATAGATTAAAATTAAATACATTTTAGATTTAATCTTATGTATTCTGTATATTCTTATATTTACAATACACAGAGTGCTGTGTTGACATAAAGCAACACAAAGCTAGAAACAAAGTTGCGGTTGGTCAACAGTGTTTATGTGCGAGGCACTCATTTCCAAGTCACGTCTACAAAACGCCAAGTTCCAACGCTTGCCTCATTTCCTCTCGCAAGTTGAAAGCACAAAAGCAAAGAATAGCAGGTTGTAGTGATAACATGTCAACCGCTGAGAGATGTATTGTTTTTATTATTCCAAAATACCAAGGTATTTCCTAAACTGCTAAATTCCTTCCTTATGCACAGCTGCACACTGGGCGTCTAAATGAATATTCCCACACAACCTGCCACCCCTTACTTCAAGTGTGCCCTTTGACCCCAGTCACGAGAACAGAGTGCTGTAATCTCCTTCTGTCTCTAATGAGTCCCATATTGCCATACTCTTTCAGTCAAACAATCCTCCCAGTGCACAGGAAACAAGTACAAGGTGTAAGGAAAGGAAGCAGAGGGACAAAGAAAGGGGCTTGACTAAACTAAACACTAAATAATCTTAAACTAAACTTAATGTCTTGATGCATTGAGAAATTTTGAAATTTTGTAGTTTTGTTTTTTTTTTTGTGTTTCTGTTCAGAAATTCAGAAGTTGGTCACATGACCAACAAATATGGGTCACTTCAGGACAGCAACGTTCTGAGATAACACTCACATTTTTAATTATTCAGCAAACAAAAAATCAGATGACATTAAGCATTACAGCAAAAATGGAAGCCAGACAGATACTTAGTCTGCTGTCTGGTGCCAAAACAAAGGAAGCGGCGCTGTAAAAGACACCATTGTTCACCAACTCACTACATTTTCCCAATGTGATATATTGATATTCTTTGATACTGTAGACCACCCAGCACAAAGAAACATTAGTCCAAATTAATGCAGCACTAAAATGCAGCAAAATAACATTGAGACTAATACTTAACCAAATGTTACTGCTTGCATTCCAACACAATGTGGTGCTCATGTTGGTATTTTAAGATCGAATCTGACTCTTTTCCAGAAGCCAAAAATGGAGTAAACAATTTGAAAAAAATGCTGATTTGATCAGATATCTTCTCCTGAATCTTGAACGTGCTGTTTTGAAGAAAACAGAGACGTGTTTATCACTTCGGTTAACCTTCTTACATAAGTCAGCATCTACGGTACAGGTATCTGTTACATTTAAAAAAAATAAAATAAAATGCACCATGACAAGAACTGGCGAGCACTGCAACATGCAGAGTTTACACTGGCATAACAGAGACACAAAAGGGAAACTTGAAAGAACTTGCAGCTGCAACCTCAACAAGGGGCTTTGTGTGTGATACCTGTTGAAACATCTCACAGATGGTTTAGGCAGATCTCCGAAGAAAAGCAGAAGCCTGTCGAAACGCTCTCACACGGGTCAAGGCCTCGGCCTAATTGATTTCCTGTTGAAACTATATGTGCAGGAATATACCATCAGTCATACTAACCTTAGTTCACATGGAGACCAAGTGCCCTGTATTATAGTCAGTGTTACTGTAGTATCATCGAGATACAATTATAGTTCATATTAATATTTTACATTCATTTAAGTTAAAATGAATGTAATTTTGTGGTTGTTTTTGTCATTTTAGTAGGTTTTTTGTGTGTTCATAGTTTAGTATTTATAAATTTTTATTTCAAAAATTTTTACGTTAGTACATCAACTTAAACTTAATTAAATTGAAAAACATTGCATTGCAACTGGCTACATTTTTTGTAATTTTTTAAAGAAAATTTACTTAACTAGCAAAACTGCAAACCTTCTTGAGACTAAAAAGTAATGTCTTTTATGCAAAAATATTGTAAAAAATAATGCTAAATATATATATAAAAAAAACATAATTTGAAGTTGATGCTAAAATAAAAATAATGCTGAATTAATTTTTTCTTATTTATTTATTTTTTAACTTACAATACTTTCTAAGTGCATCCTTGCGTCCCAGTGAGGACAATTCTGTGTTATTCATGAAAAGTAAAGTCAAAGCTTCCTGAATTTGTCCTCCCAATTCCATTAGTTTTATTAAGGCAAGATCAACGAGAGGCAGTCTGCTAAAATAAATCAGTTTAATAATGCAGGGCTGGAGCCAGTTATGGGCTGAGTGAGCATACATTTCAGCACTAATTATTCAGGGCAGAAAATGTTGAAGTACCTCGGATGCTCCATAAATACTAAAGACTTTGGCACAGGGAACGTTCTATCCTCTTTCAGTCACATGGTGGGTCAAAAAAGTAACAAACCCCTTATTGTCATGTGTTTATGGGTTTAAATGTATAATATGATTCATCCTATGTGAGAGAAAGAGAGAGAAATTCTGTTCTACTTTGGCACATCATCCATTTTGATTTAGGAAAACAAAAGAAATTTGTACTTGGAAGTAAAAAGATCTACACTCCCACAACTTAAAGAGAACGAATGGCTCTTCTCACACAAAAACACACTAGATTTTCTCTTTCAAGAAATACCAGCGGGACAGAGGAGTACAGGGAGGCTGAGTAATGAGAAAGGAGTTCATTGTTCTGAAGAAGTGACTGTAGAGTCAATCTGACACAGGTATTCAGCAAATAAGGACGGCATTGTGCTAGCTAGCATGGTAAAACTCCAACATACAAACACCTGGTAGAGCCAACCAACAGCTGGGATTTAAACTTGAAAACTGGACGAGATTCCTTCATCGTTTCACAATACACTTTTAGGACACAACAGGCATAGTAATCCTGTTTTATTTACCATTCCAGAGAGATGTTTGTGTGAAACCAAAGAAGAGGAGGATCTGATAACTTCTCTAACACTATCTCTGTGTTCCCATTCTTAGTTCTTAGAAAGTCACGTGACCCGTGTACCACTATTTATCCCACAATCCTTTGAGAAATGCCCGTTTTCTGCACATCTGCTAAATCCATAGTAAAGAAAAATATGTGGAGATCAACACTTTCTCTGTTTTCTTTTTTCTTTTATGACAGTCAGACACCACAACTATGAAAAGGTGTAAGGGCTCCCAGTGGAGCTATTCACATCACTTCCAGCCCCCGCCCAACATTTGCCTGGCGTTTCCATTTCAAGCCCTTTTTACGCTCGTCTCCTCCCTGGGCCGGCCAGGAGAGATACAGTTGCATTCATCCATTGTGTGGCAGCGTGGTGTATGCAGGCATGCTACTCTCTCTCGACTGCGAGTGACCGCTGTGATCTAATTACTGGCAGGAAGATCAAGTTGTCCCCCTTTTCCAGTCCTGATGGCTGAATCTGCTCTCAACAGCAAGCCCAAAGGCCCCTGGCCCTGTCAAAGTTCATTGTACCTTCATCAGGAAGGTACAATCACTTAGGGATGCACTGATATTTTGATTCTGGCTGGCAGCGCTAAACCATTAATTTTTTTTTTATGTTATAATTAATAAATGGCCGATATAAAAATTCTATACTATTTTATATATATATATATATATATTATATATATATATATATATATATATATATATATATATATATATATATAAAATCTATCAAAATCAATTATTATTAATTATAATTATAATTATAACTATTATTATTATTATCATTATTGTTAATGTTAATATGTTGCACATCCCTACCATATATATATATATATATATAATATATATATAATTCATTATTATTATTTAATGAATTAATTTTTTTTTTTTACACACACACACACGCACATATATGTATCTGTGTGTATCTATATATATATATATATATATATATATATATATACACACACATATATGTTATATATATATATATATATATATATATACACACACATAATAATAATAAGAAGAAGAAGAATTATTATTATTATTATTATGCAACATTTATATCTGATAAAAAAATACAAAATAAATAAATAAATATTTGTTGTAAGTATATAATAATATACTATAATATTTGCTGATATCTGATATTCTGCACCAATAAAATTAATAAATAACTGGGGACCTTCTTTGTTATCCAATATTAATTTCCCCAAGTAAAAGCTCAAACTACTGTTGTGATTCATGTCATTACCAGTTAACATTTTAAGAGGACTTAAAGTTTATAGCTTATTCAAACAGCTCCAGGTTGTTGTTGTTTTGTTTTGTTTTGTTTTTTAAAGGGAGAGGAAGGAGTCCGACGGACCACACAGTAAGGAATGGTGGTGGGTCTGAAAAGCTCCATGGCCATCAAAGCTTATAAGAGCAGTCGTCGCTCACCTCATTGTTCTGCAGACAGCTTTGTGAATCTAGAGGGATGCGAGCTCCCAGAATCCACTGTTAGCAGGGAAGTCTAAGTTCATATCCACGGAGACAGAGCTGTCATTTCTCTGAGATGCTTATCACATCCTGTCACAGAATACGAGATCATTTGACAGCTGCTTCCATCAAAGACTAATGTAGTGTAACAGAAGATAAAGGTACAATTACCTGGGTGCAATTCTGAATTATGATACTGTCTCTCTGGGAGAGCAAGAGACTTATATTACATAGATAAATCAGTCCTACTTTATGTCCTAATCCTATTTTGTGTCTGCAACACACTGCTGTCCCACCTGTATCTCTCACACTTCATCTCAAAGATGTCCAAAATGGTATTCAGGACATCCCCGTCGGCCATTTTCACTGCCTAGCTCCAAAAAGTGCCAAAAAACTTTGTGTTCAGTTGTATTTAATCAGATGTTCTCATTTAAAAACAGATCTAGCTCAAAGTCTAACAGGAAAAGGTTGTCAGAGTTGAAGTTGCAACTTCAAAGTCCAAGACAAAGTTCAGATATTTTCAACACCTTGCCCTACATCTTAAATTGCGGCTAATAGCTAATTCCATTAGCATAATGTGTGCTTGTCTTTGCTAACAAGGCTTTATTATTGCAGTGAGGTACCTTTTCTGTTCCCATAATCAAACAGCAATAAAGGGAAGGAAATCATAATTCCACCCTGGCTGTATAAGCACAAAGCCTGGGGTTTGTTTTCAGTGTTTGAAAATGGTAGACAGAGAAGCACAATGTTAGCATAAATCATGTTTTAGTACATTTCTTTAAAGGAACAGAACACCCCCCAAAAATAACTATTTAAATAAAATCACTATTAAAAAAAAAACACCATTCACAATATACCACACCTGTCCAAAAACGGTACTTTTTCGGGGGAACTATTCATTTTTACTAAACTAACTTAAATGATTATTCCAGATTTAACGGGATACATTACTTGACTTGATTTACATCAATTTTTTGCTGTTACTGAAAAAAAACAAGGGACAAGTTGCAATTATATTTTGTAGTAACCATTATTATGTCAAATATGCTGTCAATTGATCTTAACTTGTAATGAACCCGGAAAATTGAGATACAAAAGAGTGTACTGTAAGAGCCTTTCTTGTACTGGGAATATCCTCACCATTTAAGAGATCACATCCTGTCACATCCTCCCAGAGCTCTCAGACAGAAAAGAAGAGAAAGACAACACACAAGTCTTCTCTCAAAAAATCTAAGTAAGAATGTGAAAACAAAGTGGGAACAAAAGGAGAGGGAGGACAAATCTGTAACATTCCACATCCTGTCTTCTCTTATCTGGCCGTCGGCCACGTCGTTTGAGGATATGCCCGAGTTCAGATAAGAAGAGTCGAGAGACCCAGGAGAAAGACAGAGCTTTCTGTGAACACGAGCAGAGTTTTTCTCCAGCTATTTATTATTCTGCAATATCTCCCTCCAGACTAAGCCACTGGAAGGAAGTTTCTTTGCAACTCAAGCCACTGCAGGCGTTTTATTGTTTCCTGAAACCTTAAACTGCCTTTTAAAGGAATTTTCCTGGTTTAGAACAAGTTAAGCTCAATCGACATCATTTGTGTCAATGTTAATTACCACAAAAATGTCTACTTGTCCCTACTTTTCTCTACCAAAGTCTGGTTTCAGTAAAGTGCTTACAATGGAAGTGAATGGAGCAGAGTAGTAAGCATGAAAATACTCACTGTTTCAATATTATAGCCAGAAGACATAAACGTGTAAAAAAGCAGGTTTCTGTTGGTCAGCGTGACAAATTTGTGTAACCACCTTGAACCAGTTGCAAAATCCACATAAGGAATGAAATTACAAGTCATATTGATTCCTTTCGAAATGACTGGATTTCGCTACGCCTTTAAGCCTTAAATGATTTAACTTGAATGAAACCCGGATTATTCCTTTAAGGAAGTACCATAATCTGAGACTTTTCATGAAAGAAGTTTTTAGAGTAACAAGGTAAAATTATTATCAACAAACCACATAATTCACTTCTGGACATGAAAAAGTAACATTCACAACAAGGTGGAAGGACTTGTGATGGTTGGCTGAAAATGAAAAACAGCTGTTTTTATTACTACAGCCCACATAAGGTTATAATTGAATCTTTTTAAGAAAAAGCTAATGATGTGACAGGTGCACCAGGCTTTTTGTCATTCGTTGGAAATGCAAAATCCCCTGACATGCCTTATCAATTCAGACCATATGTTAGATACATCTGCTTTCCATTACTTCCAGTTAACCACTAGCCTGTTGCGCACTGAACTTGGACTTGTACCAACTCTAGCTGGATTGGGTGATTGACACCAGATGTAGATCCGGCCAGCTTCCTTTTCCTTTTTCTTACCACAAGGGGTTAGCCGAGTTTTTCCTTAAACCAGCTCCACAAAAGCTCTACTTCCTGGATCTCTTGTGTATAAGAGCTGTCAAAAGTAGCATATTTGGCAACAGAGGTTAACAGTGCCTAGCGGGGTGACCTGCATTGACATTTTCCAGGGTTGCCAGGAAAATAGTGGGATGGGCGGCTACCGCAGCATGCCCAGAGTGTGTGTTGATGTTTTAGGTAGCTAATTTGGACTGCAATCAGTTAGCATTTCCTGCCACATGGAGGCTTACAGTGGATTGTGGTGGGAACAGAGCCCAGAAGCTGGGCTAACGGGTAGACATTTCATTAACAGCACAGTTGCCGATGTTGAGAAGACCCTGGGTGACCATAATGAGTAATGAATAGCAGTAGTGGGGAAATGAGTGAGTTAACAAGGTCAACTGTGGTTCAGCTCCAAGCGCAAAAGGTAGACTGCCTCTAGTTAGGGATAGCCAGGTCTCAATACTTATGTCGCATGTTGGTTTAAAGGCATTAAGTAATTTTTTGTCATTTTAAGGAACCAAATTTACATGACAATTATACTGCCACCTATTGGTGTGGATGCAAAAGCAATATTTCTTTTTTGTCATTGCCTGTATTCAGCTTGTTAGTATTACAGGGAAATTCTTTATCGCATTATAATTATCATAATGGCCTCCTTTTTAGATCGATCGTACACCCAATTTTCCCCCATGTTCGACCAAAATCATCCAAAAATAGCCAGGTTACCATGATTAAGTGTGCAATATTTACCTAGTTGGCCACCATTATGTCAGTTAGCACATTAACTTTCTCAGACCTAGACAGTATGAAAATTAAAATAAAGTAAAAATAACACACAATAATAGAGTGAAAACTAAATAAAAAATACTAAACCATACTAACCTTGTTGGAGACTTGTGCAAGACTTTATATGTGAATGCAACATTACATACATATTAGTCAATGTATTATTGATTTCTGTCAGTGTTAAAAGTTTCAGAAGTGGGGAAAAAATACTTACTGAACATTTAACACCTTGCAAATGAGAGGCCTGCTGATAAGAGATCAGCCCTGAAAGGGCCACTTAACATGGTTTATTTTACAGGGCTCTCAGGGGGAAAGCCAGCTGAACTCAGCAGGAGAAAGGAATCTGTGGCCTTCAGAACAAGCATATGGTCATTGTCTGTACTTGACAGACAGGGTGAACAAAACGCTTCAAATTAGGGAAATCAGCTGGGGGAAAACAGAACCATGAAAGTATTTCATACACACAGACTACCCTATTACAGCAAAAGCATGACATATCTCCATAGGGTGTAAATGATGTGGTCACGTACTTTGTTCTGTGGGGACTAAGCAAAGAACTTGCAGAATGAAGAACTTGTTCAAGTCGTACAGCAAAACAAGCCATCTTATCTATAAGACTAGAGAAAACTATGCCTTTTATGGCTTGCTTTAAAATTTCTCCTTAGAGTTCTTTAGCTTAGTTTTAGTTTTTGAGCCACGGTTCGGTTCAGTTCAGTTCAGTTCTGTCTTCATGGGACCAGCAATGATAAAGAACACTATATTCACTTTTAACTTAATAATAATAATAATAATAATCAGCAAAACTCAGGCTCTGATTATATTACACAAAATCAAGCACAACTTGAACTAAGTTACAAAGTCGGAATGTGTAACTTCTTCTGTGGACATGCTTTTCATAACAACACACTGAAAATGTCAGATAAACCCTTAGAATTCACAACATTTTTTTTTACAATAGTGCTCTCATTATAAGATTATATATATGACAGTCCCAGTCATAGTTATTAATGTTCTGCATTTCTGTTTTGAGTTGCACGCACTGAAGATCATCAATGAAGCACTTTGATAGCGGGTTTTTAACCAACAGGATTTAACTCATCAGATTTATCTCATATAGGATACACTTTGTTATTTATAATACATAACCTTAATATTACAACTTTTACCTGCACAAAATGACCTGAATGCACAAGTGAACATGCTGCTCTGATTGTGTAACTCCTGTTGTAGACGTGCAGAAACACAGCAACTAAATAAAAAAAAAAAATCACAGTGTTTTATTATTAGGGATGTAATGATTACCTCAGGCTGGTTGAAAATTGATTCAAATATGTGATGATTCAAATCAGTTGAGATGCTAAACAAATCGTGATTCATTAAGGGTTAGGAGTTTATATGAATGCATGTTTGAGGGGAACTTAATGTCTTTAAAAAAGTTCAGATGGTATTTTTTCTTTTCATCTTGCCTCTGTAAAATGCATATAAAATTTATAAGTGCAGCGCTGCTTTGTTTACAGCAGAAACCAAGGAAACGCTTTAAGTGCCACCTGCTGGCAGAGAGTGAATCTGCGTCTCGTTCAGCTCATCCACTGTTTCATGTAGATATTTTTATGTATAGTTTTAAAAAAAACATTGTTTTTGCTTCAAAATTTCTAAATGATACAATCTAATTTAGATTAAAAACTGCTCATGTTGCATGCATGCAGCATCTTTCTTTGGATCATGATTAAAATGCAGTGGTTGCCTCTCATTTTAAATGGAAAGAGCACAGACAAAGCCTTATATTGTTTATATGAAGAGATTTATTTTATTTGTGTTACTTATTTGCTTGATTTGGGGCTTGTTTTAAATTTTTCAATTTAGTTTTGTTATTTACATTTACATTTTATTAAAATTTTTGTTATTTAGCAGACGCGTTTATCCAAAGCGGCTTACAAATGAGGACAATCGAAGCAATCAAAACCAACAAAAGAGCAATAATATGCAAGTGCTATATTAGTATATTGTTATAGTTATATTTAATTTTCACAAAGAAATGTGCATTTTGTCCAAACAATATTAAAAGGACACATTTAATTTATATTTTGAAATGTGAATTTTAATCATATTTTATTTAAAGGAAAAATTTAATTTATATCTGCTCGCGCTGTACGCTGAAGAGATAATCATCATAGTAGTCCTACAATGAAGCTCTTCTGCAGCGTAACTCAACCAAATGCATCTTATATGATATATTGCAACAGTTCCACAAAAGGTTGTGAATGGCTGCACAAGTGAACTTGACTATGTTAGTCATGAATATATAACTCTGTGGATGCATTCTTTCCATAACAACGTGCTGAAATATGGCATGTTCTTTTACAGTCTTGTTCTCATAATTTTATGTAGCCTTTATGACAGATCTGTTCTGCACATGTTGCTCTTAATGGTACCTTCCTTTTCAAAGTGATTCATCAATTCAAAACCATCATGCTTGTACATTTGTGAAGTGTCTCAGCAGGGGGCGAGGTACGCCATGAGAGAACCACGGTGCATACCGTGGGTGGTGTACTGCAGTTTTTCGGTTTGGTTTGAATATTTTTACACCCCTATTTAACACTTTAATACAATGAATACCTGGCTGCTGTCGATATGCTGTATTTACTATCAAATTCCTTAAAGAGTGTCGGCATTGTCGTTTGCCCTGTGACAGCACATTTTACTCTATCCCTCCCTTCTCTGCAAACAGCATGTCTTGATGACTTTTTCACCTGGCATTTCCCTAATCAAAGTTCATGTACACATTTTCAAATGGTGACTAACCCAGCACATAAACACTGACTCACTAACCTCTAACTTCCGACATCAATCACATTCTCTTATCAAGAGTAGTCTGCTTTTAAACACTGTACCTGGCAAACAAAGCGCCCCTCATGAGTCTGAAAGAAAAACACATTTCTTAACGTGTGTTTTAAAGTTAAACACTTTACTTTGAAAGTAAATTTGTTCATATTTTTCATATAGATAATTTATGTTTATATTTTAAATTTAGTGAATAAGTTGGTTTATTTATTTATAAATGCATTGGAAAACAGTTCTAGCATGATCTTTCGTCTCAAATACCAATTAGCCATCATTTGCAAAAAGCCCACTGAGCAGAACTACAACATCTTTAAAGTTTTGACAGCAAGTTCCCTCATTACACACCTTTTATCCGTAGAAGAAAAAAACACTTCTGTTCAACAATGCAATACTCAATACTCCACATTTAGAAAGGCAGACCCAGCATATCATGCTACAACAAATTATCTCTAAACACTGAAGGAAATTTATAACAGCAGAAAGTCTACATACAGTCACTATTGTATCCGAGTCACTATTGTTTGAGCTCCCTGTTATTTTCACCTGTCTCTTTTTCTGTTTGTCTCTCCATCATACACCCAACAACCCATTCACTGAACTGCTGGCCAAGAGTTTGCTTTTATTTATGACCTGTCAGCCTTAACAGAGGAATAAGAGAGCAAAAGCACAACAACTCAAAACCGAGCTTTAACATATTCGGTTAAAAACGCCCCCTTTCCCTGTCTATCTACCCTCTATATTCTCTTGAAACACCTGTGTCCACACCACCGCATTTTGCAAAGCCTTTTGTGATGCAGCTAGCAATTAATTTAGTCCCTGCACGACTCCTTTCTGCAATCTTTGTTTGAACTCGTGACTGAAAAAAGAAAACATCCAGACCCAGTCTTTTTGTGATTCCTCTCCTCTCTGCACCCGACAATACATTTCCAGAGTACATAGGCTCCATCAAACAAGCCAGGCTAACAGTAAAACTGTACAAACACAGTTATCTTTAAACTTCTGTGGAAAAGAGGGCAAATGAAATCTCTCGTTTTTGAAAAAGCAAAAAAAAAGCAAAAAACGAACACCTGCTCTTTCAGAGCTTCTACCAAATGTCCATCAAGCACATAGCACTGAATGGAGAAGAATGCTAAAAATGTGTAAAAGCCTTACGAAACCAATTTATTAAGATTAATTTGACTGTCTAGAGAACAAATTCCTCCACGACCATGAAGTAAGACGTAAATCTCAACTAATGCAAGGAAATAAGATGCTATAAAGTGTTTCCTTCGGCTGTTGGTTACTCAAGAGTGACATTAATACCAGGGTGGAGCTTGTGTGTTGAAAGATGAATCCAAGAGAAGGTTGAAAGGTGAATCCAGAGGCCATGCTGGGGTTGTTAAAGGAACCAGAAAGAAAAGCATTTCCATCGACAGTCACAAACAGAAGCACACCTGCAGACTGCTGTGATTTATGCAGGGTGGGGCTACAGGAAGGGGACTTGCTTCAGTAAACTGAAGAGGTGAAATGAGACAGGAAGGACTAAAGGGATATGGACAGAAAACATGGTCAAGCAATCAGATTCAAATATAAACATATATGCATAAGTAGCGGTGAGAGGAAACCAGTGAATCCTACATTAAAATGTTAATTCCTATTCATTAGTTATGCATTTCTTGAAATGTTCATCTGTATTTTCATATGCATTCATATAAATGTACATGAACTTCTCTGCATCGTCGTACTCTTATGAATGCGCGGCAGAGACTGACACGGAAGAGAACAATTGTTGAATAAAGTCGTTATTTTTGTTTACTTTGCTCACAAAAATATTCTCGTAGCTTCATAAAATTACAGTTGAACCAATGATGTCACATGGGCTATTTTAACGATGTCTTAACTACATTTATGGGCCTTGAACTTGGCAGTTGCATTGCATCTATGTAGTGTCAGAAAGCTCTCGGATTTCATCAAAAATATCTTACTCTGTGTTCTGAAGATGAACTAAGGTCTTACGGGTTTGTAACGACATGATGGTGAGTAATTAATGACAGAATTATACATTTTTTGGGTGATCTATCCCTTTAAAGTGGTTCTTTATACACCTGAGATGTTCTTTTTGTGTGTGTCTCTTTCTCTCTCTCTTATGATGCATTCATAGAAATCAACATGAGCCACACAAAAGACCCCTTGCAGATCCATAGCTGTTAATTCTTCTTGACCTCCTTAAGTTTAACATGCCTTACTTTTGGGATTTTAGTTAGAGAGCCACTCCTAGATGAAGTTTGATATCGCTCAAATTTATCTGCATGGAAAAGTCTTTAGAAATGATTTTAACAGCTTTTCCAATATGGAAAGCACATTGTTCTTTTTTAGATCCTCAGAAATCTCTGTGTCCTGGGTGTGATTTATCCTTGTATGAGCTTATTATCCACTAGGGATGTGCAAAATTAGCTATGTTTAAAACTGACTAGTTAGTTGGTTGTCTTCAAATCGGATGTATTGTTTCAGGGGTGTTTGAGAGTTCTTGTATTAGAAACCTATGGAAGCCTGTTTCCGCCACTGAATAAAAAATAAAAGTAATTGCGACTTTTTATTTCACAATTCTGACATTTTTAAATAATATAGTCTTGATAATATAGTCTTTATAAAATTGCAAATATAAATATAAAAGTCAGAATTGCGAGATATGGACTCGCAATTGTGAGAAAGAAAAAGAACGTCAGAATTGCAAGGTATAAACGACTTTATATCTTGAAATTCTGACTTTCTCAGAATTGCGAATTTATAGGCACAATTGCGTGTTATAAAGTCAGAATTGTGACATAGAAACTTGCAATTCTGAGAACAAAAGTCATGATGTAATGAAAATGCAGGGAGATGCCATTTTTTAAAGTTGGAGTACAAAAATAAAACAAAACAAAACAAAAACAAAAAAACGACAAAACAAAAAACACAACACTAACAAAATCAACAAAACACAAAAGCACTATTACTGTCTACCATTGTGACTTATCCCTTTCATCTGTAGGTTCAAATTATATTTTTAAAACATGCTGGATCAATGTGTTCAATAAACACATAAAAAATAAACCTTTAATCTCTGTAACGTATGCAAAGTTAATGTTTAATTATAATATATTTTCTAGCACTGACTTTGAGGTTTGCATATTTTAAGTTTTATTTATGCAGGATGACAGATAATACTCTCACCACTGTATTAAGTGCTTGAATTTGGCTTCTTTCCCCACATTCCATCGGCATCTGCAAGTGTACAATAAATTGCCACACGTCCCAATTGCCCAACTGCAACTAAGCTTTCTGCCCACCCCACATGCCTCCTGTAACGTGTAGGCGTGAGTCAGGGTACAATCCATTCACACTGATGCCCACCTAAAGGAATTTTATTATCTCTTTCTCTGGGGTTCTGCCAGGGTTCTGCAAGAACCATTTTGCAGGAGTAGTGTTTCTTTTGTCCCACAGATGTCAGAGTAATCAGATTACTGCAAACCGATAAGGGCACTCATCTCCGAGTCACTGTTATGGCAGCCTTTGAGTTGCCTGTCTGAAAGCAAGCTTTTCACTGGGGAGGATCGGACAGTAAAAAGACTGAGCGTTTTTGGGCCCATCTGTCAAACTCTGACAGGGTATGGATCTTGGCTTTAAATAGTCTGCTTCCAGGGCATATGTTGGGAGGAAAAGGATGATGCTTCCCTCTGTGTAGATATCTGCAGCTTAGAGGAACTGAGCACTTAGATGAGGCTCTTTGAATAAATACACAAGGGGTCTCAAGCACACTTTCAGACTCACTCCCTTTCACTCTCCCTCTACCTCACCATCTACTCTGTTTGATCTAATTTCAGCACTGAGAAGTACTGCACCTGCCTAATTTAAAAGAATTAATGTGTCAAATAAGGTGATTGACTTTAAGTTAAGTTTTAATGAGTCAAAAAATGTTCAGTTACTATGAGACTACTGGACTGGATATGAGCATTGCCATGAATGGAATAGTTCAACCAAAAATGAAAACTTGCTGATAATGTACTCAACCTCAGGTCAGCCAAACGGTGTTTTATCTGTGCATATTTCTCTTCTGATTCAGACAAGATGACCAAGTCTCGCAAAATCGCTAGCCCGACGTCCCAGGGCTATTGTGTTTTCCAGTCGGGCTACCAAAATGTATCAGCACTCTGCCTGACGGGCTATTAAATACAGATCTCCCGCTGGTTGTTAAAAACTCCTAAAGTTAGTAAGTATCAAACTTATGGCCATAAAAAGATTTAAATATGTTAAATAGTATAAGAAATGTCTTAATTATAATTTCAAGAGGTCTTACAGTTGGGGATGGAAAGACAAGAGTCACGATAAGGTTGGATTTAAACGTGGCGCGGATGTCTTTATTTGAATGTATATGAAGGGAATCGACTGTCCTCAGAAACACATCGTTGGCATTTTTATTTCATTTTACCTATAATTCCTGATAATGCAGCATTTATGAGTGTGAGTTGCTTTGTGTACAGCCTTCATTTTACCTATAATTCCTGGCAGTGAATGAATTTGCATTTCAACAAGCCTTTCTTGCGGTTTATGGTCAGTTCAATGCAAATATCAACTCATGTTTTTTATGTAGAAAAACACATAGAGTTGTAAATGAGAAAGAAGTTAATGTGCCTTCTAAAAATCTAAACAATTAAGACAGTAATATTTATAAGTTTTAAATTGACAATTTATATGCTTTATTTATCCCTTTTCATGAAAATGGTCTAAAGGCTGGAATGCTGTTGTATAAGATTTTAGTTTTTGTGAAAACCTGTATCTGAACTGTAAATCATGTAATTTTATGGCTCAATACTGTATGTTACCATAGACATTGTCCAACACCACTCATACGGTGTTCATTTTACTTGTGCGGCTCTTAAAATGGGTCATAAATTGCCTTAATTTTTTTTTTTTTTTAATTCTGCAGATACCCTATAAATAGTTAAATAAAATTCCTTCCTTCATATTTGTTGATATTTGTGTTTTAAAAATATTTTTGATTGACATTTAAACTCTTATCTTATTTTCTATATTTTAAAAAAATGTCTTTTTTTATTTGGGCTAGTTAAATAAATTTTTGGGCTACCAAAATCTCAACAGTAACTGCCCGAAGGGCTACCAGGTATTTTGACATTTTGTGAGCCCTGAGGACTTTACTGGAGAAAGCAATATTAGGGATAGAGGACTCATATTTTAGCTGGAAGCAAGAAAGTTAAAAATCTCATAATGATGGATCTGTTTCTTACAAACATGCAGCCTTTCACTAGACATCAGTTGGACTGGTGTTGTGTCGATTCGTGGATTGCCATAATGCTTTTAATAAGCACTTTGAAATGCTAAGTTCTGTCATGAAACTCTACATGGTGCAGGCAGCTGGGTCATTAATGCAAACTAATGATATTCACAGCATATTCACTACTTGGCACAAGCTGATTGGTTCATGTTGCATACACAGCCAATGAGCTTGCTGCTTAATATTTCAGAGTTCATCTGAAACCCTCCACCTTCCCCAGCTCCACCTGTATAGATCTGCTACAGGTTATTTTATATGCTATTTGTGTGGCAGCAGTACGTCTTAAATACTTACAGCACCGTATCGGTGTATGTGTTGGCAGTAGCAAGTTCCTGTACTTGCTTTACAGCAGCAGCAGCAATAATCTACAACAACAGCAATAACCAACAGTCATGATAGAACTCTCATTCTGACGGCACCCATTCACTGCATTCACTGCAAGTGATGTAATGCTAAATTTCTCTAAATCTATTCCAATTAATAAAAAAAACCTCTTCTACATCTTGGATGGCCTGAGGATGAGTACATTTTCAGCAAATGTTCATTTTGGGGTGAACTATTCCTTGAAAAAATACAACACAATGGTTTCCATACAACACCTCTCTGTTGACCAATAAAAGGAAAAAGACCACAGGCGAATATCTTAAAAGGACGTCTTTGCCATCTTTTGCCCCCTTCTCTCAGCAGTTCAAGGGGGAGGGGCAAATGTCACTTAATTTAGGGGTTTTTGAACAATTCTCACTGGAATCTGTCAAATGGGAGTCAAACAAACACAAACAGAGGTATCAGAGAGGCATGTTAATGGAATCCCCAGTGCAGGACAAAGCCAAATAAAGGGCCAGTGGTGACAGACACTGCCTTACCCACATTTACAGCCCCAATCTGTACACTCAAAACTTTATCAGCCACAGCTAATATGAATGGAGAACAGGCGGAGAGATAGAAAAAGCTTAACGGTTTAATTTAACACTTAATCCTACCATATCAGCAAAGAATTGCACTGATATATGAATTGATAAGTTGATAGTTTAAGTAAAATGAGCATCTAATATATAAATCACTAAGAAATAAATAAAAAAAATAATGAAATGAGTACTTTGAACCCTAAAATACCTTATTAATAAATGACAAAAAAAATAAAAAATAAACACAATTACACAAGGATGCTGAGATATTTTTACTGGAAAATCAGACAAAATACTAATAATTATTTTTGGTTTTATATTTATGGTATTCTTAAAAGGATCAAACCTACAAAATAAATAACCCACTTCAGATTTCCTCATTCTATATTCTCTATTCCTAGTCAAGTAACCAAGGGATGCACCTTGAAGACCGGCTCAAAGCCTGGTAAAGGAATTGTATTTCTAGAAGGTTTTGGGAGCAATAACCTCAAACACTAAGGAGGAAATCTCTGTGAATAATCAGCAGACATGTGGCCTTGTCTCTTTGACCTGGGCTCATTATCTGTTCAAGATTAACCCACAGTCCCTCCCGGAAAACCATGTTCTGGCTTCAGAACCTTGGAGTCCTGTCCAGCTGACCTTATTAGAGAGCCGCTTCTGACAAGCCCACTGACGCCCAGTTTCCAGCAAAACAGAATGAAGCGTGGCAGGCAATAAGAAAGTGCAATAAAACGTGTGGGAGCGGCTTGCTAAATGTCACTTTGGCCTGTCTAGCTGCCAAACCTAGGCATACTGGAAAAAAAGACCTGTGCTACCAAACCCTTTCCCTATATTTCTCGCACTCATTCCCAGTTTCTTCTTTCTCTCTCAGCTTCACAGACTCACATCACACTTTGATGAACAGGCTGCAACAATAGTCCAATTCTTCCACAGCACCACAGGCCCTCCTCCTAATCCTGTCCCATAGCCCACCTCCTTAACTGAACTTGGGGTTTCTGGGGTTTCTATCTCTCTCTCTCTCTCTCTCTCTCTATATCTCTCTCTCTCTCTCTCTCTCTGATATATAATATATATATATATAATATATATTGTTATAGAAATATATATATATATATATATATATATGTGTGTGTGTGTGTATACAAAATTTGAAATGATTCATTATTAGATGATATAATAATTTATAATAAGCATATTTTGCTTGTTATAAAGAAATAAGATTTAAATAATACTATAAATATAAATAAACAATTCTACAATATATAATTCAAAACACCATAATAATATTAATAATTAATAACAATAATAATATAACTCAATAAATATACTACATTATTTACATAAGAATTTGTTATTTTATATAATATAAAAAATTAAGAACTATAATTTATTTATACACACACACACTTAATTGCAAATTATCATTTAAATATTAATGTATGTTATAGTAATTTATAATACAAACATTTTGTTTGTTATAAGTTATAAATAATTATCATTTAAATAAATACTTATTATTTAAAAAAGTTATATTCGATTCATTGTATAAAATAACTAAGAATATTTCAACTATTATTATCAATTTTCCTTCTACACTGATTTTGAGGTTCAACGTGTTTGGAGCAACATATGGAGTAAGACACAAAAAAAAGCTTTGAATTTCATAAAACCCACTCCACACTTCAGCCAAAATCACGCAACCGTGCTCTGTAGCGCTCACATCCCCTGAGGACGCATGGAGGTGGCCACAACTGCCACCCCATTTAGCAAGGTCATTTTTCATTTGAATAACATGGTGTTGAGAACAGATGGGGTGTGCCACATCAGGCCAGAACTGAATAGAAGGATGAAGTGACAGAAGGGGTGAACGTGGAGGAGCTGATTATGTGCACGGGGCGTTGAGAGACGGCTGCTGCTCGCGAGCAGATATGAAGTCTGGGCTCCATTTATGGCACTCTACTGTAGACAGACGGCTGCTCCGGGCAGGGTCAATTATTCTTTTCTCTTATGGGACAGCGACCCTAGGAAAGAGATCACAGCTTAAGAGAGCGAGGGGATGGGAAGGGATAAATCACTTCAGCATGCTCCATTGTCTCCATGTAAATACACCCTGATCAAGATTCCGCTAGCACTCTGCCAGCTAGTTCAATCTGCAACTGGCACAATCGAGCAAAAAGACAGAAAACAAGGAGTTCGAGGGGAGATGAAACAGGAAAACGGGGCTCTGAAGGGAAACCACAAAGAAGTGAATGCCACACTTCTTATATCTACAATCCACCCTTACACTAAAAGAAAGGTGTGATGAACGTTACACCACATGTATCTCTCAAACGTTACTCACTCAACTCTCAAACATGTCAGTATATCTCTGTAGTAGGTCTGGGCGATAAAACGATACTGATAATTATTGTTATATAATTTTCCTCAATAAAACGATAACAAAAGTTCAATAAATGTTAGGTATAATGTTTATGCAACAAAATAGCATAACAAAACAGCGCTACTCATTTGAAGCGCGCCACATGGACCATTTATCCACTTGGCTCAAAGTTCAAACGGCAGCGCAATGCAGCGCGAGCTCACTAGTGCAGATGCATTTACTCGCTGATCACACAACAACTAAACTGCACTGTGAGATCCAGTGTGAAGCGCATGAATTCAGCCAAGAGCAGAAATGATTCAGTGATTTAAACTAGTTTAAAGTCAGATGAAAAGGCGCTGACAAACAGGAGAAACATGGTGCGCAACGATACAGTCAGAAGACTTTTCAATCTACAAATCACCATCATTTATCATGAATTTACTGTAGTAACCCTAACTGTACTATATTATTGTGGCAGAAATGTGGGATATTCATATCGAATTTTAATTTATTATTAATGTAGACATGTTTTAAAGGAGTAATGGAATATAATTAGAGTATTTTTTGTGATTAAGCTATAGTATAGTATATAAATGCATTTAGAGTACTTTCATACAAATAACTAGAAACCATATAGTTCAATTTTTACTAAGGGTGCACGATAAGATGCGCATTAATTATCGGCCGATATTTATCGTGCACCCCTAATTTTTACCATGGTATTGAGATGCTATAAGTTTGGTTTTAACTGTAGTTCTCATGATCTAAATGTATGCTGCTATGGAAAACCAATGTTTAATAAAACTCAAACATTTTCATCCTAACTCAAGCTACTTCTACTGTCAACTCAAGCTACTGTCAAATGTGCATTTCTAAGAGACAAAAAATTTAATTTATTAATATTGTAGCCTGCACTGCAGACTATGCTGAAGATAAGCGTCATCAAAGTAAGGCAACACAAACCTGTTTCATGATTTATATATCACTCATTAGAACATGCAGAAACTAAGAAATTAAATTTTCTATTAAGACATTTATTTTGCTAAGGAAAAATTACTGGGAAAGTGTAAATAATTCTCATGTTCTGACAATAAAGAGTAGTTTAAAACCACAATTAACGGTCTGGTTTCTACAACTTTCACTTAAGAGCTAAAATCTGCCTTTAAACTTGAAAGAACTCAAGATTTGAAATTTATATAGACTGATATGAAAAATTGTATTGTGATATTTTTGGGCCATATCGCCCAGCCCTAGTCTGTAATACAAAACAAGTAATCTTCAAAAAGTCACTCTTTATGAAACAGGTGCCAAAGAATGTAAGCTGGCACACTGTGGCATAATTTCCAAACTTCTGAGAGCTAGGTTCTTGGAACCAATTTGCCTTTTTTTATGGATTCTCTGCCAGTTCCTCACACCCCTCCCCCATGAGGTCAGCCTGTAGTCCCTCAGTCTGGTCATCCATCTCACATTGAAACCATGAACCCAGAACATTCCTTCTGCCACCCAGAGAACAAAAAGCCGAAGAGGGAATAAGGGACAGAGGGAAAACGAGAGAAAGCACAAACCACAGCAATTCATGAGGTCCTAAAATTCCTTAGAAGTCCAAGTATGAAAACAAACTCCTAAGAAGTTATGCACCAATATTAAAAATTCTGACCGATAAATGGTTGACAATGTAAGTGTACAGTATTTTCACTACATCAATTAAAAACTAAAATCTGTCATTTAAAATGCTACAAGCATGACTACATTATAATATACAGTATACATGGATGGACGTTGATTATGCCAAAGGTTACCTTTAAAAGTGTTATTAAATTATCAGTTTTTTTAAAAGAATAACTAAGCAAAAGTAATCTAAGGCCCTGTCCACACGAACGCGATTCTTTTTAAAACCGCAGCTTTTTCTGTTATCTTCGCCTACTGGAAACTTTTTCAGGCTACTGATTGGCCAACGTGGCTTTAACGGTTGAGATTATATCACCACCTGTTGGCTTGGCATGTTCTTGACAGTACATCATACATGCGTTTGCGTTTTCATGTGGATGGAGATTTTTTAAAAAACGGAAGAAGGAAATACCCGTGTACATGTGGACATGGCCTAAATGTTATATCCGATATCAGCTGATATGATTATAAACAAATAAAAATATAGCATAAATCATCATACCTTAAATCATGAGGCTTGTTAAGTTAATTGAATGAATGAATGAATGAATACCACTGACTTGCAAGGTAGGACTGGACCAAAATAACATAACATATAAAATAATGATGCAAAGATGTTAAAATTGTAAAATTGAACTGAGTGACTGAAAAAGGTAGTCAGAACAGGGCAGGAGCAAACTTCCCCTCTCTCTCAGGTGGGCTGCTACTTTGGGAAATAAACATTAAAGAATGGAAGCATTCCCTCACCTGTCCTTGGGAAATAAACATTAACTGACCTGCATCCTTTACTCCAGTCACTTCAGCATCCTTTACACATATGTAGCCACACAAAAACGCTGAAGTAACAGATAGCATTGGTCTGGACTAGTCTCTATCCACCTCACCTAAAGCCCAGAGGGGATGAAGGAGAATACTTCACAAAACCCTACTTAACAGCTTGTTTCATAACTTTGCCTCACATAAATGCACAAATGCTTTGTTATCAGGCATGGCCTCTAAGCTTCATGTAAAATTAGAAATATAAAAAAATGCGATATATGAAACATCCTATTTATTTATATGAGTCATATTTTAACATATTCCAAACTGCATATGTCAAATGTCGTTTTTTAACACATTTCACCAATTATAGTGAATGAAATGACTCAAACCTTTCAACAAGGGAGTCAGCCAATGACTCGCTTTCTCTTACTCATCTCACTTTTCTCATTCCAGTTGGTTCTTTCTATCTGTACTATTAAATTCTGATCCGTGCATTTGCTTAATGAAAGAATATGATAATTGATCCTTAACCCCATTATGCTTAAAGCACCCCAGAGAAACCAAAAAAAGGATGAAGATTCATTCTGAAAATAAGACTGAGACTGAGTGCCTGCATTATATGTGAAGCTTGAAAGCTTGAAGTCTCAATTTTATAATTGCATGGAAAAAAGCAACCAGGAAATTCTTAATGGACTAGGAATAATATGAAGGTAAGTAAATGATGACAGAATGCTATTTTTTGGTTGAACTATCCCTTTAAAATCTCAACCACTGCATTAGGCAGTGAACCACTGGTTTATGAGCCTGACACTTCACTTTCACGTTCCATGTAGTTCAAACCGATAAGCATGTAATCTAATTGAATCTGACGTGAAGACACTCATTTCAGGAAAGACAATTGGAGCCATTGTTCAAGCCCATAAACGTCTGGGCTTAAAATAATAAATAAATGTGCCAGTGCGTGTGTGCGTGCCATTTCTGCCTGTGTGTGGTGTGTACACAAACACAGAGAGTCTGAGGGCCGCCCTGCTCTCTCTCTCTCTCGAGGGAAAAGACAGAGAGCAAACGAGAGATAAAGGAATATCTCACCTGTAGAAACCACTTCCTTCCAGCTGGCCAGATGGTGTGTGTGAGAGAGACAAGGAGAGAAAACACTAGCGTTGAAGAGCAGAGCAGAGGTCTCTGGCTGCTCTCACCATGACTTCATCCCAGCATGCATAACATGAACCGAAAAACCACAGCAGAAGAGCTGGCCCCGTTCCCTCGCTCCAGTTTCTGTCCCCTTACCCTATATCCTTCTTTCCCGTCCTCCTCCTTCCTCCTTCCCACTCTTTATCCTATACTGCTGTAGCAATCTAAACTGGGCTAATATGGTTTGAAAAGGAGAATGTGCTACTTGGAACAAGCATTGCTAAGAAACTGCATCTGTTCAATAGGATATTTCGTAGACTAACTGGTCCAAGAAAAGCTGGAAAATTTAAGCTGTTGTCAGAAAAACTGGACTCGATCAGGTGGATTTTTTAGGATCATTTAAGTATTGTTTTTAACAGCCATACGCAGTTCAAATGCTTCTCGAGACCTCTGCACTCTTGTGGAATTATTTTGTTTAGAAACTAAACTAGAACTACAATTCCAAAGCAACAGCCAAATATGTACTGTATGTCTGATTTATGTTTTAAAACAGATACATTTATGTATATAAATAAATAATTAATTTATTCATTTGTTTATTAATATATTAATATTTAATGAAAAACTTTTTTCTAAGAGGAACTTTACTGTGAAACAGGCTAAAGTGCTGCAGCCAAAATATTAAAAACCTAATAATAATAATAATAATAATAATAATAATGAAATAAATAAAAATTAAGTAATAAATAAACAAACAAACAAACAAGTAATCCATGAAAGTAATTGAAATAAATTTGTAATTTTTTTTTAATTAAAAAAATTTCATTTTACTCAAAAAAGTTTTAACAGGAGGGACAGTGAAACATTTAGCAAAACTTAAGTTTCTTAATTTAATCTATGGTTCAAGTTATATTGTATTTGTTGTTAATGCGTATTTTAATAATAATAATAAATGTTTAGATAAAGTAATTGGCAGACACCCTTCTTAAACTGCCGAGCACGTTTCCCATGACTGTACGTGCACTCAAGCCTTTGATAACTATGCACGTCGTTTTGTCTGATTGTACATGTACCGGCAGCGCGCAGCACCTGCCGCCACTAAATTACATTATATTTGTCCCATATTGTCATTAATATACATACTGACTTCAACTTACTGACCACTAAATAAATAGACTGCTATTGTTATGTAAGTATGAGGGTTAGATTATTAAGTGTACAGGTAATTTCAAGAGTGATAAACAAAGTGATAGAAAATATTTATTTTCATACATTTTAAATGTTTAAAAATGTGGAAACCACTCATTGCATCACACCATCTCCTGACTGCATTAGTATTTGTAAAATAGGGGCTTTATGGAGAGTGTGTATACATGGTTATAAGTATAACAGTTTATAATTCATTAATTTAGGGAAATGAACAAGTGTATTAGCCCTCAAGGTACTATTTGGCCGACCAGCCGACCAGTTTATTATTGCTTGAAAAGCAACTTTGATTCTATGACTAGTTAAATAGTTAAAACATTCTATGAAATAAATATTTCCTTACTACCTTCCAGCAACACTACATTCTATGAAAGTTAAATAGTTAAAAAATTTATTATATTTTATTTTATATTTTTATTTTTTGATTTGCCAACCTTTAAATTAAGTTGACAGTGAGTAATAAACAGCATTGAGCATTGAGTAGTTAAGTATTGTGCATTTTTCCTTACCACTATTTTTTTAATAGTTGTTTAATGATTTTAATGGAACAGGAACCAAAACCAGAACCGTTAGGTGGAACCGGAGCCAGAAACGGAACCGGAACCGGAACCAGAAAATTTCTAACGATTCCCAACCCTAGCTGAAGGGTTGAAATATTACAAATTGGGGACATCAGACAAAAGGAAAAATGCAAGGAATTAAATTGATGAAACATTATGAATACACATTATTTTACTTTTGTTTACATGTTCTTTTTCTACAGATGAATCATTTACAATAAAACATGGGAACATGTAGGCTAAAAAAGTCCATTTTGATTTCATGTTGATTAAAACCACATTTCCCAAACGCCATTTCCTCTGTGTGTGGCTGACACTTCCCAAAACCCTGCCATTTATAACTGCCGAGCTGCAAACTATGAACAAGGGTGTTACAAGCCCAGAAACAATAAGCAAATTATTTACTTCAAAGGCCAAAACTTCTTTACGAGACTCATCTTACTTTAAGAGTGCAGCATTCCAGCATGCTCAGCTCCATAATGACAGAGTAGTAATGAGGCCTTTCCTTCCACATGGCCTCTGGTTTACAGATACTGACAGCTCTGCACAGCAGGCTGCCATTCTCATGGGCATGTGTGTGAGAAAGCCAGAGGGAAAGCCAGAAGGACAGTTAGGAAGAGAGAGATGTGGACGTGAACGTCCCTGAAACTGTGTGTCAAAGTCTTAAATATCTTCTAGCAGTTGTGTGTGTGTGGAACCGAGATGCCCTGTGTCAGATATCTCTGTTTGCCTCTGAAAGCCAGCACTTCCTTGCCACTGTTGGCTAAAACAACAGGATTACCAGCCGACTTCATTTGAGCCAGACAGATATCTTGACTTAAGAGGCCTTTAGCAGAGCAAAGATGACCAGACTGCTGAAACAGGGTGGCACACTGCTTAACATCAAAGAGACCTGGAGCCTGCAGGTTGAACATATGCACAGTTCTTACAAATTTGTATTTAAGTCGATTTCAAGAAAAGTTTACATTTAATGACTCTAAAATGTCATGTGGTGCAAACCTCAAGTACTTATAAACAACATGAACCTTTAATGCATGTGATTATAAATATATAACCTCAAACAAGGTTTAAATATAAATTTACTATTTAAAAGTTTGGGGTAGGTAAGATTTTTTAATGTTTTTGAAAAAGCATCTTGTGCTCACCAAGACTGCATTTACTTAATCAAATAAACAGTAAAAAACTATATTATGGAATATTATTAAAATTTTAATATATTTTAAGACATAATTTGTTTCTGTGATAGCAAAGCTGAATTTCCTTCAGAAATCATTCTAAAATGCTGATTTGATGCTCAGGAAACATTTCTTATTATATTGAAAACAGGCTGTTTAATTTTTTTATTCTTTTAGTTTATTATAATTCAGGAATACAATTTAAATATTAATTAGTCCCTCCAGGATTTCACAGAACTTTTTTCTGATTTTTGCGGCCTAAAATGGCTGATTTTGCTTCAGCTTTTCTCAAAATTTGCAGTGATATTTGCGGCATTTCTTATTGTTTTGCAGTGAAAATATACCATAGACAACATTCTTCTAACACTGTTATGACTTTTCTGACTTCGAGAACCACTGCAGGTCTCCAGACTAACGTTCGACGACACCAGCACTAGTGCCATTAAGTTCTACAGAAGGTGACACCAGCACCTGACAGTAAAGCACTCATCCTAATCACACATGTACATCTCGGAGACATCTATTTAATATCTGCATTTACTTATGCAAGGTGTATTTTTAAGAGTGCTTGTTCATCTGCAGTACATGTTTTAACAGAATTCTGCGCCGAATTTGAATGCTTCTCACAAGATTTGTTGATTCTGTGGCGAATTTGACTGCTTTCTCCACTGTATCTCCCAGTGCAGTGTATATCAGTGTCACGTGATTGAGATCAACCCACGGCTGCGGCTCGAGCAGATAAACGGTTTGTGCTGCGTAGCCCAAATGTAGCTCTTGTAAATCGGTCATGATAAGAACGTGAGTCTGTTCATTACATTTTTGGAACTGAGAAACAACCTTTCTTTCACTGAATGTGCATTGCGATGACGTCACGGGACGCGTCTAAGTCCAAATTCTGCAGGAAATTTGCGGCAATTACGAAAATTTGCAAACATTTGTGAAAATTGTGGAGTTTGCTTGATTTTGCAATAAATTCAGTGATCGCAAAATCGCAAAATCCTGGAGGGACTGATTAATAGGCAGCAAAGCTTTTTGTTAAAATGTTTTTTGTCTATGAAGAAATACTAATAAAAGATCATTCCAGATTATGTTTTCTTTTCTTCATTACAATCTCAGAATTGCACATGTCTGAGTAGAGAATTAGGTGGGGTCTGCTGCATCTACACCTGCTGGTCATTACACTGGCAGCTTTACAGGCCAGATTCCAGTGTAATTACAGGTAAGCTCAACTGGGCTCTGTAATACAGAGGATTGTGGGATAGCTAGGAGCACATTACCTCACTTTCCAGAGCTACTGTTTCACACGCATTAAACATTTATCTTTAATGTTCAAAAATATCGAAGTCATTCAGTTGTGGACGGCCCTGATGTCGGCCAGGTGATGAGAGGAACCCATTATGAGAACCAAATGAGCTGAAAATAGAACAAGATGCTACCAGCAGGAAACAACCTAGACGAGAATGATGAAGAGGAGGTAAAAGAGAACAGGAAATGATTGTATCCCAACATCCTCGTGGAAATGACCATGCGATTGCAAACAAAAAAACATTAACATCCTGTGATCCAGCTAATAGGACACAACAAAAACCAGAAAGGCTAAATTGTTATTAGAACTGTAGGGGGGATGTGGGAGGATCAGCTGTGGATTTAAGCAGTGCAGGTTCCTCCGTGACCTTTCGAGTACACTTAGAAGCACAGACACCCAGCAATGCAGGTCCAGTTTAATGATTTATCAATGCCAGGTCAGTGCAGGACAGTTTCATGCCAATGCTGGCCCATATGAATGGATTCTTCCTTTTCAAGGAAGGCACACATTGCACTCACTCCATTAGCATGTGTTATTTGGGCTTTTGTGTGCTCTTTGTGCTTTGCACCTTACAACTACTGACATTCCTGCAGGGGCAAACGAAACGGCACCGAACCCCCTCTGTCATGGGCTACTTCACTCAGCAAACAAACTGTAAAAGTGGATTGTGTAGTCCTGAGTGAACTCTTGACCACCATTTAGCTGGACAGGTGGTTGTCCTGACTCCTGTGTGTTGTAGTTTTTCTTTACTTCCAAATTCTGACGTAAAATCCAGCTTAAACTGGATTCTCTAGCTGGGCCAGAATGGTGGGACATCTCGAATAAGCAACAAACCAGCTACTATCTTGAAGGAGTCAAGCTAGATTTTGAAACATGGTGGTCCAAGACCATTTAGAGAGCAGTTTGGATCAGGTAACAATAGACAGCTGGTTAAGTGTGGTCCAAACTTGTTAATAGCTAGTCTAAAATGGTTATATCCAGTTTGAACCAGCGAATGATCAGCTAGCACCGCACCAGCTAAGGCCAAAAAAGAAACCAGCTACCACTTTTAAGTAGATTTTCCATCAGAGATGTCCTCAAAACACTGAAAACTGAAATAATCATTTGCTCAAATTCTTTTGGCTGTTTTTTACTTGTTTAATTTTAAAAATGTGTTGATTTTGAGAAATGACCAGGGTGTTGTGAAACAATGTTTTCTTTTCAAAAATCCTAATTTCCCCATAAACGCGCTATAGGAAATAATTTCAGAGAGACATGTCTGGTTCAAGCAACTGTCTCATCCATGACAGCCCTGCTTTCAACTACCTATTGGAAAGCTTCTTTTCTTCCAAGAGTTTAACACCATGACCATTCAATTAGCAATGCACTTTTCACACCATCAGCACAGAACTCATTTTCACTGGACCCTGACATTAAAGTCAAGCTTAAATGAGAATCATAGTCTGTAGCAGGTTCCAGTGTCTAATGAAAAAGGAATTTCAGTTTTCCTTACCCTCAGCAGTTGCTAGAACCTTTTAAAAAATGAGCCCTTAAATTAATTTTAACCTGTGCTAATGCCTGAAATTAGAAGGTGATGAAAAATTCTGTAGTCTCTTTAGATTTTTCTACAACAGGGTCATATAGAACGATCAATGCAAACAAGCTTAACAACAACAACAAAGTGTGAATTAAAACAATGCACAATGACCAAACATGACTAGAAATGAGAACACGTCTTACTGGTGCCAGATGAATCTCTGGCTGTAACAGTGAATGGTGGTGGATTAGGCGCATTAACCGCAGCAGCTGTCTATCGCTTCACATTTAGACCAGTCTGAAACGTTGCCACAGATCTCAAGGAATCCATAACATGTGAAGTCTCCCTATCCATTCTACCCATTGTGTCTGGAATGCGAGGGGTTTTCCAGTCTATTGCCCATCTAACTACTGAGAACATGGTGACCAACTGAGTGTTTCCTTCTCACAGGAAGCACTCAACCATGTTTCTAAAAAGTACTAACAAACCTCTACCGCACAAGACAGAAGTAACAGGTAGGCTACAGCCTCTTTACATTTTGTTTAGTGATGGATGAGTAGATGCCAAACAACTGGCGCTACTGGTATTTCAGTTTTAATTAACTTTTTTGTAATCCAAAACCGAGATTTCAGGTAAAAAATAAATAAAAATAGAATACGAGCAACAATGGCACCAATGTTTAAGGTGCATAGACTCAAAATTAAATTATTTAAATGAAGAAAGGTTTTTTTAATTTGAGGCCCCAACAAAGTAAAACATGTACAAACTGCAAAAAGGACAAATGCAAAATGCTTTGGAGATTATTCCATAAGCGGCAGCGACAAAACATGCTTCTCATGCTCCACTGACACTCGCGATGTGAAAACGTTTGTAATAGACATAGCTGAATCTTTGTCTTCCAGGAATAAGATTGCGTGTGTGTTTAAATTGAGATCGGCATCTTTAAATGATTAATTGTGCAGCTCTAATGTAAACTGCAAATTGTTTTGTGAGGATATCGTCACATTCTCGCGAGACCAGCCGGATCTCGAGGGACACATCGGATCTCGTGAGATCTCGTACCACGAGATTTCGTCACATCCCTATTTTTTATTAATAAAAAAAAAAAAAAAACATTTTGTTGTGATGACATTAGCATCAGTTCAACAACTGTTTATCTGTGAACTATATCAAACATTCACTGCATCCCTGTAGAGGTAATATGGTAAAAAATATTACATAACATTCAATAAAAATGTAGTTGCCTCACTCTGACTCTATTTCCTTAAATCTAACAGATCTAACAATGAATTCCTCACATTTTTGAACTCTGCCCAATGAAATCAATCTGACTTTAAGACTGTCGACATGTGTTGCTTAAACAATGATGTCTGTTGAAGAGATTACACCAGACACAGACTCGAACTTGGTGCCAAGATAAACTCTCGTCCTTTCTACAGGAAAGAGGAGAATATAAAGTGAAAAGGGAGGTGAGCAGAGGGCTGCAAAACACTCTTATCCCTTTGTTTCACAGCTTTCTCATTCCCAAAGCTTAATTAGTATTCCGAGCAAGTGTGGAGGTTTCAGGGTTTAATTAAAATCTTAAATTGTAATAACTTGGGAAACTCCAACAGGTATAATTCTCAGCCTTCTGTCCCTCCTTCTTACTTGAGTTATCTTTTCACTGTCAGTTTCTATAGCCTCTCTATTCATTCAGTTTTTTTTCTATGTTTGTTAGAGAAAGTCCCAGAGACACAACATGCTGGAAATCATCCTACAGGATATACGCAGACAAAGAAGTGCTTCTGCACAGGCAGGAGAACTAAAGTGATGAGCCTATACAAGCCCTCAATGGAGATCAAGGTTCTCTTATACATTTAAGAAAACTTCAAAGCTATAATTACTGACTAAATAACTTGAGAGAAAAATGAGAAACTAACTATGGCATCTACAAACCTTAATCCGCTTCCTGTTTTGAATAGTCACCTACATGTGCACCTAGATTCACTCATTTGCAAATAACCATTCGATGACGCATTACAGCCACGTCCTATAAATCGTTCAGCCCCTCGATACTCGTGTTATGGTGCCGACAGGCTTTCAGCTCCATTCACCAATGGCTGGGCTCCCAAATCTCATAAAACACATTTGGAAATCCCTGGGCTAAAGTCTGGCTCAGGGAGATCAGCCTGAAATAACACAGGGGTGATTTTTTTAAATAAAGCCCCTTTCTGAGAGGGCCCTTCACCAATTATTGTCATCCTAAGACCATTAACAAGGGGTGGAGGAAGTCCTTCACCTCAATTATGCTCTATCTATTAATCATCACCTGCTCGGGGCAGAACTTCGTGCAATGTGGAATCAGAGGCATGCCGGGCCTCCTCCTTACACAAACAGACAGAATAAAAGGGAAGTGCGCCCAAAGACCTGCTATTCTCATTCCCAAACCTGCCACACACACTCAAACCAGAGAGTTTGAATGGATGACCTGCACTCATTATCATGACAGACCACCAGCACTGGACTCTCTGTCCTCAGGCTAAAGCTCAACTTGAACTGGGCCCCTTGAACCAGGGTGCCCTCATGACAGGCAGAAAACTGAGGGACAGATCTTCGGAGAAGTTTTAAAAAGCAGAAAATCTACATTGCTGCTGTTCTTTAACTACATAATGCACCCAAATAATCAGTTTATAATCAGACTGGAAAACCCTTACGTAAAAACGATCCAACTGAGTTCGATCCAAATAAAACTGAGATTGGACTTAAATAATTCAAATCAATCAACAGGGGGAAAAAAATAAGCATGTAAACTTGATACTGGAAAGCATTATTTGCAATTTTTTTTAAAATAGTGCATATAAATGTACATACTGAAGCAAAATGGGGAGGGATTTATTTGTCCATTCAGTGTTGATCTGAAGAAAAAAAACAGCTAATAAAAATTACAGCAGGTACGAGATTCTAACACATAGCTAGCCAATCATAAATGATAACCTATTCACAAATTAATCATTCTTTTTTCAATCTTTAGTTTTAATAATTAACATTATTGTATTAATCATTTTGGGAAAAACAATAAAGATTTCTAATGATATCAATAACGATCAACTCAAGCCTTAACATCTTAAGCCCTCACAATGATTCATTTACCGACTCCTGGAAATACTTTTGAGAGATACCTCAAATGGATCAGTGATTCGGATTTTTAGAACAGGTTCACTGGAATTAACTGATTCACCAAAAGTAATCTATTGCTACTATAAATCAAGCGTCTTCATGCTTTCATTCTCTTTGTTTAAGTTTCATCACTTCTTCCTCAAGTTCAAAAGCAGAATGAAGCCATAACATATTTTTTTTCTATCCAACTTTCCTAAGCTTTCCAGCTGTTCTTTTTTAGTCTTGCTTAATTCACTCTATTTAGAGATCAGAAATGCAAAGGATCACAACAGTTTGAAACAGGTCCACTTTGGTTTAAACGATTATCTTCCAGCACAACACAATCTTCCACTATTGTGCAGTTTGGCATTTAATGAATTAGTGTCCACATATGCAAACAAAGTCGCAGAAACACTGGAAAGTGGCATGTTCGCACATGCCAACTTCAGAGAAAGGAGAACATTTGATTTGTTGATTGAATTAACAACGGCAAGATTTCAAGCAGATTTCAAGATTCAACCACTGGACTTGTGACGCACAATTCCAGCTGTGGAATAAAACAGGATTTAAAAAGATTAGTTCACTCAATAAAACCATTTACTCATCCTCATGTCATTCCAAACCTGTATGACTATTTTTTTCCCATATAAAAAGAAGTTCATTCAATAAAAATGGATGGAGACCAGGGCCCATCAAGCTCCAAAAGGACAAAAAAGCTTCACAAAACTATCAGCAGCTCAGACATTCTTCTAAACATCTCGTTTCAAGTTACACAGATGCATTTGTTGTATTTTTGCCGGATGAACGCATTAACCCAAGTGGTCTGTTTCAGCAAAGAGCAAATGGGGTGGGAGTAAGAACTCAATGCCTCTAGGCCTCTCCTATAAGCATTCCGGTCTACACTTGTATCAAGAATTTCTTGTTGCGCTCTCGTTATCACATTTCCCCATCCCAATCCTGTCATTATCAACTGCGCTTTTACCACCCTTAAGAAAACTTAGGCTTTAACGGCAGTATTCTAAACTTCAGCTAGGAATCCCTTCATTTCTCAGTGCCATGTAACCTGTCAGAGGTGAGAAGAGAGGAGAGTATACACTCAACAGACTGGCAGGTACAATCTTGTTCTTTCCACCCTACACTTTTTTAAGGTCTAAAACAAGTTACTAAGCAGTGACAAAGGCAAGGAAAAATAAACTTCACTAAAAGGTCATGCTTTATTAAATAATTGATGGATAACATCAAATTCCCAAATCAGTTTAGCCAACACAAAACGAAGACCATTAGGCACTATTCCAAGAGCAGGGCAGACCATGTCAAAAGCAAGGTCAGAACCAGTGTTTCTGAATGTTTTGAAGAACACAGTCTCTGTTTATAGACTCAGAATAAGAATTTGCAAGCTGCGTGTTAAACCAAACTGTTGGCCATTCTGAGCACAGCTGTTTGCTACTTATAGCATATACTTGAGCATCTTGTGTGCAAAATGAGATCTAATCCTATTACAATATAAAAATAATCACATTTGAACCACATGGCCTGTCATTAGCCAGAGCAGCATTTATTTTCAGTGGCCTTACACTTCGCCCGCCATGTGCGAATGAGAAAAGTACTCTGCTAAATTGCCCCCTCATCAAACCTTTTAAGATTTTAGCAGCCTCAGAAAAGACAGTCTCCGCTCAGCAGTGGCTTGTGCGAAAAAGCTCAGCACTAAAGAGAACTAAGAAAATAAGGGATGATTTGCGCTTGTTTGGCTTACTTAAAGGTCTTGCTCACCCAAAAATACGAATTCTTTCAGAAACAGAAGCTCAACCGTATCTGTAGCCATGCAAGAACAAAGGTTCACGCAAGAACAGATTTCACTGGTTGACCATATCTGATGTGCACTATGTGCGAGTTGGTCAATTTCCACATAAATAAAAGCCTAAATTAAATGTCTATGTCTATGAGCTTTTTGAAGCCTCAAAGTTTTGGTGTAATGGACTTTCAATGGAGGTTCAGAATTGTGCATTAACACTAACCAGGAAGTAAACTAAATCTAGTCATGTTATTTCAATAAATGTTAACCACTTCAGATGTACTTGCCCCTAAATGAAAACACCACAAAACATGCATGGTTTCAAACTTTTAAAGTGCCCCTATATAATATAATATAATAAATATAATATAATATAATATAATATAATATAATATAATATAATATAATATAATATAATATAATATAATATATATAATATAATATAATATAATATAATATAATATAATATAGAATGTCTGTCGTTCTTATTGCTTGGAGTCATGATAAAGAATGGAGCAATACGTTGGTTTACAAACTGCAGTTATTTATCAGTACTCCATGTCTGTGTTTGGGTAACACATATACCGTTATTGTTTGGGTCTTTACTACTAAGCTGTGGGTCCGGTTCACTAACGTAAGTGTAAAACAACTTTTTCCCCTCTGATTTTTTTTTTAGGACAGAGTGGGGAACTATCATTATTATAATAGGATGTATTATTGATAAGCCGTAATCCAGTAATGGTGATGAGCGTTCCATTTCCGTAGCAGAGTAGCCTCATGCAAATGATGGGTTTAGAGAGATGACTCTTCAAACAAATTGTTTGAGAGTCGTTGAGAAATAAGGTAAAATTAAATGCATATTATAAGAAAATAAAAGTGTTTTTTGACCTTGCATGCATGTAAACCTCTTGTTGGGGACTCCCAAAACCAAATTATTAACTTTTCAAATAGCATAAAAGGGGCACTTTAAAAGTCTATCAAGCCAGACTTGACCACACTTGATGTCGATATTCAAAAGTCTAGACAATACAACCTCCCAACAGAGAGGATGCATAGTGCCGATTTACAGAATCGATTGGACCTATAAGAGTGATCTTAGCTTCAAATGCTCTGTTGCATTCCAGACTAATGTGTATATTCTCTGCTTGTACGGTTGCCAGCACTGTAGAACACTAAACAAGATTAAACTACAAGCACTGCTGATTTACTAAATGGAAAAAGCAACTCGCCATTCACCAAGGACAACCACTATTTCAAATTTGCATTAATAAACCAAAAGCACTTTGAAAAGACACAGAAGTTTGGACATCAGTCTTGCTTTATTCATTCAACTGTTCTTTCCCACTGGGCCAAACTTTCTTTTGACAGTCTGGTTTTGAGAAGGTGGAAATAAGCAGTGAATGCCTTCATAACACAGATACAGGGGCCCTTGAAGCTCTGCGGTTATGTTTTAGTATCTCCACTCTAACTCTATAAATGATTTCCCTCAAGGAAAGGTAGAGGTTTGGACTTTCACTCAGGTTAGTCAAATGCCCTGGAGGTGCTCAGTTAGAGAACAGACACACTCTCCTTAGAGGGCACTGACTGTCAGTGGCTGATTGCTAGTGACAGCGCACATAATATGCTTTGTTTTTAAGGCCCCGGGGCCCAAGAAATTCAATAAGTGTTGCCAGCTAACAAAAAAAGTTGAGAGAAGAAAACAAAAATTGGTAAAGTTTCATTTAGAACACCATGACTGCTGTATTAATATAATGTAAGTGGTTAATGTAATGTCACAAAATGTGAGACGCTTCATTAGGTAGAACAAAGATGCAGTTAGAGCAGAAAACACCACCTGCTTTTGCAATCAGGAATGCTGTCACCACCACGGGAGCTTTCAAACTCTCAAATCTCTACATACATGGCCAGAAGATGTGAATTACAGCTTTAAGCTGAGTCATTAAAGTGTTTCTTACCTTCAACGCAGTGCTCCACCTCCTCCAAGTTGCGAAGGGTAATCCTCATCAGGCTTGAGTTGAGCATCAGTTCGTTCTTGTGGCTCGACCACATGTACTGAGGAGACAGGTTGACAAAGAAAATGCGCGTATCTCCGGTGGACACCTGATTATCGCAAATATGGGGGTCTCCGAAACCGCCGATCATCACCTTGTTTCCTCCGTCCAGCAGCACCTCTCCGTTCACCATGGTCTTGCCTTTTAGGTAACGCCATACCCTGACCTTCAGACAGGGGAAAGAGATCATGAGATTAAGAAAACACCATTTCCAGCAGATCAAGGTCACTTTCTTGCACATTCCATAGCGGCCACCTACCGCCAGTTGCATGAGTCTCTGAAATGAATAAGAAATATCAAATTCTGCACTATTCTTAGGTTACATCCCAAGCGTGACCATGTGAACTCCTGGTGGTCAGATGTTCAGTGATGGATAACATGATCATCAGGTTTTAAATGCAAAATCTAAAAAACTTATGTATATTTTTCAAATCAACTTTTTATTTAAACTGTTATTATGTATATTTTTCAAATCAACTTTTTATTTAAACTGTTATGCTTACATGTAATGCAACTCTTCTATTATTATTCTTTTTTCACACTTTTTATTTCACCTTTTTCTTCTTTTCACACTTTTTATGTCTGATATATGTGACATATTCAGTTACATCGAACAAAGTAAGCCCATGATTACATGATAATTGAAGATAATTGATCCCGAAGCACTAATAGAGTTTGAAAGGACATCAAGTCACTGCAGAGGCTGAGGTTCAGGTTCCTGGTGTATGAAAGCTCAAATTACAAGTGGATCACAGTAGGACTGAGGAGGTTGACATTTTTCATCAACTAGCAGAACCAGTGTCCACACACATTAGAAACCCCTATTACGAAGAGTTTAACAAAAATCCCTTTTATTTACAGTTGCATGCAATTTTATATTGCAGTGGTGGACGCTACTTGGTGTTCATGATTTATAATGCTCAAAACCTAGTGAAGTGCCCATTTAGACAGCATTTTAACATGTTCCCCTGATATGCTGCGAGTTTCAGACCAGGACAGCTCAAATATCGTACTGGTAGCTATTTTCCACATGTCTAACAGGTGATATACATTGCAACACAGTTGCACAGTAGACACAGGTATTAAAGAATAAGCTTAGACTTTTGATACAATGTGTTATAAACTACATATTTACTTTTTTACCTTCATTTTGATGCATTTGAAGAGTGTCTGGTGCGCAAAGTCTTACCTTGCAGGAGTAAGTGTTGTGCACTGGATCCATGTTCAAGATCTCCTCTACAGTCCCGGTTAAAACTACATTCGCTTCTTCTTCTCGTTTTTCCAGCTCTTTTTCTGAACAACTTCCATGACAACACGGACTCAAAAGCACAAAAACAACAGCAAATGACCAAACGGGCCAATAAAACGCCTTTCTGCGAAAAGACCCCATGGTCAAACCAAACGGTTAAAAGAGAAAGTTAAGAACTCTCAATGCAAACGCCGGACGAGTTCTGCAGCAAGTTTGATGGAAATACAAATCCGACCGCGCGCTGCTCTCTGCGTTCTTCAAACTTCACTGCGATCTGCGCTCATATCTGCGCTGAGTGAACGCGCGAGCATCAGCACGGCAGGCAGAGAAGAATAGAGAGAGGAAGGAGGAATCTTTCTGCTCACCCCCTCGCGCGCACACTCGCTGTGCTTTCAGAATGACGCTCCGTTCACAGGGCATTTGCATGCAATCTGAATTGCTGATAAGAGCGACGGTGGGGGTGATTTCGAGCGCACTGAAGAGAAGCGGGTGTAAAACGCCACCCCTTGGAGAGATTGCGCCAGTTCGGACAAATGTACTGGTCCAGAGGATTACAGATGGAGTGAACAGAAAACTTTCAATTAACAGCGATCTTTTCATTTAAACTCATATGAACATATAGAGGTGTTTCGTTTGTAGTCCTACAACCCGAAAGTATTAGCATTTTAGAGCTATTGATTTTTACCAGGCTTATGAGTAAATCAAGACTAAATTTTGGGGTTAATAGCCTATAAGTTAAGATAATTTCTCAAAAATAAATTCAAGTATAAATAAAATTTAGTAGCTATACATAAATGCAAGTATAGTTATATAAACCACTATTTCTATTTCTGAAATCAGAAGTTCAGCAATATGTAAAATCTATTTATAATCTGCTAAAAAAGAAAGTTGTTAAATGTATTAATGTATGCAAACATTTCCATGTTTTTGTCGAAGTTGTTTTATTTTTAATTTCGTTGCAATTTTGTATTTTTTCTTGTCTTCACCACCTGACTACTTTAAAATGTTGAATGATTCCATTTAAAAAATCAAGTATAAATAAAATTGAAAATACATTTTAAAACTATTATTAAAAATATATGTAAATAAAAATATAAATAAAATTTATATTTTGTCTTAAATGTGCTTTATATTTTGTCTTAAATGTGCTTTATATACAGAATACACACACACACACACACACACTTCTGTGCAAAATTCATTTGTATTTTCAACAGCAAAAGGTTATATATTTATATGTATGTGTGTGTGTGTGTGTGTGTGTGTGTGTGTGTGTGTGTGTGTGTGTGTGTATGCAGATTGTGTTGTAAATCTGTAGATTTTGATATATATATATATATATATATATATATATATATATATATATATATATATATATATATATATATATATAGTATGTATGTGTGTGTTGTGTGTGTGTGTGTGTGTGTGTGTGTGTGTGTGTGTGTGTGTGTGTGTGTGTATGCAGATTTTGTTGTAAGAAAAAAATAAATATGCATTATGAGGTCATACATGGCCAGCATTCTAGGTTAAGTGGGCTCTCCTTTAAAGTGCTGTAATAAGAACTGTGCAATTACAAGCAGACCCAGCCAATAATTATATATTAAGCTCATGTTGTTCATTAAAATTACTTAGTACTTACTCATGCAATTACAGTACGCTGCAAAATGCACTGTAAAGTACAGCATAACCAAATAAATAAAAACATTTAAACTTAACACAAATAGTTGTACCAACTTCACTCGCATCTTAACATCAAGAGGAAATGATGATTAACGATGTTACTAATATGAACTTTATTCTGACACACACAACCGATAAAACCCTTACTGTCGCTCCCAGTTCTAAACTGACAGTGCATAAATTTCCACCCTTTCAAAAGCTGTAATTTCACTTCCCATCCATCTATTCCTGGAAAATGACAGGGCGTGGAATCTGTGGTTGTACTGATATATTTGTAGGAATACTCTCAATTTAATGGCACCATGTCCTGGCCCTTAATTCTTATACCACAATACCAATAGGTTTTATAAGATTATTTAAAATGCAGGTTTGTGATTTGATAAATGGTTTTGTTATTGGCAATACTTGACAAAGGTGTGAATTATTACTTCAGACAGCTGCTCTGTGATTGATATTTTTATATAGGTAACTTTAACATTTAAATGCATTATTAATGTAATCAACTTCACAGGCTCTCCAAGCTGACGTATAACCACTTTTCTTCCATACTTAAACAGTTGCTTGGTACTAAGATGAAATGGCCTTTTTACTGGAGAAAGCAATATTATGTACAGAGGCCACATATTAAGCAAGAAGCAATAGTTTGAAGTTAAAAACATCTTGATGTTGATGATGAATTTGATTATTGTGATGTTTTTATCAGCTGTTTAAACTTTCATTCTGACGGCACCCATTCACTGCATAGGATCCATCGGTGAGCAAGTGATGTAATGCTTAATTTCTGATGAAGCTGATGAAGACACAAACTCATCTACGACTGTGATGGCCAGAAGGTGAGTACCTTTTCAGCAAATTTTCATTTTTGAGTGAAATATTCTTTTAGGTGGCTTTGAGTTTTTACACAAACAATAAAACAAATCTCCTCCTATTCAGTTTAGACTGGAGTCCTATATGCCCACCCACTCACTCTCTTGTTCACTTTCCTGTAACATAATGAAGTCAGCCCACATAAACCCATTACAGTCAAGCTCATTTGAGAAATATCATTCAAACTGAAATATCACCCCAGTGAAATCACTCTGTCTACTTTAAAAGAAGCGTAGGAGTTCAACATTTCTGGAAAACTATTGCAGTACTTCTTTGCAATGTGAAGAGAGTAATACCGCCTGTGGATTGACGTGAAAGCAAAATACTTGCACCGTGAGCTGCAGACTGTTGAAATTCAGGTAACATAAACCATCAGCATCTCTGTCTCAGCTTGAGAGCTTTTAACATCACAACAACAGCTCGCTCCTGCCCACAAATATGTCACCACATAAGGTTTTGAGAAAAAAAAAAAAAGTATTAACAAGCTCAGTAGTAATTTTCTTCAGCACCATGTCAGTCAAACCATAATCGGCTTGACCGGATGCAATTATTGTTTTAAATTCAGTATAGAGATATTCCCTTTAGTCATTTATTAGTTGGATTTTGCTTCCTAAGCCCCCTGGTGGCTTTCCCACTTCTCGCTACACTATGATGGGTGATTTTTACTTTATTCACAGAGTCATGATTGATTGTAATGTTGGTTAATGTGCAAATAATGAATGCATTAGATCTTGCTGAATCATTTACAGCTTCAGTGTTTGGACTATGGTCTACTGGAAATGCATTTTATTCCAACCAGGCCTCTTCATTCAAACAGTTCTCATAAAACATATTCGCATAAACAGGGTAATTCAAACGAGCTTTCTGTTTTGCCTTTGTTTTTGCAATAGAAAGCATAATAATTCATGATTTATTAACATGACTGTGGAGGATTACAATACTGCTGAAGCACTTTAGTGCTTATATAGCAAAGAAGAATGAAATAAATCATGTTAGTAAAGTACAATAAATGGACTAAATGGTTTAAAAAGCAACAAGATAAATAAATTGTCTATACATTTAGAGAAGCGATTAAATATCTTCTAAAATACTATATATTTTTCTATATTTTTTTTTTCTTTGATCATTTGGTATATTTAATGTAAAAATAAAAAATGCACATTTCTTCAGTCTTATTTCTAACAGTGCTCATGTTTGCTCCTAAGGTGTGTATATTGAACCTGCATTAATGTCTGTCAGATGTCTATTTATTTAATTTAGGGATTTTTAAAAGCTTTGTGGGTTCTATTTTAATGCCACTCTTTACTTTCACCTCCTAAGTATTACAAACATTGTGTATTTTTGTGAACACTAACGTAAACCATAAAGAATTTTGGCCAAGCATATGATTGTTCCCATGTGTGGTCTCTGATTCTTCTCTCAGCATGCAACTGCCTCGTACAGACATTAAAATCACATCCATATTTTTCATTTTAATCCTTCAGTTCTCTCCAAACATCTCAGCAACACACTGTCTGTCATCTGAAAGTGAAATAGGATATTTTGACCATTCTGACAACAAGCTTTTCCTGCTGGTGACCCAGAATCTCTTTGATGTGCCACAGAAAAACAACTGCAGTGCCATTGCCGTGATAATGCCAGTCAACAGCTCACTAAGAAGATGTGTGACATTTGTATCACAGCAGTATGCCCGCAAATGGGACTATTTCACTGCTACACTGAACAAAATGCATATGCATACTTGCATGAATATTCACAAAGGACTGCTTTAAAAAAAAAAAAAGTCCAGGTGGTCTAGACTGCACAAACATTTTGATCACGTCTGAAATATGAGTTAACACACAAAAAGTGTTTTTAGTGATGCCACAGATGAACAATTTTTGGTTCCTCAAACCTTTCAATAAATAGTTATTAAAGGAATCATTTTTTCTCAATGTGAAGAACCTTAAAAAAACACTAAAATAAGTTCCACTATGAAGAATTCTGTATCCATCATACACTATGCAAAATTATGTAAAATCTGTCAACTCTCTCTGCCCAATATTTGCAGACTGGCTTTGATTTTTTGCAACTAGTTCCTGACTGTAAATATGGCCAAAAGTTATATTCCAGCCTTAAGTAAACACAATGTGAATCAAAGCATGGGCCAAAGTTGACCACTTTATTGTGATAAACGAAGCAACAGATCATTGAAAAAATAGCTGTATAGCACTAAACAAATGGACAAACACAGGCCATATGGATGCATTGTGGTCTGTAGGGCATTTGGACCAGACTTACCATGTGGTCTGCACAAAACATGTCAAGTACTAGCACACTACTGCATTCCCTAGTATTCTTTAAGAACAAAATAGTATGTATGGCTTACTGTTCTATAATATGCTGTGCTCTGTTGTCTATTTTGCCAAATGTAGTACTGTAGGTCATCCACGTATTTCATGCATGCAGAATATTTGCATTCTGTGCAATATGGAAATTTGCATACTGTGTACATACTACAGTATATACTGCAGAAATAGTATGAGTAGTATAGTGGTATGACATTCCCAACATGTTTCCGACTCAATTACACCCATACATTTGAACACCCTCATGTACACACGCCTGCATTACTTCAACACAACCTTGATATATTTCCATACACTTAACCTTGTAACAACTTCACCCAAGTATCACAAAATAAACAAATTGACTGGTATCAGTCTCCATAATATATGAAAACAGAAAGATATCTTCAATACAGTTCTCATTCCACAACCAAATTATTTTTTAATTGTTTTAAGCATAAGCAACTTAAGCAATTTCAAAATACACTTCAAGGATGTTTAGATATTACTACAATGATATTAATGCATGATTAAATAATACTGGGAAAAATATTACTATGTCAAAAATGGATGACTAAAATAATTAAGTAATTTAGTAAAAAAGTAATTTCACATGCATTGCTGAACTCGGATGGCATTTTCCACAATGCTGGACATTCCACACATGGGGTTATGACCAGACTGTAAGTGTAACAGATAATCAATTTTCTGATGCAGTCATGTGTGAATTGCTGCACTTGCCACCTGACCACTGTAACAAATAGAATGTGATGTTTTTTGATCACAGATGAAGTAAAGCCAGAGGTGACTGACCACATAAAGACTCCTCTCATTACTGAATTGACCAACTAGAATGGATATATATGGATAATCTTTCAGTATCACTGAGATTAACTCTATTCCACAGGTGAAATCTAAAGAAACTGAGAAACAAGTGAGTGACTGTACGATATGGTCAAATATTAGTGAATTATGGAGTTTGTTTAGGTGAGTAGATGTTAATGGAATAGGGCTCTCGATCCATTCATTCATTAATTTATACTTGTGATAATTGGTGTTTTTGTTTCCCCCATGTGTTTTATGATTGCTTGTTGGAGATTTTAAAGTGGCAAAAAGCAGAATGATGGATTTTTGTATTTGTTATTTCTGTATGAGGCTGTTTCATAGACTGGGCAATTTTAGGTCCCAGGCGCTGTCCCATAGATCTTATTTTTTCCTTTTCATTATATGCAGCCAGGTCACATTGAAACTGCCTTGAAAACCTTGCTAATTATAAATTAAAAATTAATTAAAGTTTCTCATTTATAATAATAATAGAAAAATAACCCATACTTGATAATTTTTAATCTTAAAATATAAATTTTTCAAAACTATGAATTACTTTTAAGAACTATTATTTTCTAATCCAACTGTAAATTAATCATTTGAATTAGACCATTTAAATATTATTTTTGTGGAAATATTTTTTTTAGCAATTTTTACAACAAAAAAGTTAGTTATATATAAGTTAGTATAATTAGTAATCAAAAAGACAACAGTTAAGAGCTGAGATGAAATATGAAAAACAAAGATAAATCAAAGTATGAAAATTGCTATTTAATTGTATTTAGAATACATTATATGCTAGCTATGAAATGGAAATTAAATTTAAGACCAAATCAAATTTTATGTAAAAAAAAAAAAAAAAAAAAATTGTTTAAAATCTCATTTGAATGATGTGTTTACACTGTTGGATGCTGTTTGTAGGCAAATTTAATAAGGGAAAGTTTGAAAAATATGTATTAAGAAGGGCTAAAGTTGAACAAAATGCATCAGCAGACTGAGAGGCGGTGCCTTATTCCTCAACGGAAAAAAACCTGCTCATCTCAGTATCGCATTAGTTTCTGAAAACCTGCTGTGCTTAAGCTTCTATGTTTCTTAAAGGGCACCATTTTTCAGCGTACTATCAGCGGGGTGAGACATTTTGATTAGAGCTAATTTACAGTGGCGTGAGAGAGTGGAGTGACCCCAGCGGACTCATTTCCTAATTGAGTGCATGCGTTCTGCCGGCTTGAACACTCCGTTAATAAATTGCCCCATAAAACTGATCTGAGCTCTAAATCATGCCTACATGTCCTTGTGCTTTCTGCAAACCACTCAGAATACATGGACATATAGGCTCTGCGGGCATTGACTCAGGGAAAAATCTCTGTTCCTTTTACTATGACAAAAGTTGTGCTTAATATATAGTGTAATATTATAAATCATGATGTGCACTCTGATAGACTGACTCAACAATTGCAAATAGTGCTGTATGGGAACAGAGACTATGATTTGCTGTGGGAAGGATCTTAGAGTCACTTTGGATGATTCAGCTGGTTTTGACAGTGAGTTTGGCGGCCAGTGTCAATGCTGTAGGTTATCAGTGCTGCTCTTTTAGAGACTGTCTAAATTAGTGGTAAGATAAGACCAACTCCTGTCTTCCCTTTTCAGTCAAAGTACATCCCCTAGTCAGTTTACGGTGCAGAAAGGGTCACTTTAATAATCTGTTAATATATGATGGTTAAATTAGGAGTAGCATTTAGAAACCATTTATCAGTCCATTAAACACTGTAATTATATACATATATATTTGTACATATTATATATGGCTATATTATATTATTAATTTTAATTTTTTATTATTATTTTTATACATTTTTTATATTTTTGTTAAAACGTGTCCAAAGCAGTTTTAATGTAATCATGATATAACTACAAGAAATAAGCTAAAATATGTTACTTATAGCTATATTGGAAATCAACCCAGCTGGGATATAAGAGGTTAAGAAACACCAAGATGTGGCTCTTAGTTTGCTCTGAAATCCTGACATGTCTATGTTTAGCATTTGCATTTATCATCTCCCTATGAAGCACTGCACTTTTAATGTCTTCTAGATTTAGTCGTTCATGAATCACTGTAAGGGTGAACAGCATGACTAGACAGAGACTTCAATAAAACCGGTGGGGTCAGAATGGGACAGAGGAACTTGAGAGCTCCACTACACTAATGGGCCGTAGTGCTTCATTAGGTAATTGCAGAGGCCTGCTGGAAAAGATTTTTCTGACTGATTAGTGCTGACACAAGCTGGCCCTGTGATGAAGTAGATGTCCTTCTCAGACTTTTGTGTAGCAGACAGAAATTATTTGCTGCATCATGCAGTGACAGAAATTGTGTGGCAGAAATCAGAGAGGTACATTTGTTATCATGCTTATATCTGGAGAAAAAAATGACACTCTTAGTGTGATATAGATTAATTATATTAAATGATATAAATATAAAAATCATACAGAGGCATTTTGGCTCTCTTGAATCTGATTGGCATTCTAAATGCATTGTAATTGTATTAGTCTAATTCACTTTCAGTCTCAGAAAAAAGGTGTAAAAGTTTTGTCTGTGGGGGGGTCCCTTTTCAAAAGGTACACTTTTGTACCTTTTAGGTATATGGACTCTTTAGGTACAAAGGTGTGCCTTTTGAAAAGTTACCACCCCAGTGACAGCTTTTGTACCTTTTGATATTTTTAGGTCTCTAAAACTTGAAAGCTCCAGACCACTGATTCATCAAACCTGCTTTCTTGTACTCTGCATTCTTCCCACTTTATTTTGTAGTAAGTAACAAATAATGAATAACGAATACTTAAGCATTGTAACAAAGTATTATTTCAACATTTATTACAAACAGCTTTTCACTTCACAAGACATTAATTGATGGACTGAATTATTGTGATGTTTTTATCAGCTGTTTGGACTCTCATTCTGATGGCACCCATTCACTGTAGTGGATCCACTGGTGAGCATGAGATGCAATGCTAAATTTCTCAAAATCTCTTTCAATGAAGAGATTAACTCATTTACATCTTGGATGGCCTGAAGGTTAGTACATTTTATTTATTTATTTTTCTGTCTTGAACTAAGATTTTATTATCTTTTCTCTGAAAACGATTCTCATTGTCTTTTGGAGTTTTTGCTTCTCAAATATGTCACGTTGTTACGAATCTTTTTAAGGATTGTCAGAATTTTTATACTGTAAAACAAGATGAAAAATACAAAATAAGAACATGATTTTTGCAGTGCATCTGTCTGTCTGTCTTTTTTTTTCCTTTGTCCATCAGAACGTAGGAGGTAGTTGTGGGTTGTTGGATGTTCGCTCGTCTAGTCTGCAGTGCTGTGTTATTTGAATGACACACAGTGGCCAGACCACAACGCCTGCAGCCCTGAATGTCTCAGCAGTAAAAAATGCCTCAGCTGTATCCGGGGCCCGTGCCACAGCATGGCCGGCGCTCAAAAGCGGCTGTTACATCTCTTGCCCTTGCCTTCTAATTTTCTTACTCAGCGGCAGTGAGCCGCCAGCTATTCCTCTCAGCACCTCGGCATACAGAAAGGCCTAGAAGAGGAAAGGGGAAATTTTCCTCCCCCTTAATAATCCCCTTTTTCTTGTCTTTATGCCACTCCTATAACCTTCCATGCATCAGCCTCAGTGCACCTAATCTGTCAATCAACGCACACATTCAGGTGTTATAGACATTCCCTCAGTGCACCCACATCAGAATATGAAAAAGACTTTTATGACTGCCTCCTTGTCATCTGGGTGACCGGTCTGGGATCCAGATGTAAATGTAGACTTTTAAGTGCTAAAATCTGGAGGACATAAAAAGTGTTTAAAAGTGTTTGACCACATGGTCACCTTTTAGTGATGAAAATTCTGTCATTATTTACTTACCGTCATGTTGTTCCAAACCTGCATGACTTTCTTTCTTCTGTTGAACATAAAAGAAGATATTTTGAGAAATGTTAGTGATTGGTGTTTTTTTTTTTTTTTTTTTTTGTCCATAGATTGGAAGTCAATGGACACCTAAACTGTTTAGTTACCAAAATTCTTTAAAATATAATCTTTTGTGTTTTGTTACATGTTTAAAGTTAGCACAGACCCTACCAAATCTAACATTCATGGATAAGTACTTTTTTTTTATCACCTTTTTATTATCAATAGTGAATAATAAAATAATTTATGGTGACTTAAGAAAGAGAAGCAAAAGAGTATAAACATGCCGTGTTTATTTGTCACTGCATTTTATCAAAGTAATAAGCGTTTTCTGCTATTACAGAGATTATGATGTAAAACACGGGAAGGGATCATAAATGATTCCACTGCACAGTTAATTCTATTTCATAGCAATTATTCAATACCATTTTTTTTTCTGCTAGCACCATTGTAATGATTAACCACATGTACTTTAAAATATAATAACACAATTAAGGCATTAGTATTATAATGGATTTAATTTATAGCCTATATATTTTTTTTTTCTTTCAAGAAATATAAACGTATATAAATCCTGGGGATTTATTGAAGTGAGAGAAAATGTTGCTATTTCAGCCATGCAAATATTGTTCAGTGGAATGTACAATAATTTCAGCATTCATTGTCCAAATGTGGCTTTCAAAGAGGAAGAGCTCTCAGGATGCTTCCTGTGCTGTCATTATTTATGTGGTGATTGTGTTCTGAGAATTCTGAATAATAGACAGGCAGTCAGAGATTACACTCCACTGAAAACCAGTGTAAAGCAGTAATTAATTGGCAGACTGAGAGCCAGGCAAAATGAGGATCTTTAATTCAACGTCACACTGCAGTGTACATCAGATGCCGTCTGCGCAGTGCACTTATATATCACAAACCTGTCTGGCAGTGACGGCAGGATGGCACATTTGCTTTAGGTCTTCTTATGGACTGCAGAATAAAACATGGCAGCTCAGAGCTCTCAGAGTAAAACCTCAGAGAGCCCAGTGACAGAACTGCTTTCGTTCAAGATCTGAAACATATATCTTTAGGTTCTTCTAAACACAGTATCTGGCTGTTCAACACCCAGCACTCAACATTTTTTGCTTCCACCTGCTGGTCATATAGTTTAATTGCAGTTTTTATTCTTAAAGTGAATAAATAATACATAATTTGAAAAATTATTTGCTCACCCTCATGTAGCACCTATGACTTTATTTCTTCTTCAGTGAAACATAAAAGGTTCATTTTTAGATGATTAATCTTGCTGCTTTTTTCCATATAAAAAATGAATGAGGACTTGACTGGGTCTGTCAAGCTTTACAAATTACACAGGTCTTGTGAAGTCATGTAATAGCTTTGCATGAGAAACTGAATGAAATTTAACCTCTTTTACTGTGTTAATGTTCCCCTCCAGTGAGCTGTTAAACGCTCCCACTGTATCACTGAGTCAGTGAGTTGAACTGAACAAATCATTCAGACCAGTTTTGTGAACTGGATCAACCGTTTCTTCAAAAAGATTGGATTCAATCAAACAGTTTATTTACAAATTGGACATAATTATCTCTTTCAATAACATGCATATATATATATATATATATATATATATATATATATATATATATATATATATATACATATAGTTTTGTGTGTGTGTGTGTGTGTGTGTGTGTGTGTGTGTGTGTGTGTGTGTGCAGGACACTATAGTTCATTTATGTAAGTGAGGATAGCAGAGAGTCGTTTTTATAAAAAAATAAATACAAAAAAAAAATAAATACAAAAAATTTGTGTTTGGACAGAATTTTGAATTCTGATTGAAATATTCCTTTAAGAAACTCTGTTTCTCAGTAATATGGACAGCAACACTGCCCTTCAATGGTCGCTTAGAGCACTTTGCTTATAATAAAATAAATAAATTGCTTAGAAAAATGTATCCAGTTATTTGATAAATAACCAGTGCTAATGAAAATGTCTCATGAATTTGCAAATATTTATAGAAAGGCTGACTGGCTGGCAAACCGATTAATTAAATTTAAAGAAAAAAATCAATTAATTAAACATGTTTATATAAGTTCAGTTATTGGAGGTTTCAACTGCTTGACAGAAACTAATTCTCATTCAGTGTAGACTGTGTTTTGTACATTTCGAGTACAACCTTAGTGAATCCATTCCACACCCTTGCTATCTTGGTGTAATCATCAATTCCATAATCAGTTTATTTGTTGTCAACAATATGTTGTCATATAAAGCCACTTCAACATTTTCTCCCCTTCTGCCAATGTGTCTGAGAGTTCATTCTAACAATATCTCAACTCTAGCTCCAGCTTGATGGATTGAATGGCTGTCCTCTAATCTTGGCAGCTGGCTCAAATTAAACAGGAGCTTTATATCAAGTGGATGTCATTTAACATTAAGGGAGTGAAACGCTCAGGTGCAGCAGAAATGACAAGCAATGGCAAGGTGCCAAAGTTGACAGTGACCTAAAAGCAGAAGGAAAAATAACAAGCCCTTCAAAAAAAAATCCTTTTCACAATGTGGTTTTGATTTGTCTGCCTGCTTATGTGCTCTTTGCATACTAAACAGCTCTGTGAAAGACCCAGGGCAGGACTTGTGAAATGTGGTCTAGTAATGGGAAGTTCAAAGTACCAGAGCTCAGAGATGAAGTGTGAATTTCATGACATGTGACTGTCATCAGTATGTCTACACAAAATATGTATTTTAGATTGAGCACAAAAAGCAAAACCTCATTTACATGCCATTAACACATTATTTACTGTATGTACATTACAGGTTTCCTTTGGTCATACAATAACCTAACAAACATTTTTAAAAAACTGAACATTTTCTTTAGGCAAATTTTTCTAGTTGTCTCTAAACATTTAAATGTTTACATTCAAATTGGCTTAATGATCTCCTTTAAAGTTTGCATTTTGTAAAGTAAAAAGAATCTTTTAAAAGGCAGTGATTTGTAGACCATTTCTCTGGGAACACATGGTTACAGCAGTTTTACTTGCCAACAACTTTCTATTTCAAAGGATCAGAAGAGGGCAGCAGAGATGCATGTTTGTGAAAACTCACAGGCCAGCTTGACCATAACTGCCAACAAAAACACTTGTTTTGTTCTGGAATTTCTTTTGGGGAATCTAGCTTGTAAATACTGACATACAAAAGAATAGACAGTAGTTTTTTTTTTTTTTTTTTTTTTTTTTTTTTTAAAGTGGAACCATTTATTGAACTTTTAGACAAAATATTTGTATAATCAAAAATAAATAAAATAAAATAAAATAAAACTGCTTTTTTTGTTGTTGTTGAGGATCTTATTTGATACACCAAGCTTTTATGACATGTATAGAATATGGAGCTCACATGACAGGAAAATATGCAATTTGATCCAGTTACTGATATTTATATTTTGGCCAAAAGATGAAACTTAAATGTAAGTAAATGAGATCTTTATAACATAAAATGCATATTAATATTAGTTGTCACTCTATATCTGCCAATGATGTCTTAGTAAAATAATATTAAAATACTTAGTTTTATGATCAAAGCTCTGTAGATTTCTGTGATTTCTCATAAGAACTGATGCCACTGAAGCAAAAGTGTTCTTGAAAAGATATTTCAATCAAACCTTTTCTTATGTCAGTAATTTCTTAAAGTTATTTAAGCTGTTTCTGAGGTTTGCAATGGATTCTAACTTTCAAATGACATAAGCGGATCATAATATGGAGGTAGTAAAGCTTAAAAAATTAGTAACTAAATTATTATTTCAAATAGAGAAACTTTTAAATAACTGCAATAAGGAGGCAAAGGTATCAAAAAATGGCCCGTGCCAACTTATTTGCTATATTCCATGTTTGTTAAGCAATCCAATGGCTTTGTATCACTATCTTTGACATCAACCCTAGCTCTCATTGGCACATTTATGGAACAAAAAATGTGTAATAGCTAATTTGAGAGCAATCTCTCTTTCTTCTTCTTCCTCTTCTCTTGTATTTTTATTTTTTTTTTGTTTGTTTGTTTTTTTTGAGTTGGTCTGATCTAGTTCTCAAGACTCAATGATCCAGTCAAAGCAGTTTAACAGCTCACTGGAGAGGAAGACTATCAATAACATTAATTTCTTTCAGTTCCTCACACAAATCTGCTGTATGACTTCAGAAGACTTGGTATATAGCGCACACGTCATGTGGACCACTTTTATAGTGAAAACTAATTACCATGCAAAAAATCTTTACATTTGTTACATCTTTACATTACAAAAGGGTGAGTAAATGATTGCATTCTTTTTTCATAGTGATCCCTTTAGTTAAATATTTGTCTTAAATGTAACTCTTTGGTTGCTTTATTTTAGAATCAAGCAAGAAGGATTTGTTTCCTGTCAGCAAATAAATCAGTTACTTCTAGCGAGCACAAATAAGCATTCTACTTTCAACAGCCCTGAAAAGTCCCAATGTTTCACTGCAGTTTCGGGACACAAACAAAACAACAACTTTTAGAAATGCTTTATGTTCTTCGTCATGCTAATCTGCAGGCCCTCGTGTGAACATGAGTGGAAGGGAAACAGATCTTGGACCTGTTGACCCACAATCTTCACATTCCATCTTACCCAGTCTCAGACATCTTTGATGCCACAAAAACAAAGAAGGAGTGGCATCCATAAGCCTCTGATTTATGCAGAAACCCATAGAGATGGCACTCCATCAGAGTCGCCATTCATGTGAGCGATCAACTTTATATGGGAAACTGAAAAGAGAAGGATTTGAGGCAAGAAAACAGGGGAAATTTGTCTGGATCGTCAAAAGGAAAAGCGTTGCATACTTCTGCAAAAGACTTTGATGTCACACAAGATGATTGAGATGGGAGGCATGGTTTGATTTAATTTGCCAAAGAATGATTGGAAATGGGTGCGTGGTGAGGGGAGGAGGCAGTTTTATAAAAAAAAAAAAAAAGTCAGTTCACAAAGAATGACAAAAAGAGCACATTTCAACGAATGTATCAATCTGCCAGTAAGGAGCCCAAGAAAGAGGGAGTGTATAGGTCTGAATGACGTGAGAGGCTGAGGAAGAGAAAGCAGGTTGTGAGAAAATACTCTGGTTGGCTCCTCTAAAGAAAAAGCCTTCTCTCTCCTGCTGGGCCCAGCTCGGCTCCTGTCCCCCCATCACAATGCGGGGCCTACCGAGGCCCCCTGCCCCCTGACTGCCCTTGCTGCACTAGGAGAGCATTCCCAGCCTGGCTCCAGAACCCCAGCATATGGAGGCCAGACTGAGGGGGTTGCTCTCCACTGCGGCCCCCCAGCAGCAGCTACACTGTCTGGCAGCAGTGTGGAGCCTACTCCTAGAGAGCTGGACATGAGATCTTACTGCAAGGGTCGGTGCTTTACTGCAAGGGCACACTAAAACTGTTGTCAAAGACAGCATGAAGAGTGAAAGAAACATGAAATATATTCGGCCCTCATTTTACTGAAGACTGGGGGTCTGGTTTGGACTGTCAAACTGTCGGTGCTTAGTCGAGGACGACAAGCTAGAAACACCATCAAATTGCCCCCCTACCTGTTATTAAGCTTCTGTTCATACAACTCCTGTTGTGAATTAAATCATACTTTGATTTATTGATTGGATTTTTAAGTACTCTGCTTTGATTGTATTTACTTCTAATTTGGCTTTTTTTATGGAGATGCAACATGTAAAATAAGTAGGGATGCACAATATATCAGTGGTCATATCTGTATCATCAGATAAATGTTAAAGAACTGATCTGATAAGTAAAATAGACAGATAATATTGAAGCTGATAAAATATATCCACGTGATAATGCAGCCCCACATTTTTTAAACTTGTTAAACAATGTAAATTAAAATGATTAGAGCCTGAAAAACCTAAAACATTTTATCAATGGCCCATTTAATCCAGTTTATTATTTATTATTTGTGTGAAAGCCTAATTGTTCATATTGGTGCCTCTCTAAAAATAGACGTATCAAAAAAATTTTTTTAAAGAGATTTAAATCCAACAGGATTTAACTTGAGATTCTGCAAAATAAGAGACCAGGGGGTGAGATGAAGTGGGGTCCAGTCAGGATCTAGTATCACTCTAAATGCCTTTTGTATAGTTGCAGTCAACAGCTGTCTCTAAACTAGCTTCAAGTGTCCATTTGAAGAATTTCACTGTAACTGTAATGCATTGGTTAATGGCTCCACAAAATGGGCCACACACGCCGTCCCAACACAAGAGGTGCAATCTGTACAACCAAGCACACTTTACTCAGGAGAGCTGTGCTTCTTGGCCTGCCCTCAGCCCTTCAGCTCTGACATTAACTAATGTTGGTTCACTGCAGGAATATGCAGCCATTCTAATGCTAATGGCAGATTTAACCAGCTCCTTATCCTCAGTGTCTGAGCCTCTGTTCAACTTGATCTGCTGGGAAAAGCGAGCAGAGAAAAAGAGAACAGGGAGGTGAGGGGAATAAAAGAGAGGGAGAAAGAGCGAGAAAGTGAGGCAACAAAAAGTGGAATGTGTAAAACATTATTGTCAAAGCACAGGCACAAGCAAGTTTGTTTCTTTACTTTGCCTTTGTAAATGTTAAAGAAACTGGTGGTCAGTATGAATGCTGTATGTATGCTTGTAATTATGGGACTAAGTAACACTTGTTTCATGGTTGGAAAGCATGACCCACATGTGCAGTCAACGAAGCACTCTAGGAAGTGAGAACCCGGCGGAGAGTTTTACACTCTCTCAATGCAGAGCAGCAGAAAGGCCAGGTGGTCATTAAAACTGCTGTAATCCCCTTCATGAATAGATCACGGCTTCTCTCACTGTGAGGAAAGCTATGCATGAGCAGTACTGCAGAGAGAGTGAGAGAGAGAAGGGTAGTGTTTGATGCTGGGCCCCCGGGTCCTTTAGCACAGTGGCTGAACCGTGTTTCTGAGCGGATGTGCTAACAGTTTCAGGTTCAATGGAGGGAGAAATCCCCACAAAGAGAGGTGTACAAATATTGTGGGAAATCTGTCCACTCTTTAATATTTCATGAAGCCCCACAATCTATTCATTGGACTTCATTCCTTTGGAGGGGCCCTCATTCAGACTCACTCCACCGCCTCAATGGGCAGCTCTTAATTGAGTGCCCGCTCATTTTCCAGCTCCATGGAAGATTGTTCTTGATGAAAAGACCCTGGCTCTTCATCCTTCTCCTCTTCTGCCCAAGAGTGGGAAGCAGAAACGAGGGCGCGCCTTGCTGGTGGTAGGAGTAAGAGGTGGGGTTTGGGGGGCTTGGGGGTATGAGAAATAAGGAAAAAAGGAAGGGAAATAGCAAGAAAGACCATTTGAGAGTTTGCATATGTTGTGTGCCGAAAAGGCAAGGGTTGAGAGCTGTCCCTTATCCCAGACAAGATGAGGAGCCCATGCGATGAGAAAGCCAGTCCATGCCAGCACAAGACAAACTGCTGTTCAGAGTGAGGCCATGGGGCTGAGCAATGACTCGCTCAACTCATTCTGGCTCCCCACTGCCTCTGGCCGACAGAGAGGCCTTTCAGCACCGCTGACAGCACCTCAGAGAAATCCCCCATTCGCACCCTGGGAGCTCCGTATAGTCTGGTGTCAGCCCACACCGCGTCTTAAAACAGCCCGCAAGATAGATGCCGCTGTGCTAATCAGTCATTTGTGTGCTGTACGGACTCCATGCTGGGAATCTCAAGATGCTGAAGAGCACTGAGCACCTTTTTGATCTTTTCAAGTGTTTGTTAGATCAACTGTTTATTTACCACACAGCGAGGCCCCTCTCTCATGCCTTATGTCTTGAATGGGCACAACAGTTAAGTAACCTTCACACTTGTTGCACCTGTTCCCAAGCTAGATAGAGTTTCATTGATCTTGCAGACCTGCCAATGTCTCACGTTGTAGGTCTTTGGTGAATTGTTGGTAGGCATGTAAATGAGACTATGTGAGGTAAAGGCCATTCCACACTGAGAGCGATGCGAAAATGCGAAGAGAATTGCAGATGAACGGTGCTTTCACACCGAACACGAAACGACTGTTAGCCTTCTGCTAATACACGCCTGCACGCTAGGTGACGCTGACCAACAACGCATTTTTCCTCAGATATATATCTCATAAATAGATTTAAAATCGTCCGCTGCTCAATATACAGCAATAAATTAAGATAAACGAAGTTTGGTTCCACACCAGAAACACAAACTATCTATAATGCTTACAAAAATAGGCTACATCCTAAAATGTAATTAGAAGTACAATTAGCATCAAGCTACACTTTAAAAAAATAAGTAATTATTAATGTATTTGCTTACCCGCTTTAAACCATCATTGAGTGCTTGTAATAACTTCTGATCGTGATCTATAGTTGATTTTGATTAATAAGCAGACACACCCTTACCAAAAAGTAGTATACTTCAAGTTTACTTTGTTAAGTATACTTAAGTAAAGTTCAAGTATACTTTTAAGTATACTTTAAGTATAACAGTAGCAAACTTTGAGTACACAACTAGTTTACCTCTATGTTTGTAGTTTGTACTGCAATTATACTAAATGCGAACTTATAGGTATACTGACAATTTACTAATTAAATACTTTTACACTTTGAAGTATAGTCTCAGTAAACTACTAGCTTGAAACTTCTTCTTCTTCACTTGTGTTTTTTTGGAAATTCTATGCAGAAGATGTGTACTAGCACCCTCTACCGTATAGCAATGAAAACATGAATTGTAGGAGCACAAGTATAGCTCAAATATATTTAGACTTTTTGTAAGTATAAGTCAAGTATACTTAAATGTCTTTTTAAGTTTATTTCTGAGGAGTATGTAATGCCCGTTTCTGAGAAGTACATAAAAAGTAAACTAAAAGCATACTTTCCTATTTTTTAGTTTAAAAGAAGTATACTAATAGCACACTTGAATAAACTTCTTTTTCGTAAGGGCATGCACTCTTTGTATGTTTAATAACGCTACACTGCTAATATTTGTCATAAACATTGCTATAAAAATACCATGAGCTGCATACAAAACACATACAGAAAATATATCATCATAATCATGTCTATTTGCTTTCATATTTTATGTGTAGAAAAAGAGTTAACGCGCTCTGACTCATAACACTCACGCACGTGGAAGAAAACAGACAGTGCTCTACAGATCACATAATTCAGTGGACAATTAATAGAAATGTTATTCTGTATAAAGAACATGTGAGAATAAATCTGTTCTCAAATACTAACGATAACAAGAACTCAGATCCACTTTCTTCTTCGATGTTTGTTTACCACTCTCACCCTTTTGTACAACAGCAGCTTTTCAGGTCACGTGATCCTAGCTCAAATCTTATTGGATGGCCAGAGATTTCGCTTTGCAAAACTGAAAAGGTTTGTCGGACTAGTTAAAAAAAAAAACATTCACATTTTGGGTGTGTGAATGTTCACGGTCTATGTGGAAGCATCCATAGAAATCTATTGTTTTATTCCAGCACGTCATCGCGTCCGATATTCGTTTCGCTTTTTCACACTCAGTGTGGAAAGGCCTTAAGACAGAACTGAAAGGAGTAGCAAAGTACTGTGTAATGTTAAGACTGATATGCTTAAACCACAGTGACATTGATGACGACTCCTTGCACTGGTTTAACATAGCTAAATCTTGTAACAGACCAAGATGTGGGACTGGCCCCATGTGACAGTGACCCAACTGTGAAAGTGTGACCTTGGGTTTTATCAGGATCCTGGATGTGTCCAGCTGCATGCATGGCCCCTGATCCCATGATTAAAGGTCATCTGGTAAGAAAAGCTGAGCCTGGCATGCTCCAGCTGAGTCTGCTCACATTAACCCTGATGTGTGTCCAACAGGCTTAGAGCGGCTCATGAGGGATGGAGGATGCCTGCAGAGAGGAGTCCAAGGGAGAGGAAAATCCACCATTACCACCCCCTTCAATCAGCTCTTACCTCCCCACCACGCCTGGCTTGCTTCCGGGCTCCAATGCAAGGAACTCAGGGGTGCATGCATGGAAAATGGATTTCTCAGGGAAGGCCTGATGGACCTTTAAGTCTTTCTGTTTTAAGTTCCTGCCTTTCACATTAAAGGGGTGTTAAACTAAATGTTTGATTTTTTTTTAAATAAATGTATCAGTGTACCAAAGTGTGCTGCCAGGAAACAAACTATAGGAATACCATCAATGTAAGATAACTTGACTGGAAACATTGGGTATATCAGTCCAGAATACCAGAAAACTCTCTTCTAATCATTGGGTTTAGAATATTAATGTGAGACTTTCAAGAGCCAGTCTAAGTGGTACCCCATCTCCGTGTCTAATCCTGATTTTTTTTTGATGAACTTCAAGAATGCACTGTGTGAGAACTTTAAAGAGCAGTAGGAATGTGACTTCAGAACCATTGCCTTGAGAGTGGTTAAATCCATCACAGGGCTTAATAAACTGCCACCAACTCACCCTGTCCCCATCACTACTGAAATAATGAAAAGAGCATGCAGCATTCAGACACCTTGCCCAGCTCAACTTTGCAGTAACTTTACAGGTGCTTTCAGAGTCAAGGGTGAAGCATAGAGATAAAAGAAGACAGGGTTGAGTCCAGTAACATGATTGCACCTTACTTGTTAACCTAACAAGCAGGTTTTTAAGTCTAGGAGCTAATCTTGTGGTACTCAAGACAGGATGAAATACCTCTGGTGGCCTAATCCACACAGGCTTGGCCCAAGACACTCACTATGCTACTCACCAAGGCCCTTTGTGTTGGACAGGTATTAACTGACAAGTGCAGGTCTGGCCTGCAGTAATCGTGGGCTTGAGAGGAGGCCTACCTCAAAGACCCCAGAGTGGGAGGGGCGGAAGTAGGCCACTCTCATCAAGGGTTTCTCCTTTTTATTGGCTAGGCTTGCATTTTCTATCCACTTGCAGTGGACATGAAAGAGTCTGGGTCCCAGAGTGGCCTTTGTGTCTCTTTATATCAGAGGGCATCTGAATCTCAACAGCCAGACTATTTGCTGTTCTGATTCTCAATGAAGCTCATTCTCTCAAAACAAGTTTGGAAACACTGTTTGAGAGTCAAGATGTCCTTGTTCATTTTTTGTCCAGTAAGCCATCAAATTAAAAAGGAATCTGCTTCAGAGGGTTTTAAGTGGTGTTGGGTATGTCTACTACGATGGCTGACTTGACCCACCCAGATTGGTGACCAATAAAATTATACTGCTAAGTGGCAGCTTTCATGTTCGGAATATTTATATCCCTAAAACCGGGCAGTGAGTGACATAAATAAACACAGTGGAGGTTCATCTTATCTGAGCTACAAAGGGCACGAGTGTGCCACTGCCAAAGGCTGGAGTGAACTTTGACCCTACTGGGTCACGGAGAGTGTTTGTCCCTCCGTAATTGGACAGAAGGGTCCTTTCGCTCTTCATTTAACCTTTTCTGACTGATTCTTTCTTCCCTAGTAGCCACAAAGCCCCTGGTCCTGACCCAGTTGTTCCTGGCATATCTTTGCTCCCCCAACCCAGGACTTTGAAAGCTGGAGAAAAGCTGGAGTGTGCTTGCCCTGTCAGGAACAATGGCAGAGTTAGTGACCCCTGACCTCAAAGGCTTTGAGATTTCTTCCTGGATCAGGAGCTGCCTTTCTCCATGGTTGGTTACTGCTCTGCAGCTCAGGAACAGAATGAGAGTAAACACTTGTTAAGAAGTGATTCTTCTCCATCCTTGCACTCCCCCCATCTCCCTTTTCTCTCTCTCCTTTTTCTGTCTCTTTGGTTCTTTTGTGTCCATGTGTTAAAGAAGTTAAGGCAGGTCCTCTCTTCTGACAGCATCCTGACAGTCCATCACTGTCACAAACACAATGTCCATCAGTCACAGAACACACACACTTAGTAACTGTATGTATTTAGGACTGTGGAAACTGTCAGATCTATTGCCTTGCCCTTTTATTTTCTATACAGAATAAAAAAGCCAATTTTTACTTATTTAGGAACTGATAAAATACAATACATCAGTGTTAACTCACAAAATAATAATAATAAAAAATATTTTGGAATAATAATTTTGAAGTAAATTTGAAGTTGGGTATGGACAGTTGGATTTGACACTGACATGAGACAGAAAAAGTGCAAAGGAATGTCCAGTAGGGTCCAATCTACTGAAACACTTCTAAAAATTCGGTAACACTTTATTTTGATGGTCCCTTTTGAACATTCTGTTGAACTTAAGTAATGTTGCACCTACATGTCTATTAACTCTCATTAGAGTATTAGTAGACTGTTTGCTTAATATCTGCTAACTCTTTATTGTGATGGTCTCCCAGCAGACATTCTACTGAATATAAGTAACTTCACAAGTACAGTACATGTACAAGTACAATACTCTAAAGAGAGTCAGTAGACATGTATGTGCAACGTTACTTATGGTCAGCAGAATGTGTTAAAGGGACCATCAAAATAAAAGTGAAACCTTAAAAATTTGCTTCTTCTTTTATTTATTTATTTGTTTTGATGTAATATATTTTCTTTAAATAAATTATTTAATTAATGCAACAATTTGAGTGTAAAGTTAGGTTAATAAACTTAAGTAAACGTTTGCTTTAATTTCTTTCGACAGCACCACTCAAGGTACTTGAGCTCTATGTTTGTGCATTTATCAATGGCACAAATAATAAGATTCTTGTTTCTTTCCTTTTTATCATTTTATATCACAACATTTTTTTTTATGTACATTTTTCAAAATAATGAAACTCTTAAAAATCTGAGAATTTAAATGTGGTCTTAGACTTCTATTATCACTAAAAATACATTCTTGAATGGGACCTCATTCAAGGATCCTGTATTCACTGGATTTTATCCCGATCCTATTGCAGTTTCCAAGGATGCCACCCCCACTGGTTGTCGAGGTGACCATAGTGCTGTCCTCTCACATGTCCAGATGCTGAACATGAGGTCATACAGCAGAAGCAGACTGAGAGCGGCCTGTGAGGGGTCTGTGAGTGGGCAGAACCATATGGGCTGAAAGAGGAGACCCACAGGGGCTGGCAGCTCCAGAGACCACAGGAGGCTTTGTCTTCGGCCCTGCCCTCCACACCACTTAATCGTGCAAAACAGTATTGTACAGTATTGTCAAGTGCCGCCTGTGCTTTAGTGTGTGGGCACCCTCTTCTGCCTTCTCTCACTTTCTTTTGCTCAGTAGGTGTTTTAGTGCTTCTCTTTTAACCCATTCTTTTTCGTCAAATCACCTCTCTGCTTCCTTTTGGCCTTTTGTCCAGTTTGAAATGTTCTCTTGACTGATGACCAGAGAGGAACTAAGTGAACTGATTTCCATTTCTGCTTTGTCTTAGCCATGTGTCTGTAAATCTGTAGGATATTCCCGTAATACACCAAAAATCTTAGGCCTGCAGCGTCTTTATCAGTTATGAAGTCTAAAATAGCTATTGTCCTTAGGAATTGTGGTCTGCCAAGGCCAAATACCCGATAAGATTTTTTTGCAAAATGCAATGGATTTCATTAGGGATGGTTAAAAATATTGATTTAGATTTAGTTCAGTAATAGAAATTGTAGGTTCAGAGTAGTTTTTTGTTTCTTTTGGTATTTATCTAAATAGCACCTGAACTTCATGGTTTGAGCCCTTTTATTAAATTTTACAATAATTTTGTAGCTAGTAAGTTTCCATATTTTAAAAAATATTTTCTTTAAATTACAGAATAAGCCCAAAGAAAAATTCTGTTAACTAATAGGGCATTATAACTGAAATTATAATTTCAGAATGAATCAGAATCAAATCAAGAGCTTGTGAACATAAATTGAATCAGTGCCTAGCTCTAGATTTCCATTAATGTCTATCAGTTGTTAAAAAGTGCACTCAGTATTTTTTCACTATCATTTTCACTTTTGTGTGTGGAATTAATTAATTATAAGTGACTGCTAATTGTTAACTTCTACAATGGTTTCGATAACTGAAAATATTTGCTTTTGCAGTGCAAAAGAACATAAAAAAATATGGGCACATTTAATTAATTCATTTAAAAAAAAACATCAAAAATGACCAAAAATGCAAAAGACACTTTGCTTTCTCCTTTTTGGTCTACATAACAATGCCGATAATTCAGAAATAAAGATTCATAAAGAAGCCTTCTTTAAGCTAGAACTATTTTAATTTGCATTTGAAATAGACTAAGCATTACACATCCCAATCTTTTCATTATATTACTCAGAGGTCAGCTTTTTGGAAAGATTACAAATGTTATAAGGGCACTGATTTACTGAATGTGAGGTGACCCATCCCCTTTAAAGCTTCCTGTCTTGTTGGGCCTGTAAAGCTGTCCCTGGCCCTGTGAGGAATGAAATACAATCTCATTTAATTGACAGATATCCAAAACAGCTGGCTGGCTGCTTTTCACAATATGGCATGTCTGCACACTTTTACTTCTTTATAGTTCTGTGTCTGGAGTGTCACAGATGTGACCCTGTCCGCAATCGTAACCACACTGTTCTTTACACTCTTTTCTTCACAAATACTTTCCGCCCCATTTCACCTGTCTGTGACACACCCTCTCACCACACACACACACACACACACACGTGACCCCTAAGGCACCTGTTTTTTCTGAAGATGAACTGGGTTCTATTATCAGATTTGCTTAGAATAAAGGAAACATCTATACTGTTGTAACTGCTTCATAGAAAATGCCCAAATAGTCTAAAAAATATCCAGTATTAGGCCTTTCGCAAGCATCGCTAGATTTTCTTACACAAATTCTTATTAAAACAGTATATGTTTTAACCATTTTACTTTTTTCAGTCTTGAATATGGTTACAATTTTACAGTCCCGATGCAAACCTCTTTCATGGGTGATTTGAAATTCCATTTAAATCACATTTCATAAATAATTGCTTGTGCCCATTGTTTTTTATGGTGTTCTGTGATTAAATGTGTTTAGATTGGGTACTGCCCTGAGTGATGAGACATCCATAGAGTGCTGCAGGGATGACATCCAAACTCAGAAGACTAATTTGCTGTGGGTTCCATTAAGATGTTCCCGTGGGGTTTTATAATGGTGTTTTTCAATTGATGAGTAAAATAAGGTCTGTGGTAATCATAACTTGACGATACTTGAATGTTTTGTTCTATAATGTAAACTGCACAGTTACTTACTACAAATACACAAACAGCTTCAAAATTTGTGCGTTCGATATGGGTGTGTGTAATTTACATTGTAGAGTTCTGTTTACCACAGACCTTATTTTACTCAGAAATTGAAAACCCTCGTAGGAAAATCTCGAGGGCACCCATGGTGAATTAGTTTTTTTAGGTTTTGACGTCATCCCTGCAACATTCTATTGCTAAAGTTTGGGGAACCTATGCAAATTTGCATTGTTACTACGGCACATACTAGTAAAAGTAATTGCAGTCTGAACAGAAACAAATCTAATCTGATTACATGTAACTTACAGTATGAATAGGTATTGCATTTAAGGCAAAATCAGATTTTACCTACAAACCTTAAAAACAAATTTTATCCCATAAATGCTCTGGTAAGATCCCACTGTACTCCGAAATGCTCTAATACAAACATACCTCATCTCTCAAACACTGCAAGTGTCTCACACAGTATGTAATCCCTCCGAATCGTAGCCGTATATTCATTTTTTCCTGTCATGACTTCAGTGGCACTGGAATCTGGTAATGGTTAATCATCTGCCCTGCCACACTGGGGTTTTGTGATTATGCTTGAGAACACTGGGGTGCTAATGGAAGAGAGGCCGGGCAGGCCTGACCCTGTCATTACCTTAATGTGGGCCTGAGCTCTCCCGCCTTGCCTCCTGCCACCATTAAATGAGCCTCACACATGCTAATGCCAGCCCTTTGATTGTTGCGCTAAATGAAAATTAATTGATTCTCATTCAAGTCTTTTGTCAGCTCCCTGTTTTCTCCACTGTGTGCTCTTTCTTTTTGGACCTGGCCACTCAACAATACACACCGCGGCTTTCTCCCCAACGCATTCTAAAGCATGTAAATGTACTTGCCATTCCTATGCAGACTCCAGAGGTACAAAAGAGAGCGAGCCGAGCAAATACAGCGTCTTGTCAATTGGTTATGTATGTGTGTCGCCCTTTGGTTAGCAATGCCCTACCTGTAGGTTCTTCAGATTCCTTTTTGTGTATGCTAACACGCTGTGAGGACTACAGTTATGGGTGACAGAATGTGAAACTCTGTGGGTTGGTCTTCGGTCACAATGCGCAGTCCATGGTGTCCTGATGGGACCACTTAATATGGAGAACAGTGAAACAAAAACAAATTCCGTTATGTCTATGAATCATTTGCGGTCACACTGTCGACAAACTGTTGCCAAGTATAAAGGATTCAAATGACGTTTTTGAAGCGACAGAGCAGAAGCTTCTTTTATAAAAGTTCCTCGTGAGGCCTTTTTCATCTCATGATGTCTTGCCAAAATGGATTGGAAAGTTCTCAACTGAATGTTAATCAATTTTAAAGAGATAGTTCACAGAAAGAAAAAAAAATAAAAGTCATAATTTACTCACCATTTTGTACTACAACTAACTTACATTCTTCCAGTGTCTGATTTTTTCCCCCATCATATTCTTTTCAGTATAATGAAAATGAATGAATACCGGGGCTGTCAAGCTCCAAAATGACAACAAAAAAACACCTTAACTGTATCATATAATAGTGCATATGAATTGTATGACATTTAAAATGGTTTCTCACTAAAAATCTTTGCAGTGATCTTCAAATCATTCTTTTGATTTTTGATCTTTTCAGTGAATCAGTTGATGTAGTTCACAAAACTGGTCTGAATGAATCATTGAGGGATTGGACTGATCCAGTGCTTGAATTCAACTCAAAGACTCTTAGCATTGAACAAGGACTGTTTTCAGTCTGTTCCTCACACGAAGCTCTCATATGAATCCAGAAGAATTGGGCTGAGATATCTGAGTCACTTTTATGGTGCTTTTGCTTACTTTCTGAAGCTTTCAGTTCCCTTGAATGAATCAAGAGCAACTAGAACATTATTTAATATTTCTACTTTTGGTGTCGACACAACTTTATATGAACATGAAGTTGAGTAAGTGACTTACTGTGCAATTTCGATGAACTATTTCGTTAATGAATTCAACTGATTCATTGCATGCAGTTTGTCTACAGACCCTTTAACTCCAAACATCCTGTGGCCTCATGCTTTGCTGCAGTTCTAATGGACTGTGATAAATTAATGTGCTGCAGATACACAGATGAAAGAATCTCCTCAGCCTCTTTGCATTGTCCCTCATGCCTGTTTGTTTGTCGATCGATTGCCTTCCATTTTCCTTGTGATTAACCATCCCTCCCCTGCTCTCCTCTCATTTTCTTTTCCAAGGCGAGGGAATAAAATGGAGGGCTGGTGAAACATTAACCAGGTTGTGGTGCCTGACACTGACAGAATGAGACAGGAGTGTGATGGTCCTGTTGTCCAGTCTGAGGAAGGATTGTCCTCAGCTCCAGCTTGGTTGTCTGGGGTCACCTCAGAGGTCACTGTGGACGTAACACCCAGATTAATTTAAGGACGGGGATGGCGAAAAGTTACCAAAATGGCCTTTGATTTATAAAGCTGACACCAACACAAAACCTGTGACGTGTTTAGGAATGGCTGAGCCAGGAAGTGTGACAAAATAAGCAATAAAACATCTCGGGAAAGATCTGCTTTTGCTGTAGTGCAGTCAGACTTTCGCTCTCCATGTTTTTAAATGGGCAGCATGAGAGCGAAGTAGGTATGAATGCCAATTAAAGGAGTGCCATTCGCAGGGCCATCATTCATGAGTGAGGGCTCCATGCCTCCACAAGCTTGCTCCCAGCTCCCCACACTCGTCGCCATTGTGACACTCTGGCAGAGAGAATCTTCTATAGTGGTCGGAATCAATTCATTGGCCTGACAACACAGTACCAATCCAGGCTGCCGTTTGCACAGAGAAACCCCCTTGAAACAGCCCTGGCCCCATCTGTCAGGGCCTCTGAGGCACATTGTGCCTGTGTGAATGTGCATGGGAGGGAAAGAGGAGGTTAATCAAGGTTTGGATGAGGAGGAGGAGGAGGAGGGGAGAGAGTGTGTGTGACTGAATGTGTGGGAGGGGTGCATGACCATTATGCTGATCTGCCTGTTTTGCTGCTATTCAGAGCCATTAGAAGAATACATTCTTTGGCAATCCTTTGGCTCGGGCAGTGTTCTGTCACCTATGCTGCCCATTTTTCAGCAGCAAGGGTGGTCACAGGGCAGTGGATTGTGGGAATCAGGTTAATTAGAGAGGCCGGGGCGTTCGCTGATGAGCGCGAGTAAGAGAGAGGCGTTTTAAGATAATCAAGCAGACCCTTGGCCTGACCCGCTCCTTGTTTAACCAGCCCCGTTGTGATGTTCCCGACAGATCCGTTCTTACGAGTACCTCTTCCTGCTGGCGATCCCCAGTGTACCTTTCATCCGGTCTTGCATTGGTCTTTGCGCACCTGCAAAGTCCCGGCCTATGCTTGTTTTCTTGTTTTGTTCCCCGTCATTGATAACGCATAAAAGGCAGACAAAGCCTCACGGCTATACGTTTTCCTCCTAATTAGAATTCCTCCTTTCAGCATTCCTTGTGGCAAACCGTGTCGAAGAAGCGCTCTTGTTCATTTCTCATTCCTGAACCTGAACCACCCCGCTCCTACGGTGTTGGACTGAGGTTCATGTTGGCTCTGGCGCACAATAGGATAAGTGCTGACCCCTAACCTTCTGGTTGACCCGCTCTATTGCGAGGGTTAGGGAGCGGTGCAGATGTGGGTAAACTTCCAGAGATCTGGAGAATGCTGCACACTTGTTAAATGTCTGTTTTCTCCCTCGTTATTTAAAGAAAACTCCAAAGAGAAGTGGAAGATGGTTCTAATTAGAATGTGGGGTTCAAGCACAAAAGGCTATGCCAAGAGGAAAGATATATTCAGCTGATGGAGTTGTTGGCGCTAACTAGCGGCCTCAGTGAATGAAAAGTATCAAAGGATGTCCAAAAAAGAAAACAGTGCATAACATAATTAGCAAGGATCATCGGCTAACAAAATCAAAGCTAAAATAACAGTTTAAACTGAGTACAAAGTGACTTGGCTTCATTTTCTTTTAGTTAGATCCTTTAGAAATTATGCACAAATATTATTAGAATAAATCAGCATTTAATGTACCGTTGTGTGCCCCAGTAAGTTAACTTCTGCTTAATTTGAGCCATTTTCCTGGGTTTTGGGGACTTACTGCAGGTGTGTGATTTGGTAAGACTTTGCAGTATATTGGCATCTCTGTTTCTCTCACTGCAGCACTTATCATTTTCTACCAGAAGGTGGCGATCTAGACCAATTAATTCCCATTTTAGTGTAACTGAATGTAACAGCAGTGAATCCCATCTGTGGCCACACATGTCCAAGGGTGCACTTAGGTTCAGTTCCTGGGGATGCATGGAAAGATTTTGATTTTGTTAAACTTTAAATATCAGTCGATATAAATATGTTGATTAATAACATAAAATGCATGGGAAATGTAAACACTAAATACAAATCTAAAATAAATAATATAACACTACTAAATTTTGCGGGCTTAATCTTTCTTAACCTACTTGTGTTTTTGTGCAAAGTTAATAACTGTAATAACTGAACATTTAAAAAATATAACTCATAATGCTAAATTACATTTTAGTTAGCTTGGCACCAATCAATCAATATTTTAAAACAAAACAAAACAAGCTATTTTATGTTGTGTTAATAATATTGTTTTTTTCATAAACCGTAATTGAATCAGACTGTTTTGTCTTTGGACTTGTTTCTATACAGGTTCTGGCTGATTTTATTCATTTGTCTGTTGATTATAAGTTCAACGTTATCAGTCACTTTGATATTTTACTCTTATAAGAGATCTAGACAAACTGTATTTTTTTTTCCAAAGAACAAAGCAACATTAACCCCTTTGTCTCTCATTGTAAAATTGTAAAAAAAACAAAACAACAAAAAAAAAAACTAAAAAAAAACACCTTTTAAAATGCCTTCTTTTATGTTCCACAGAAAATGGAAAGTCATAAAGTATGCTATATACAGTAACTACACCTTTAAATAAAATGCTAATATATGTTTAATACAAGTGATATTTCAGTGCAACTGTACATTTGGATTACCATGGTTTTCTGCAATGCAACACAGTATGTTCTGAGTATGACTCAGAAATTCAGTCATTCTCCAGTAAGTGATTTGTTTGCATTGCATCTCACCTATTTCTAAACTGTATCAGTTCACACTTTCAGATAAATATCAATAGAGAGCCTGTTTATTAATAAATATCAATCTAATCTTTCGAAATATGAGATGCAACCATCTTTAGACTGTCGTTTGGGCTGCTACTACATTACATAGGATCCTTTGTTTCATTCAGGCTGGTCAGTAATGATGCAGGCATTCATGCAGAGAAAGTGGCCACATCTGAGACAATGCCTGTGAAAGCTAATAACATACCATTTAAATCAACCAAATGGGACAGGAGGAGTCTCCCTTTAAACTCTCTCCATGTTTACCTCTCAGAAATGTGGAGGTGTCTGTCTGAGCAGCCCGATCCTGGGGTGTCAAACGGAGATACGGGGAGCTCCATGGCCCGGGAATGAGACCCCTTTTATTTTTTCACCGTATCAGCATCATAAATGTCCTGTTTCCTATTGTGTGGGAACTCATCTTGGACATTGTTCCTGTGGATGCGGACACTGGTAGCCAATAAGTGGAACATGGTCTCCCATGGGGCTTGAGTCTAGCATTCCTGGCATTTCCAGTCGTCTGTGCTGCATCAGGCATGGAGGACTGGTGTACTCATCACTGATTGTGTTCTGATGTTTCTCCTGGCGTGAAAGCACATGTGCGACCTTCATTGGAATGTCATTGTTTTTCCAGACCTGTTTCCTAAGTGATATTTTTTAAAATAACATCCAAAATGTTTGTTACCATAATGTGTTTTTGTAAAAATCGCTCCCAAAGACATGTTGTGTTGCATTGATTTACCCTTTCTCAGTTTTCCACAAATCCAGTTAATATTGTTGCTGGTACGGTGTTAAAATTCTGAAAGGGATGTAGGGGCAATGTTTCAATTGACAGGTGCTTGTCATGGTGGGTATATTCTGCAGGTGAAAAATTCATCCTGTACAGTGCGAGATGGGTTCTCACAGCCTGTGTTTGCTGTTTAGCTGGTGCGAATTCTACTCGCAGTGTTCTGATGTCCTATAGGGTCACGGTGAGATCAGCCCTTCAGCACCCATTTCCCCCCCCACACACACACACACATAACTGAGTTGTATTAGTGTGATTTATGCAGATTATGTTATTATTTATTGCACATATTTAAAAGTTGCTATGAAGCTGTAGGGTCTTGATAGTGTGGTCATGTGTACCAATATCAGAGAAAAATATAAAACAATAATGCATATCTATAATATAGAACATTTAAATATAGATAATCAGACTCGCTTTGCAAATCTTTGGATGTTCGTGCTCTGCACTCTGTTTATCCTGACATGGAAAAGTTATGTATTAACAGTAGTCCGCCAGTAAGTGTATCCATATGTCCTGGCAAGCCCTGAACTCCATTTATAATCACCCAAACACAAGACAAAACACAAGACAATGTCTCAGTGTTGAAGCAACATGCGGGTTCTTGGGAAACAAACTTCATTTTGTAAGTTATATATGAGATTTATCTAGATGAGATTTTAAAAAATACATTAAAATACTTTTTTTTTTTTTAACTTACAAATTTAAGGAAAAAACTTATATATATTATTTTTTTAATGATTATTATTTGTAGTCATTATTTACTTATTTATTATTTTTGTTCCTGAATTTTTTTTTTTTTTTTTCAGCTCTGTCACACAAATTTTACGGAAATTATTTGTGATATTTAGATATTTTCCCTCATTTTAAGTAGGTTGTGTTTATAGTTATCCATGTGTGAATAGTTGTTTGGTTAATGCTGAGTTCAAAATGAGTTTGAAATGATCTGATAGTCATTCCTAATTATAGTTTAGGGCTATATTTGCAAATAAATAAATAAATAAATAAATTATAAATAACATAATTATAAATATTTGATGTGACACTATCCATTAACTTTTGCATCTGACGTGTTGACGAAAATACATTTTGTGATAAAATGGAAAGAGCAGGAAGTTGAAATGTATATCTCTAAACTTGAACTTTATTTTTCACTAATGTAGCCTGTTTTGTCCCATGTTTTAAGAGTCAGAGGCCAGCATTTGTTGAATACACTTTTTTTCTCTCCCATTTGTTATGTTTTTATTTTATTTGGATGTCACAAACTCTAACCGTCATATCCATTCCATCATCTCCCAGCATCACAAAAGGCTTTTGATATCATCTCATCAGATCTTCAGTTGGTCCTCACTGCAAGTCAGAAGTGCCAAAATCTCATTGTCCTTTCTCAAAGCCAAATCACAAGCGCTTCAGCCCTGAAACAATTAAATCAACACAGAGATATATATGAGAGTGTGTATGTGTGCATGTTGTATCGTGTTGCAGAGTAGCCAAAGGCCATCAAAGCACGCTAGGGACCTGAAGCGCCACTCTAACACAGGAATCTCTCAAATCACTCAAGCAGCAGGAGGTAAAGCAACATTATTGGTTTGCACACTTTCCCAGGAAGGTAGGCAGGTCTCCTACCCTTTACTTTAATATACTCGACAACAGGGACCTAAGCCTGCCACAGTAGTGTAACTCTCTTCTTTTTAATTAAATATGCCCACGCTGACAGTGAAGACCTTTGCACCTTTTTTTATTCAATGTATTTCTCTGCATTTGTGTTTTCAGAATCCAGTTGTCATTCACCTTTATAGGCTATAAATCCAGAAGAAAATCATCAGTCGGTTGACAGTGGAGATTGTTTTTGTGTTGCTTGCCCTTTAAATTCAGCTCATATGAGAGACAGCCATTCTCTTGGCCCTGTATCCCAAAGGAAATGATTACCCAGGATGCTTTAGGCTTAGTCAGACATTTGACTGAGCGCAATTAGGAGTGGAGCCGCTAGAAGCCTGAAAACCTGCTGTGCTCTAGAAATGCTGTCCAACCGCACACTGTTAAATCAATTCAGACATTAGACACTCTCATCAGCGTCTTCCAACAATATCACTGAGCCTGGAGAGACCTGCACAGTCCAGTACATTCTGGCTTATTCTTCTGATGAGCACAAAAGAAGATATTTTCTAGAATTTGGGTAACCAAACAGTTGATGGTAATCACTGACTTATAGTACTTTTAACCGTATTATGAAATAAATGCTACTGTCAACTGTTTGGTTTGGAACAACATGATGACAAAATTTGCATTTTTGGTTGAACTATCCCTTTAAATGTGCATCATGTTACGAAAAAAACAACAAAATATCTAAATTAACCAAATCTATAAAAATTATCAACAAGTCACTTTTCTTTGTCTTCTATTGGCACACAAAGATAAATATATATATATATATATATTTTAATTAATTCAATAAATAAATGAAACATTTGACTTCAGCAAACTCATAACCAGATGGGAAATTCTCATTATTTAAAGATTATTAGCTTTAATCTAGCAAAAGCAGCATGAAGACTCAATCACCCTGAAGGCTTCTTCAGCCGTTTTGAAACAATGGAGAAATTCACTGAACTAGAGATGACCCATTGAGAGAGAACTATTGATTTATATTGTTTTAAAAGCTAGAAAATACCAGCACTTCTGGTATGTCTCAGATTGTGAAGAGTTTGTATGTAAATGAGTGATGTCAGTGGGATTTTTGATGGACCACCTCATCACCTGCTGGGCCGTGGCAGGTGCCTGAAGGTAAATTCGGCTAAATTCCTTTGAACTGTTGGCTTAGCTGAATAAGAAGGCTTTCCTCTCATTATAATTTTGATTAGCATAGCTTTTCTGGTCACTAGAACCGTGATCATTGAATGTTAAATATTCAAAGTTCAAATCAAAACACATTCATTTTATTGTTGACGACATACCCAAAGAAAATTACAGTTTTGTCTGTGCAGGTCTAGGCTATGCTTTAAAGGATTACTTATTGCTGATCAGTGTTAGCTGTGCTTCTGTCTCAGTGGGGAGAGGCTGAGAGAGCACACGGCCCAGAGGTGTCGACGGGGAGCTTCACCTGAGGCCGTGCTCAGTCATCAAACAGACCTGAGAGCTTCATGAGCTCTTCTAAATGCACCATTGTCTCCTCCCCGCTGTTACTTTCAATTCAAATCTGTCATCATGCAGTTAGTAAGGAGGAGAGAGTGGAGAGCTACTGTTAGCATCTGTTCATTAAAGTGCCTTCGCTGTTCGTCGGAGATGTTTTTCTGTTGAGAGGTTAACTAGGATAAAACCGGACAGTAAGCACTGATTTTGAGTGTGATAACAGAACATTCTACAGCAGATGTAGAGCTGATGGGGAACACTGAAACAACAATTTGTCTTTATTAAAGCCCTTGTTGCTTTAGTGTGCTTTAGAGTGCACATGCACTTTTTGCAGTGTTTTAGCAGTATTGTATAATTTGAAGACCTAAACCTAATTTGGATATGATATATGTCTGCAGGATATTTGTAATTGTTATGCCATGCATTTTGATGATAACGTCTTGATATATTGGATAAAACGTGTGTCATATCACTTAGTTTTCTTTTATTACAAAATCACAGTTAAGTGGACATATGTTTGAATATTACAGACATCTTACAAAAGTTATAATACATATCTATGTAGTTGGAAGGTTACTAAAGGGGACCATAAAAATGAAGTCTAAAAATAAAATGTTTTCTTGTTTCCTCTATCCAACAATTCCCCTTTGGGGACAATAAAGTGTATTTCATTTCATTAGAGAATGCTGAAGTGATGATGTATTTCTGTAGGCCGACCCAGAAGTTAGCATCACCCTTGTTCCCTCCACAGAAACCCAAAAGGATTTTTCCATTAGCTTTTGGATTATTTAGAAAATAAGCTCTGCCACAACTTTCAGAAACTCTCAATACAATAGGCAGAATTAAAAAACTAAACGTAGGCTAGAAACAAACACCACCACATAATCTCAGCATCACTACCATGAAACAACTCTGTCAGTCTTTATTTGAAAGAAAGAAAGAAAAGAAAACATTTTCCCTGAAAGACTGACTTCAAATAGTTTGCGAGATGCTCTTATAAGCAAAATGAAGTAAAAAAAACAACTTTACAAAATCACAAGGGGGTATGACTGATGTTTCTGATTTTTTAATGTTGTTGAATAAAATATTTTGAGTTTGTGTTAGCCTTAGCCACAGACCTTATTTCAGGCATTTAACCAAAAACCCATTTAAAAACCCCATTGACTTCAGGATGATGGAACTGGAAGTGCTAAAATGCTTTCTTGTTTCTGGGTTTTGGAATTGGGTTTTATATAATGGATGTAGTTTTTTTTTTTGGTCCTAATGTAAGCCTTGCTCAAATCCTCATGTAAACAATGCTAACATTAACTTTTTTTCTTTAACTTCCACCCTGTTACACATATTCTTTTTATTACTTTTTTTAATGTAAACAGTCAAGTTATAATAAAATGTGCAAAAAGTGCCTGAGCTTCACCAGAGCATATTTCTGAAAGTCTAGTCCACCCTTTTTTCCCTTATAGAAAAAGTTTAATTAAATTACAATGTTCATTCTCTAAAGTTCGAAAGGTACTGCATAACAGGACTGACCAATTTCAGCAGAATCCCACCTTTGTGGAAATTCCCACAACACATCATCAAAACTATGATAGTCAGCTTGCATACTCTCAGTCACTGGGGCGGTACCTTTTCAAAAGGCACACCTTTTTACCTAAACAGTCCATACTGGCGCATTAAAGATACATATAAGTACCTAAAGTGTAAATATTAGTACCTAAAATGTACAAAATTGTACCTTTTGTAAAGGTACCTCCACAGTGACAGCTTTTGTACCTTTTTTTTTCTGAGAGTGCAGGTAATGGAGTTTGACATGATGTGGGGGGTTTCGACTGGAAACAAATACAAAAGCTGAAACTGTTAACCTCAAAACAACTTCACCTCAGAACAGGGAAGAATGTGAGAGGAAAAAGCGTCACAGGGATCATCAAAGTAATTGGCTGGAGCTGCGCTGTGGAGGCATCCATGCTGTTGTGTTGTGTTGTCTGGCTGGTCTGCTGGCTTCAATCGGACCTTGTGTCACAATGTTGCTCATAGCCCACAGATCAAGGGCCCGGACCCCGTAGGCTGCCCGCTGGCCTCCAGGTGGGCACACTAATGAGCCAAGGCCCCAGCTCGACTGCAGCCTCCCTGGGCAGGAAGGGCCAGAGGCCGAGGGGTGCAGGGTCAGCCATTCACAGGGGGCCTGAGCTGGGGGAGAGCCAACTTAAATGACAGAGAGTCCATTTAGATTTGGGATACGGACTGTAAGGCCATGTGGAGGGGGATGAAGTGACAATTTGTCAGCAAAAAGGCTTATTTTGCACATGTGCCGTCTATCAGTTCTCCAATGCTGATTGTCAGTGTGTTTACAGAAACAGTGTTGAATAGTCTTCTCGTCATCACCCCCACCCCTCAGGCTTTAGTACAATCGCGCAGTATTCTCAGTGTAAACACTACAGCAGTGATCTCTGCACTGAAGTCCCTCAATAGGAGAGAGGAACAACTAATGGGAGTGTTTGTCTCTTCTTTCCAGCCGAGCCTTTGTTGCTCTGATCTTACAGGAGTTTATTTTATCCTATGAGTCCTTGGTGTTTTGAGAGAAACAGCCCATCTCCTCCACTGCTGTTTGGCCCAAAATAAGATGAAAGGCTCAGTAAGACCCCAGTTCCGAACCCAGTTACTGTCAATAAAGAATATAAATGCTTATTCCTTTAATAATGGCTTCCTAACTTCAGTGTCTTCTGCTATCTTGTCTGTCATGGTATCCTAGAGAGCACCAGATGAGAATGAGTCATGGCCATGGATTTTGTGGTTTGTTTAGCCTGCCTTTCATGGGAGTAAATAGTCTTGGTTTGGCTGAGGCACCGATAACACGTGGTGGGTGTCCCGCAGTGCTGGTCAGTCAAAAGGGAATAAACTCACTCCATACAATGTGCTGCCTCAATAAAAGCTTCTTTGTGACTGGAGAGAAGGGTCAACTCACTCCTCCAGCCAGCTAATAAATGCTCACATTCTCTTCCTTTTTGATTTTGTTTTGGCAAGTAGGCACAGACAAAAGTAGAAAGACGTTTAATTATTCACAGGGAAATAGATAAAAGATTAATTTGCATTGATTTTGCTTCCTGACAAAGAGAGCAATTTTATGGACTCAAGAACCAGAATGCAAGCCATTTTCCCCAACCAACCAAATGGAACAAAAAGATCAATGGCACTTTTAGCATGGTTATCAATGACCAAATCCTGGAAACGGTCCCTTTGAACAATATTGGTTTTGTGCATTCTATGCATTGTCTGTATCCAAAGTTTTCACCGAATCCTTCAGAGAAATGCGTGTGATTTAGCACAAGAGAAAACCAGATAAATTTAAATAATTCTGTTATGTTCACAATGCAAGATTTCGGTTAAATCACAGGATTGATGATAGCATTCAGAATGTTAAAGCAGTGACAAATGCTATTTTGTCTGGTCCATTTTCAGCTTTTAACTCTTTCAAACGCATTAACCAAAGCATTTCAATGATTTGTCTGGCTTGTTGTTTTGTGTAGACGCAAAATGGATTCAGCACAATCTTGCTTATTCACTTACATTAATTATTTGTGCTTGATGGCTTTATTTACAAAGAACTGAACAATATTCAGAATGTTTTTTTAATAACCTAATGCACAAATATATTTTAAAGAGCCAATCAGATGACTGCATGTAATCTGGATTACGTAATCAGATTCCAAAAATTAAGTACTTGTAATTAGATTAAATTACATTTTTTTATAATTGTTGTAATAATACTGTTGTTTTTTTTTTGATTATTAATTATTATTCATTTATTGATTGTCTTTGTTTGCTCTTTTTTATTTTTTATATATTGTTTTTTTATATTGATTTTAATAGGATAATCTTGTACCATATCAATATAAAAATGCAAAGAAAAAGAAAATATATTCCATTTGTTGTTGTTGTCAACATGAAGTGCATTAAAGATTACATTATCAAAATTTCCCAACTAGGGGGTTCGTAAAGGAACCGTAGGGGGATTGTGAGTTTAATGAAAAGCAAAAAATAAAATAAATCATAAAAAAATTCAAATTAAAACAAATCATCTTAAAATAACATAAATCAAAATAAAACATTTACTAAAAAGTAGTCTTGCATCTATTATCTTCTCCCTCATGATATATTTTAAGCAGAAGCACTATGCACATCACGGCACACCTGCCTTGGAAATAATTAGATCTTGCATATGTTTTTCCATCCTCTTTGATGTATTGTTTTATCTGCGTCACTCCAAGTCTTCCAGGAATTTGCAGATGGGATGGGGAGGGTCCGTACAGCAATGGCATGTTCCTTAGTGGCGGGGAAGGCATAATGTCAGCACAAATTTGCAGTTTAAAGCTGAGATGTGAAAGAATTGTACCAGTGTGTCACAGCTTTGTATGCGGGACCCAAATCACTGCTGATTCCTCATAATGTAATTAAAGCCGCAAGTCCCAAGATCTACGAGCTTGCCGTGTCCCTGTTGTCCCCATTTAAGCAGCATGCCTTCCATCTGAAGTGAGGCCTCTTAACCTTATGAAAAGGGCTTGTCTCTACTCATTGTTCTCATTGTCTTTAAAGCCAGTTATTAGAGCAGGGAGTCAAAGAGTAACTCCATTACTTTAGTGAAAGTACAGATAGTCCTAGTCAAATATTACTCCATTACAAGTAAAAGTTGTGAAGACAGATTTTTACTTATGTAAAAGTACAGAAGTACTTGCATTTAAAAATACTTAAGTACCAAAAGTAAATTTCTTTTTTTATGTCAACATGCTGTTAATTTTTGCTGAATGTAATACTTGCGATACCTTATGTCTCTGAAACAACTTACAATGCATTAAGTCTACTGAATACAATGACTAGCTTCTAGTATCTTTGGAATAAGGAGCTTTAAGAAAGTTAAAAACCAATAGAAATGAAACAAGTGGGTTTTGCAAAATCAGGCAATATTGTGTCTAATATATACCACAATATTAACTTCTTATCATTCAATTGTTGTAAATAAATATCACATTTGCAGCTGGTTAGTGTTTACAAAATGCTGGGAAATCACTTAATGTAACCCTACAAGAGTGATTACTGATAGACTGTTTTTTTGCACATGTTACATTTCAGAGAAGAAAAATAATCACCCACTGACTTTCAAAGCTGCTACATAGTAACAACTTTCTACTTCAAGGTACTTGACAGAAATGTAGTGGAGTGAAAAGTGTGATATTTGTCTTTCAAATGTAGTGAAGTTAGTCATAGTTTTCCAGAAAAAAAATAATACTCAAGTAAAGTACAGATACTCAAAAAGTGTACTTAAGTACAGTACTCAAGTAAATGTACTTTGTTACTGTCCACCTCTACAAATGATGTTGAGCTGCTGATGAGGACATCAGAGAACCTACAGGTGTTAGATCTGTTCTTAATTGGATATCTGTCTACTGTTCATACTGTATGCTTGAATGGACACAGCGGTGGGAGACAAGCAGGACTGTTAGGAGTGTGAGTTGCATCCAGATCAACTTAAAATGAGATGTAATTATAAGCTTCTCCTAAAGACACTTTTGTTAAGCTTATTTAATGGCACCAAAATGACAGTCCTGTTAAAGTGAACAATTATGTACTATGGGTGTGCCGGGTAACACCGCTTTTTATCTCAGATAAGCTCTTAACAGAAGGAACAGATCCAAGAGTCCTCACCTATGCTTTCATGCTCCTAAATTCCTTTATAACTGTGGAAGAGTGAGCTCATCGCAAATGTCCTAAAATGATGTGAGATAATATTCTGCTTTGGAATAGTCTGCCACCTGGAATACAGCAGTGCCACACCTTTTATATATATATATATATATATATATATATATATATATATATATATGTGTGTGTGTGTGTGTGTGTGTGTGTGTGTGTGTGTGTGTGTGCGTGTGTGTGTGATATTCACACACAATGCCTTTTTCGGGGTTGGTGATATGTATTTTTGGTCTCTTTTACTCACCAGGGCTGCAATTCATATTATTAAAATATTGTGAAAACAGTAATATTGTGAAATATGTTTTGTATTTTAATACGTTTAAAATGTAATTTATTCAGCAAGGTTCATTTTACAGCATCCATTACTTCAGTCTTCAATGTCACATGATTCCTAGAAAATCATTCTAATATGCTGATTTGCTGCTCAACAAATATTTATAATCATTATTTATTGCTTCCTAGTTTTGTGGAAACTAATAATTTTTTTCAGGGTTTATTAATGAATAGAATGTTCAAAAGAACAGCATTCATTTATTAAACAGACTGTTTTTTTTTAATTTAATGTTTGAAATTCAATTCAAATTAACCTAAATGAGCTTATAATCAACATCTTGCTGTTTAATAGAACATTAGCCTCTTGATTGTAGCTGAACTGAGCTACAAGCAACCATAAAGGCTCTGAAGCTGTATCATTGTTTTAAAATGAGAAAAGATTGCATTAGCGTTGTAGTCCCTGTAAGCTCCTCCAAACATTTATTTATGAATTAAATTAGAGGTTCCAGCGATTCTCAGAATTCAATTTGCCATTTTGTGTTTCCTCAATCTGTCTCAGTCTGCCCTTTTACATTGACATCAGCAAGAATGATCAAAAGTGTCGTTGCACAGCTTTTTTACGCATTTGGTCCTGGCATTGCAGTGAAGTGACCCATTCCAAGTAACCCATATCAGTCTGGAACTGAGGTTTATAAAAGATTCTATTGGAACTCACTCTCAAAAGATTTTTGGGGGGAAGCCACAATGAAAAGTGCTCAAAGAAAAAGTATTTGGAGATATCAGCAGGCTCTCTGAGGGAAAACAAACTATACCGACCAATGTGAATTGACTTAATCTGATTAGGCTAACCTCATCAACGGCCTCTTAAAAAAGAGAAGAAAGCCATGAATTGGTCAGAAAGGCTAGGGGATGGGGGATGCTCTCACTTGCTCTAAGAGCACCAAAGAGTCTCAGTGAATACCACACATTGTAAAGGACATGCTGGTCCGCAGATGGTAAAATGACAACGACCCATTTGAAGCGAAGCAAACAGAATTTATCCAAGGTTTTTGCAGGTATAAGAACAATGAGACTGAATAAAGTAAAAAGTCCAAAAGATTGCTATACTTCATGTCACAGCACTGCTAAAACTTTACTTTGAAGCCCTGAGGACTAAATGCAGCCGGACTCATACACTCCAGTAAAAAGATATCTCAATATTTTAATAAATTAATGTGGGATTCCACCTCAAAACTCCCCACAGGGCCAGTAATAAAGATGAAAGACTCGGACAACATTATCAGACACATAGATGTATTTTAATACAACATTTGGTTTACAGAAATCCTTAGCAACAGTGTGTTTAAGATATCTTTCCTGCCAAGACTAACTCTTTAGATCTTTTGCCAATATTTTCTCTTATTCTGGATATGGTCAACTAAAGTACCCCATAATAAGTTCAGAAACCTAGCAGCGAATAATAAATGAACGAAATATAACTCTATAACTGTATAAACATAAAGTTGAGGGGTGCTCAGTAAAGCAGTCTCTGAAAACAGGACAACAGGGTTTGTTATTGTTTAGCACAAGCCCTGTATGGTGGAGCTATAGGCTTATGGGAAACTGGTTTCTTATTTTTTTTTTTTTTTTTTTTCTTGTTAATGCGTCACATATTTAAATGCTACCAACAGCGATACAAAGTTTCACCAGAAGAACAACTTACAGTAGTAAAACAAGAGGCCATGAGAGGAACTTAAAGCAATGTTGCAATTTGTTTATAAATGTAGATTGTTTATGATGTTTCTTCAACAGGACTTATTGTAAGCATGATTTTGTAATACCCCCCCCCCAAAAAAAATAAATAAATAAAAAAAAAACGAGCAAGGACAGATCTCAGTGGTCCTCCAGTTATTCTCATCATCTTTCCTTTTAGCATTTCTGATGAAAGAATTTATCATGCAAAAACATTCACTGATGTCAGTGTGACTTTTGATTTCTTGATTGTGTGGCTCATAATAGAAGTTTTTAAAAAGTCAAAACACTAAATTGAAGTCAAAATACTAAATTGTATCTGCTTTAAGCCAGATGCCAACCACATGTGACTTTACAATCTAAATAGGCCTACACTGTTTTCATCATAACATGCATGACAATATTCTGGGCTATCATTCAATTATTTGCATCAAAAATGTATAAAATCTTCCAGTCTGTTTTTTAGGACTCTCTGCAAAACTAAAGACCAGAATAGAGCCTACGGCAGTGTGATCAAAGAGTGTGTAAAGGGATTGGCCCGACAACAGCGGCTAATGTAGACATAATTGACTGTGTTTTTGGCATTCTGTGAACAGATTTGGATAGGGACTGAGACTCATTACCCAACAACAAATGAACTTTCATTTAGTGCAAAGAAACTACTGTGCACGCTCTGATTTCAGACAACAGTTTGCTGGTCAGTGTTAAGTCTTACAAATTACAAAACACACAATGCCTTCATCTTTTTTTCCATCTCCCTTTTCTTTTCAGACTAAAAGTTTCTCCTGTACGCTGAAGTCGAAGTCAAAACACATCCCACAATCATATGCTGGACTCCTTCCTTGTAATTCTGAATTTATTTGTAATTCTGAATTATATATATATATATATATATATATATATATATATATATATATATATATATATATATATATATACAGTACAGGTCAAAAGTTTGGTAACATTGCTATTTTTAATGTTTTTCTAAGAAGTCTCTTTTGCTCATCAAGACTGTATTTGATCAAAAATACAGAAAAAAAAAAAATAATTGCTATTATTATTACAATTTTGAATAATTGTTTTTAAATTTATTATACTTTAAATTATCATTTATTTCTGTGATGCAAAGCTGAATTTTTAGGATCATTATCACATGATCCTTTTAGAAATCATTCTAATATGATGATTCATTATCAAAGTTGGAAACAGTTCTGCTGCTTAATATTTTTTCAGAACATGTGATACTTTTTTTAGGATACTTTGATGAATAAAAAGTAAAAAAAAAAAAAAAAAAAAAAAAAAGAAAAAAAAGCTATGTTTTTAAAATATAAATATTTTGTAATAACAATATACACTACTGATCAGTAATTTGGGGTCAGTTATTTTTTTCTTTCTTTTTTTTTAAATAAAATCAATACTTTTATTCAGCAAGGATGTGTTAAATTGATAAAAAGTGATAGTAAAAAAAATATATTATTAGAATATATATTATTAGAATTTTTTTTTTATTTTGAATAAATGCAGTTCTTATTAACCTTTTATTCATCAAATATATTAGACAGCAGAACTGTTTCCAACACTCATAATAAATCAGAATATTAGAATGATTTCTAAATGATCATGTGATAGATTGGATGTTACATGTGACACTGAAGGCTGGAGTAATGATGCTGAAAATTCAGCTTTGCATCACATGAATAATTTTTTTTTTTTTTTTAAGTATATTCAAATAGAAAACTATTATTTTAAGTTGTAATAATATTTCACAATATTACTGTTTTTTTCTGTATTTTTGATCAAATAAATGCAGGCTTGATGAGCAGAAGAGACTTCTTTCAAAAACATTAAAAATAGTAATGTTTCCAAACTTTTGACCTGTACTGTATATATTATTATTATTATTATTATTGTTTCTAATTTTTTTATGTGTAATTTATTTATTTTTTCAGTTTCCAGGTATCATTTTTTTTTTATATTTTTTCAATTCTAAGAAATATCTTAAAATATGTGGACAAAGAGTCTAAAAAATTTGTGTCCTGGCCATCTAAATAACCCTCTGAAGCTCTGTTATGGAGGTATATCATATACAGAAAGCAGGATTAAGGACTACATAATATACCTCAATCCCAAAGCAAATAGGGCAAATGTGAAGGGGTGAGCGCACAGCTGGCCCCTGAGACCTCAGGATCCTTTGCAAACAGGATTCCAGCATGCCCCAGCCTGTCTCGGCAACAAATGAAAAGAGTCCCTAAACAATGGTCAACAAGCCAAACAAGAGTTAATAAATTCTTATTGCTATGGGACTTCTCTATCTTATTAGATACATAAGAAGACAGACTTTAATTAGATTAGTTTTTGTAGCACTTGTTACACTGACAGTCCTGTTTCTTGTTAATTTAAATTGATGTATATAATATTGCAAATCGCTGTTTTATAAATTTTTGGGATGCATAACTCTGGCAATGTTGTAGGAAGTATTTTTTTCTTTTTTAAGATATTGACTCTCCAAAGTGAATAATATGAGTTTTCAAAAACACAGTGTGTCTGTTACTTGTAAATCATTTGATGTACTCATTTGTATTGCGGTATAGACTGGGTTACCGCTGTGCCCCGCCTCGTGGTCAGATATGGTATCGCGCTTGACAGGTTAAAGTTCTAGTAAAATTTTCGATAGATGGCGCGCGACACCAATAAATTAGTTCTCCCACTCTATCCTATCAGCAAACTCACTGTAAGATCTTCAATGATCTTGATATATTATATTTTTCAACAACTATTTACACTAAATAATTTATAATTTAGTGTTTGTGTTTAAGGTGGTTTCAATTAATATGGGCCAATGCGTTTTAAATCCCCTGTTTCTTTTAACTGTCTTCTTCCTTTTAATAAAAGTACTGAGGATCCCCCCAAAAGTTATTTTCTTAAATAAGCAAAATACAGACTTATAGTTGAAGGATGTATTATGTGTTTCTTGTATTTTATTCAATGCATTACTTCTGCATAGATTTATAGATGCAAGTCTAAAACATTATTGCATTTTGCCAATCGTTTTGCAACGAACCAACAACAAACGTTAGCTTAACTCATACAAGTTTAAAAACAGTCCTGCCAAGAAAAAAACACACGAGTTCATAATTCAGCAGCAACAATCGCAGCCGCGAAGCTTGCTTTCTAAACCCCGCAGCCTGAGAGTTTAGCACCGGCACGTGCTCACAGGACGCAGCGGTGCAAACGGGTGCAACGAGCGGGCGCGCAGACTGGCTGGCACGCGGACAGATGTAGTAGCACCTCCCTCGCGCGCTCTCTGCCTTCTGCACTGCTGGAATGATTGACGCGTAAGATGTTCACCCAGCCAATAAGAAGAAACTCTGCTTTATTTGCATAAAGGGGCAAGCTTCCCATTGGTTTCCTGCGTGCTGCTCCGAAACGCCTCGCGTGCCTGTACAGCTGTTTTCTTCTTTAAAGCGCAACTAGATCCTCTGAGTTTTTTCGGTTTTATTTTCATTCTAAAACGACTGATGACTCGTATTTCTGATATAACATAAACATTCTCCCACGAGCGATTAATCTAATCAATATAAAATGCTGTCACAATGTTACAAGTCAGTGAAATGTTTCGTCTAATGCATTTTATATATAACAAAAAAATAAAAATATACAGAATATTTATAAGATTTAAATATTAAAAGAGGAAGATTTATGTACATGGCCAATAATGCATAAAATGTCCCTGAATATATAAAAAGCCAGTGCGGCAGCAGAATAAAGTCTGCAATGCAACTTTCCAACGAAATTCAGTGCAATTAAATGCAGTCTAAATGATAGATTGCAAGATGCATGTAATACTTTTAATGCTAGTGAAATTATAGTAATTCAAGGAGGACACATCTGATAAAATACGTTTTTTTTTCCAGTATAGAATTATTTTCCGACATCAAGTGTACAGGAATGTTCGTCACGCAGTGTCTGAATGCAGAAATAAGTGAATCGGCTATGAAAAACGTTGGTGGCAAACAGCAAGAGTATTCCCCTTATCACTTCACAGCCAGGCCGACTGCACTCGCCTCTTTGTTGTTTGTCCCTCCAGGGCTGATTGAGCAGCGCGTGACTGACAGCCCGCGGGGGTGTTGTCCAATCAGCAGTCTGCCCGCGCCCAATGGGTGAGTCCGCGCGCCTATTGGCTGAAGCGAGTGTGGGAAAGAATGCAGAGAGGGTTTCACACGAACTGGGAGCATGCGATCTATCTATAAATACCGCTGGCGTGTGGCAGTGGGAGATTCGACTTGCCCTCCGAAGCGCTACGCCACACACGCTCGTGTCCTCATATGACAGTCTGCAGACTATAAGTTAGCTGATAAGAGGGACTCACACTCCTTCTCGTGAACATCCCGAGGTCTTGTCTACGCTCCGCATCTAATCCTAACAGTTCGTCTCGGTGTTTTTGAAAATCCACACACGGAATATAAACATTTTTTTGGCTTAACGATACACCGGACTCAACTTTGGTTGTGATCATGCCAGCCGATAATATGGAGAAGCAGACCGCATCACCTATAGCTGGTGCCCCTGCCAGTGGATCTCATACTCCGGACAAACCAAAGAATGCCAGTGAGCACAGAAAGGTAAATATCATTTATTATTTTGACACTTTTTGCGGTTGTTTTTCTGATTAGACAAATGTCATTTGCAAAAATAATAATAATAATAATAATAACAATAAAAATCCAGTCAATCTAAAATAAATAAATAAATAAATAAATTAGCGTCTTTCTTATATAATTTAATGATCTTTGCATTTCATCTGCAGTCTTCAAAGCCAATCATGGAGAAACGCCGCAGAGCGAGAATCAACGAGAGCCTTGGACAGCTGAAGACCCTTATTCTTGATGCTCTTAAAAAAGATGTAAGTTAGCTCTATGAATATGTCTATTCTTTGCATGTGTCAAAAAATAAGTAATCTTCATTTTTAAAACAAAATTCCTAATCGGTTCTTCTCATTTACAGAGCTCCAGACACTCTAAATTGGAGAAAGCTGATATTCTTGAGATGACAGTTAAGCACCTGCGCAATTTGCAACGTGTTCAGATGACTGGTAGGTTATAAGTCTCATTTATTAAAATGTGGAACTTTAAACATATAGCCTAATTTAAAAACGTAAATGAATTTCCTAAATAGACAATGTTAATGAACGTTACCTTTGCTTTGCAGCGGCCCTGTCAGCTGACACAAACGTTCTCAGCAAGTATCGCGCGGGATTCAACGAGTGCATGAACGAGGTGACTCGATTTCTCTCTACCTGCGAAGGGGTGAACACGGAGGTTAGGTCGCGGCTTCTCAACCACCTGTCCGGTTGTTTTGGACAGATGATGGCCATGAACTACCCACAGCCTGCCCCAGCTCAGCAGGCGCATCTGGCTCAGCCTCTTCACGTGCAGCTTCCTTCAACTTTGCCCATCAACAGCGCCTCTATGGGCCCCAAACTCAGCCCATCAGAAGCGGTCTCACCCAAAGTCTTTGGAGGATTCCAGCTGGTGCCAGCTACTGACGGACAGTTTGCTTTCCTTATCCCCAACCCAGCTTTCGCTTCTGCTACAACCCCGGTCATTCCTTTGTACGCAAATGCAAGTGTTCCAGTGACTGTCAACGCCAGTCCCCTCCTGGCCAGCTCAGCTCCCACGGTGGCATCTCCTGTCCAGGGAATGACCTCCTTCGCAGGCGTTTCACAGGCTGTCAGTCCCGTTGGTGTTAGTGCCGGAGCAGAAAGCAATGAGCCGGTGTGGAGACCTTGGTAGACTTGCTCATCCTATACGAACTTCTAAAACAGTTTTTCACGATGAAGAAAATACGTTCAGTTCCGTTTTAAGGGACTTGTTGACCTTCAGTTGGACAAGGCGTATATGTTTGTTAGCTGATTCCAATATTTGGATGTTGTTGATGAATATGCTGTAGTTAATTCAACAGCATAACACTTAATGTTTATAAAGTACTTTTTTTAAATGAAAGAATTTAGTTTTGTACAAAGTTTGTAAAATATTGTATCATGCCAAAGGTTTCGTGTTGTTTTTTTCATGATGAGTGTTTATGTTTGATGCCGAATAAATCAAAATAACGAAATCTGTCGTGTTCAAGCCCTTTTTTTTATTACGATCAGTAGATGTAAATCTGTAATATACTGGATGGAGTAATATGAATGACAAATCGTTTTTATTTTTGATACTATTTACATGATGCTTTATAGACTAGGCTACTTTAGATTGACAAGTGACAGTTTATATCCAACATGAAGAATGACAATTTTACGCAAGCTTTATTAAACATTTATTTATTTAAAACAGCTAAGGGGGCAGTGTTTAAAGGCATAGCCTACAGCTTTCCAATTACAGCTGTTCCACTTTTCTAATTTAAAGTCTCAGTTAAGTTTCCTGGCTTAGTTCTACTTCTGGCGGGAAGAGGTCACTCTAAAGTGACAAGAGCAGTGCAAGGGGGTTTTCCTTTTCTTTTGCAAAAAGGTAATTAAACATCTGAAAAGGGTCTCATCCTGTATGCAGCGGTATCTTTAAGAAGCCCTAAACCCCCATTCATTGGTCTGGGAAATACGCTTTGGGTTAATGTCACTAACAGATTGCCTCAGTGAAAAGAGAATATGGAAGAATCCTCTCTTCCTTTTGTGTACCATCCGCTTTATAGCTACCTGAATAGCGCGTGGGGTGCTTTCGCGCCTCTTTTCTGACCAAACTGGGGGAGTTACCTTATAACATCAAACCTCTTTCCTAATTAAAATGTAAAAGAATTAAAATGTACATTTAAAAAGTCTTATCTCTTTTTACAGGCAGCTTGACATGCAGGCCTCTCCCAGGTGAGTCGACGTTTTTCCCTGGATGTAAACCTATCTTCCCTTTGCGCGTAAGCTCCGGAACTGAGAGACGTGTCGCCGTCGCTGAGAGGCTGTCGGCATGGCGTTTGCCGTGTGTCTGCCACTTGCAGTCAGCGGCCCACTTCGTTTTTGGATTAGGTTACACACCCTCGTGACCGACGGCCACAGGGTTCCCCATTTAACAACTCCGTCTTGTTAAAGCCAATGCTGTGTGGGTTTTGGAAAGTTATGTATTAACACGTCACTAAGTAATTTCAGCATGTTTTTGTATTAGACTATTTATTCTCTGCTTTATTATTGTGATATACTTAATTCACTCCGAGTCACGAGTGGTCATAAATTTCTCCCTTAAGTGGAAAAAAAAATGTTTTATTTTTTATCACGAAGTCAAAGGGGAAGTCTAAACCTGTTTTTATACAGTCTATGGTCTAAACAGACGGGTTGTTGTAGCCTATGTTTAATAAAAACTCAACTACAAGCTATAAACAGGAATAAACATCACACATGTAGCTATCACAAAAATCTTTACGTTGAGTTTTAATCTAAACAGAATTAATGAAAGAAATGTAAAAAGAAAAAAGAAAAAAAAAAGCAGACCCCCCTGAAAGTCATTGAAAGATTCGTACACTGTTCAAAACCCTCGGGGCTAATCTAAATCGCACAGAAAAGCTTGTTTTCGCACTTGTGCATTGCTGAAACACTAGTTGGCAGTGTGTGGGCTCCGTGGCTTCTCTCTCTGCCTGCGTGTCTGAGTTAATAGTTCAGAGATGCCGTTGTGGTGCTGAGGTCGTGAGAACCGAGCGAACTAGACTGCCTGCGGTCGGGCAGAGCGCCAATCCGTAAATCCCCGCTGGCAGGCCGGGTCGTGCTTTGGCCGCACAGCCTCTCTGGAGGTGAAGAGGCGCACACGCTGGCCGCCAAGATGCGAGTTTTGAGCCAAAGAGTATAATAATTACAAGAGCCACTGGCCAGATTCAAAACACAGAGACTTTTGAAGCAACAGGGAGGACTTCTCATAGATGCATTGGTTTTAATACAAATATATATATCAATAGCCTCCTAAAGCGATCTGAGTTCTGCACATAGGCTAAGGCCTATATTATAATAAAAACTAAGAGTTAGCTGCGCAATGTTGACTTTTGTGATTGTTCGTAATAGGCCTTCCTGCAGACTGCAGCCAATGGAAATGCTTCTGTGCGTGTCCTGTTCCTCACAGAACAGATCGTGAAAGCAGACTGATAAATTATCTGGGGTAAACCATTATTTTTCCCGAAAACCTGAACATCTTTAACACATGCAGTAACAGAAAATGTGATATGGATAAGGATAAAGTGTTCACATAAAACACCAGAGTTTTGCTCAGTGCTGGGTTATCTTCTAAAAAAGTAGACGTGTAGACGAAACGATGTAATTTACATTTACATTTAATCATTTAGCAGACGCTTTTATCCAAAGCGATTTACAAATGAGAACAATAGAAGCAATCAGACCAACAACGAGAGAACAACAACAGTATACAAGTGCCATGACAAGTCTCAGTTAGTCTAGCACAGAACCTGTAAGGTATTTTTTATTTATTTATTTTACTTTTTCCCCCCCAAGAATAGGATAGACAAGAAAAGGTAAGTGCTAGTATTAGTTGGTCAAGTGCTGGCGAAAAAGATGAGTCTTTAGATGTTTTTTGAAAATGACTAAAGACTAAGATTAATTGTGCAACGTAGAGCTTCACTGATTAGTAACTGATCTAGTGAGTGAAGATTCAATGACCCATTCATAAAGACAGTCACTTGCTTCGTTCCTGAATGAATCAGCTGTTTGAACGAATCGATTAAATGAATGATTCAGTGACAAAGACAGTGACTTACCGTCACCTACTGGCGGTTTTAGTTAAATTTTTAAAGAATAATTTCAGTTATTTAAATCATTTAGTATTTCATATATTCAAAACGTTTTATTTAAACATTAAACCCATCCTCCTTAAACAGTCTGTAAATATACCTAAATGCCACTTTTGTGTTCTTCTGTGCCCCCTCTAGAGCAAAGATGAATATTGTTGATACGGATTTCATTTGAATGGTAACTTGTTCTTCCTGATTGTGTCTTATAATTCTAATTCAATTTATTGTTTTCATTAAAGTGAAAGATTTATAATATGAATATGAATTTAACATAATTAATAACAATTAATAAGGTTCGAAAAAAATACAAAGGGTGCCCCTGCAAATCACTTTAAGGAGTCAAATATCACATCATAATGGGAAGGTTAATCATTGTCATTGTCACACATAATAAAAAAAATCCTTTGATTCATATAGGACAACATATATCGCAGCAGCACGGTTTTAGGTGACCCAAGTTTGAGTGCAGGTTTGCTATCTTTCCCTCCCACTTTGTTTCCTGTCAACATTCTGTCCTATCCTAATTTTTTTTTTAAATGTCAAAAATAAATCTTTAAAAAAATGTTTAATTTTATTATAGATTATAAGGGTGTATATAACTAAAAACATTTGAAAGGTTATCTAAAATGACCCTCCTAGCCCTCCCCTCTGTCCATTTCCACCACTGAATCTATTATTTTAAAATTTGCCACTAATAAATACAGTCAATATCGTACACACACACACACACACACACACACACACACACACACACACACACACACACACACACACACACACACACACACACACACACACACACACACACACACAGGAACAGGGGTTGTTCATATAGAGTTGAGAGTTGAATTAGCTTCTGACTGAAAAAAACAAAAACAGGATGCACTACTACTGTTGTAAAAAAAGTGTTAAAAATTCATGAACTGTGTTTAACACATTTTATAAAGCAGATTGTCACCTCAAGGAGCAAGAAGGAGCACAAATCTTTGTCATTTGTCTGCAGGACCTTTTTCTGAGGTCAGACTATTTTGACAAATACCAACTACAAATGTCCAAAAGTAGTGTCTTTTTTTACCACGAGGAGGAACATAATGTCTTGTGTTGTGCTACACAGATTTATTTACTTATGATTTAATGATATGAAATGAGGTTTATGTAAGAGAAGTAAGAAGACCAGCTGATGTAGGATCATAGAGAACAGATTCATTTTCAATACATATAAATATATGCATTTATCTATTTTTATGCACGTGTGTGTGCGTATACATTTTTTCCTCTTTTGCCTTCATAACAAAACAGGCTTACACACGTAAGTAACCCTGTCTAAATTTATTCTAGTTCAAAGTCACACTCATGAGGACAAGGGGGAAATGCTCCGCATGCTTGGATATGGACGCTGTGGGAGAAAGGTGGGGGGCAAGAGCCACTGTGGTCCAGAAAAGAACCAGATGAGTCTGACACTCCTTTCTCCTTCAGCACCTGTTGCCCAAGAAGTCATGAAAGACACAGTCATCAGCAAAATTGTCCTGGAGACCCAGACTTAGTTCTTCATCCCAGAACATCCCCACATGTGAATTGCATGAACTCCTTTAGGAAGACTTTAAAGGAAAAGTACACCCAAAAATGAAAATTTGGTCATCATATAATTGCCTTCATGTCATTCATAATCTGTATGACTTACTTTCTTTGGAACACAAACACAAAAGAAAATATATACTGATCTTACTGTTCTTATGTTCTGCAGAAGTCATACAGGTTTGGAACAACATGAGGTTAAGTAAGTGTTTAGTAAGTCTTTTGTCTAAACTATCCCTTTAAAAATCTCTACTGGATGTTAATTAAGAAATGTTGACAATTATTCTTGAATTTTATTAATTTTTTTCAGGGATTATCTGTTCTTCCACTGATATTAATAGCAAGCGGCCCATCTTTCCCTAGTAGCAGGAGTCGTGTGGTGGGGAGGGTGGACACACTGCCGGCCCCTATCAGATATCACAGCCCAAGGAGCCGCAAGGTCCGCAGATCCTTGTCACTTGTCTGCAGGACATATTTCTGAGTCCAAGTTTTGCTTTTCAGCACAATCTATGGTTTCAAGTCATGGTGTCTTGGCAATCTTTGAAGCCTTTGCGAATAGTATAGATTCCAAGGGAGAATGTTAAGGACCACCCCTGACAGTCAGGAGGTCTTACCAAGTATTTATAATCCCATCTCCTTAGTGGCCTTGAAGAAGATCGGCTTTATATTTGGACATGCTTTTTATTTATGTTTTTACTCATCTTAAAGTCCATTTAATCATGAGGATCTGACTGATCAGCTGTTAGGCTATTTTAAGTGAAGTTCTTATATTACAGACTGCAGAGAAGAGATTTGTTTCAAGATTTTTATTCAGTTAATTTAATGATTAAACACACAAACACATACACACACACACACACACACACACACACACACACACACACACACACACACACACACACACACACACACATATTGAAAATATTAAAATACTGTGAAATATTAATTTAAAATATAAGTTTCTTAACATATGTAAAAATGTTTCTACAGTCTTCAGTGCAGTGTCGCATGATCCCTTAATATATACGTATGGCACTTTAATATTGTTAATTATACAGTGATCATCAATCAATTTCTCCACAAAAATAAAAAGAAGAAAATTGGTTGGTGATCATCACTCTATAATTAACTGTATTAAAGTGTCAAATATCTATAACAATTACATTCACCTGCCTCAGAATTAAATATTTAACAGGTAAATGATTTGAGGATATTTATTTCTAATTAAAAATAAGTACATATTTTTCAAACCTACGTACAATGGAACATTTACTTTATATATATGTGTGTGTGTGTGTGTGTGTGTGTGTGTGTGTGTGTGTGTGTGTGTGTGTGTGTGTGTGTGTGTGTTTTGAATAGATCCTTTGACATTATTTTAGTAACATTTTTGGCACAAACCTATACGTAACTAATTTCTGATTACTTTCTACAACCTTGTGGATGACAAATGGTTAATTGAAAAGTCAAACAGAGGGCACAGTCTGTGGGTTTTCTCGCAATGAGTGTGCTGAAGACTTGCGTGTTTGTGGGATGTATTTCTGAGGTAGTGAAATCAGTCCTCTCAGCATGGCATTTCCTGTGCTCGCTGAGCTCAGTAATACATTTGGACAAACACTTAATTGCAGTTGTGTTTCAGGAAACCTAGTGAGTCATGTTCACATTAGGTGTTTATGTGCCGAATGGTAACCATGGTGTCTAATGGAATTTATGAAAGCCCGATAAGATTGTTTTTTAAATTTTTTTATTTGCTTGTTTGTCCCAGTTGTGCTCTTTGGCATTTTATTTTCAGCTTATTTTTAAACTTGTTGATGATTGTGATGTTGCCATAAATTTTCACATCTCTTTAATATTTGAGGAAAATGCAATTCTCTTGTTTTTGCCAGACTGGCAGAGAGCACATAAGGGTCATTATGAGGGCACAATTAGTGGGAGTGGGAAATCTGCCCCCTGCATGGATCAGTGAATCAGCCGCTGCCTCACCACAAGCTCAGACATGCCCTAGATAGACACCTGAGAGTAACTGCTCACAACTCTGACTCATGTCAGTCCTTTCAAACCATCTGTGAGAATGTATGTGTGTGGTGTGTGCTCACGTCAAACAGAGGATCTTTACTGCACTTTTAATGTGCAACCAAGAAACAAAACAACAAAAGGCAGAACAATACGTTAACGCAAATGGCACACTGAGTTTCCGTCGGGTGATTTGATGATGTAAGCTGGAAACAAGATAAATACTTTTAAGAAACTGGTGTAACATCAGACTTCTGTTCTGTTTTTTTAAAAGTGTTCTGTATGTGTTTAACAGTCATTCATTTCATTCATTCATGGGCCCCCTCATTGAAAAAAAAGTTTATTTCTTGGTGGGACAGTCATTCATTCATTCATTTCATTCGTTTTTTTGTTTTTTGTTATTTTTTTTTGGGGAAAGTTTCATTCATTTATGGGCCAGTTTTTTGGAAGAACATATTTTTTAACATTTTAAAAAGCCATTTTTTTACTGTTGTTGTTGTTGTTGTTGTTGTTATTATTATTTATTTATTTATTTATTTATTTATTTTTTGGTTATTTAAAAATATTTTTGTAATGCTCTTGTAATAAAATGTAATTAAAAAGAAATTAAAATTAGCAATTTTGGGAGGGGAGCTGACTTTTTAAAAACAGACATAATTTTATATTAACTTCATAATTACTTATTATATATTAATATTTGTTATTATTGTTATTAATATTTTGCTATTATATATATTTTTAAAGGTGAAGTGTGTATTTCATTTGAATATCTTACATGAACCCATTATTTTTTTAATATTTTCCTTGAAAGGTAAAGGGTTTCCACCTGTTTCCACTATATTGAACAAAAAATGACACACTTTTAAAATCCATCTGTTGATGTTCTCCGTGTTCAGATGACTTGATAAAGGTTGTGTGTTTATGATAGATTGATCACAGCCAGTATAATCTCTCTACTTATCCAGTCGTGTGGCTCATTGTCCTCATACAGGATGTCCTCCTGGTATCTGGCAGGGCACTATCAGGAGCAGGGTTGCTAGGGTGCGTGTGACAAAGAAAAGTAAAAGAGAAACTACTAGGCAAATCCTCTCACAGATGTTACCAGCTTTTGAAAAGGTGCATGGGAGCTTTTTTTTTTATCCTGCACTTTCCCTCCCCTCGTCTTGTCAAAAGACCAAATTGTTTTTCTTCCTTTCTTTATCATGCAGCCTCATGTGGATCTTCCTTTTTAAAGGCTCTCTGTCTCTGTCTGGATGGGTCTGCTCACTGTTATGAGTGCTTGTCTTCTTTTATTTGATCTCTATTCTCTCTTTTCTTTGGACGGGAAGGTAAAGTTTACTCGTCTTATTTGTCTCTCACTTCTTCTGGTAAATGCAGAGCAGTGTGCCCTGCACTTGGAGATTTTATGGTGTTGATTCTCATGTATAAAACAGTTGAGTCAAGTGTCAATAAGAGAAAGGCTTCACTCCAAACAAAAGCAGCCAGTGAATAGTATAGGGTGAAATGAGAGCACAGCTGGGCACACACACACACACACACACACACACACACACACACACACACACACACACACACACACACACACACACACACAATACATGGTGATACTCTCCACATCATGTTTCCTTGGTGAATTATTCCTTACTAGTGACCTAGTGAATGTTGATTCTGCTCTCTCTCTCTCTTTCTTTTACATAAATAAAAAAAATTACCATTAACGTATTTTTATACAAATTTTGGGGTGTTACATTAATTTAAAAAAAAGAGCTGGATAATGAGTAAAAATTTCAAATTGTACATTAAAAAACTTACATTTTAGCAATTATTTAATGTGCACATAAACTGTGATGCAAAAACATTAAAATAAATTCCTAAATGTGCATCAAAGGTCATGTGACTGAATTTGATCAGATGATTGGCTACTATTACACACATTAAAATAATGTATTGTAAATAATGTATCATTAATATTTATCTGTAAAATAGTTATTATTGTTTTTATAGTTATTATATTTTCTCTTCATGGTGATGTTTGCATTTATTTCTTTTTGTTTGTTTATCTAAAATAATACACACATATACTATATCTAATATATATATATATATATAATATATATATATATATATATATATATATATATATATATATATATATATATATATATATATATATATATATATAGTTATACTTTAGAAATACTTTCTTTAAAGCATAATGTGTAGGCCTGAGCCCACCACAGACAGAGAGCCAGAGGTCACCGCGACTGAAGAGTCAGCGCAAGAAGAAGTGACTGAGCCTGCCATCACCCTGGTGTCTGAGCCGTTCAATGCATCTGACCAGGTGTGTGAACTGGCAACACTGCAAGTACCGGAAGGAGTATTAGTGGAGTACAAGGGGATGGAAAAAAACACCCCACCCACACTCCCTCTGGCTCTGTCTGACTCCTTCTTCTCTCCAGCTCCTTCTTGATCCTCAGTCACTCTGGCTTCGCAGCAATTTTCTGGATCCCCACCTCCACCTCTATTTCAGGAACCATTGACTCTGCCTTGGTCCTCTGGACCCTCGGTGTCACCTGGCTCTTCAGCTATCCATCTCCGCCTGGAGCACCCACTTTATTAGCTTTGTCTCCATCAGTCGGCCCCCTGGTTTCATCAGCCTTACTTCCACCATGGCCCAAGTCCTGGCTGGACTCTGAAGTGCCACCTGGCTCCTCCTGCTCTGGGCTCTTCCTTGGCTCCTCCCACCATCTAAACCACCTTGGTTGCTCCGATCATCACCTCTTCCGGGTTCCTGTCTTCTCCCTTTATCACACCCTGCCACCATCTCTTCACTTCAGCCTCTCACCATCCTTTGCCATCTCCTAGTCCACCTCCAAAACTCCCTTCATACCTCCCATTGTTGTTCTGTAACACAGGGGTAGGCAACGTCGGTCCTGGAGTGCAGAGTTTAGCTCCAACCCTGAAAAAAAACTCACCTACCTGTAGCCATAGTAATCCTGAAGACCTTAACTATCTTGTTCAGGTGTGTTTGATTAGGGTTAGAGCTAGACTCTGCCAGACATCGGCACTCCAGGACCGACATTGCCTACCCCTGTGTTACGGCATGAGGTCACACCTTGCCAGAAGGGGTAGTAATGTCACCATTATGTTCAGTTTAGTTTAGTTCATGGACTTTTAGTTTGTAATTATTTAGTTCCTGTATTCCTTTGTTTGTATTTCCCGCTCTTCTTTTGTCCCTATGGTTTCAGTCATCATGAGTTTGTTTGTTTTAGCTGTGTTCAATTAATCTTCTTGTTTAAAGACCTTTTGTAACCTTTCTCTTCCTCTTTGTGTATTTATACACAGCATACCATGAAAATATGGATAAATGCATCTGCTAAATTATTAAATGTAAATATATGTAGTTGTTTATCATCTACTTCAAGCACGTATTATAATAATCTCTTAACTCTTGTGTATCTACCTGTTCTGGTGAATGAAATTCATTACTACAGTACTAATTTATATAATTAGCCTGATGCCTTCACCAATTTTCTGTCATTATTGAGATATTATAGGACAAACTCATGACAAAAGTAACAAGATTAGCATAAGCAAACAGAGCAACATTTATTAATGTAGCCATTAGCAAGATAAGACAGATCTTTTTAAAGTATCTCATATTTCCTATTCAAAGTTTCATCATCTCATATTTACTCCTGGAATAACTCAACGTTTAGCAAGCTAAAGATTATTATTTTCACTTGGTGTCAGTTTCTTCACCAAAGGGCATGAACCGCACTTGAGTCATAACCGAAAAAAAGCACCAAATCAGAGCATGAATGGGATATTTAGTCGTTTAGGAAGAAAAGCACCATCTACTTGAGTCATAACCGAAAAAAAGCACCAAATCAGAGCATGAAACATTAGCGAAAGCCTGTTTTCGCTTGTGGTTAGGAGACAGTTTGTTTGCATGCATGGGAGTGTATGTGGGTATGAGAATGCAAGTTACTGCTCAGGGTTTCCGCTCTGAGTGTCAGTATTTGTGTGCTGCTCGTGCGTTCCTGCCTCACTGCGCTGGTGAAGAGGATCCCTGGAGCAGAACCACCATATTGATTGTTTCACCTATCCTGCAGACTACCACATTGTGTCCTCCCTTTTCTCCCTAGCCAATCAATACCTCTTTGTGTCTATCTCTGACCATTGACAAATCACTCAGGTCAAATGCTTTTTTGTGCGGATGTCAGTCAAACCGAAGGTATGACTTCGTCTTTTCCTCATTTGACACTTGCATTGCTTTTACTCACACTCATTGTTCATGGTAAGCCACATTTGGGGATCTTCATCAGTGTAAAGTTGATTTGCCTCTCTCTAAACTATCGTGTCTGATCCAATCTTGGGTCTAAATGTGAGATTACTTCCTCTAAGTGCTGTTTTGGAGGTGGACCAGTTCATCCACTGTCTGCCTGGCTGCACTCCTGTTTGGTAGATCTATGGCTTCCGTCCATTGACATCAGCACTTGTTATATTTTTCAGGGGTCTAGCTCTCCAGTATCTGTTTATCACATTTAACATCCTATTCTTTTGATGCGGCCACTTGCCACGGCCTCCATGTTTCCATGGCCAGCTCCAAACAAGCTTAGACACAACAGTTCAACAGAGGAAGACAACCCTCTGCAGCCTCTCACTTCCTATAATGTCTGAGGTGATTCCGATTTCAGGAAAGTTTATTGTTCATATGTTGCTTTGTACCGCTGGGCCTATCAGTCTGGAATGTCGCACTTCCTGTGGAATATTTTTAGACCGGACATTAAATTCAAGACAGTCTTAGATGCACTTTTATTTATACTACACTCTCAGAAAAAAGTACAAAAGCTGTCACTGGGGCCATACCTTTTCAAAAGGCACACTTTTGTACGTTTTAGGTACTAATGTGTACACTTTAGGAACTAATATGTACCTTTAAGGTACCAATATGTACTATTTAGATACAAAGGTGTGCCTTTTGAAAAGGTACCGCCCCAGTGACAACTTTTGTACCTTTTTTTCTGAGAGTGTAGAGAAAAAAAGTGTGATTTAGAAGATTACAAAAGCTTGTTTGAACAGCCTATTGTCTTTCATGACATTTTATGACAAATCAATACATAAACTGTCAGACGGCAGCACTGGGTCACTTCCTGAGGGACTGTTTGCTCCCTGTGGGGTGTGTGGCAAGGGGACAGTGGGGGCATTTTGGGTCCCTGACCCTTCTTATTTAAACTGGTTGAGAGTTGCCTGGAACCGAGGGCATTGATAAGCCATCAATGGAGGCGGCCATCCAGTAGACAGGAGCACTGATAACTAAAGTGATGGAACAGGGTTAACAAGACATATTTAGAGAGCATTGTCATTTCTAGTGAATAACTGGACTTCTTTTGGAAGATGCTTCATTCAGCCTAACACCATGAAACCTAGAGAAACTTTGACTTTTGTCCAGCAGAGGAAACATCTGGAGATAGACAATAAAGAATGTGAATAAGCAGAAGAGACCCTCAGCCATTCTGCTTCACCTCAGTTTTCTGTTCTGTTGTCTGTTGAATTAAAGATTTGTTACTCATACAGGTCAGATGTGCTTGGAGAAAAATCTGCTTTCAGAATTTTACCAAGAAAACAGCTTCAGTATATCTTTCTGACACAAAACCTAATTGATTTCAGTAGGAGTATGACTGAAAGTAATAATCATTTGCACTTTACACAGCGACGCAGATGTTGATGATTCATTAACCACTCTGATTCAATTTAGTTTAGAGCACATTCAAAAGATTGAAGGATTTGTCAGACTCAAAATGGTTTAAACCAGTCATTAATAAAAGAACCAAACGCCAAAAATCAAACGTTTACATGCACACCTGAAACTAAAAAAAAGTTTTCTCTGCACCATCAATGTGCAGAATTAGAGGAGCAAATAAATTTCTGTTTATAAATCCCTCAGACAGATTGGGGACAGCGGCCTGCACATTCACGTTTCAGAACTCGAGGACAAACCATTTTATTATCTGCATGAGTGTACGTAAACTTGATAGGTCACTCTATTTTTGATTCACTAAAAAAAATAAACTCATTCATTCGGAAATCAGACTACACTTGCAGTCTTTGCACGTTGTGCAAACTACAAGTGTATGTATAACTTCTGATTATCTAGTTAGACACAATTACAACATATTTAAAAACTGCAAATCACTCCCCAGAGCTGTGAGGAGTACTTTTATGATGGATGGATGCATGGGACATTTTACTTCCTGTTGTGTCCACACACTCTCAAGTGGCCAGGACCACAAGTGTCACGCTATATGTTTTGATTCATTTAAAAGAACCGGCTCATAAGAGTCATTCATTCATGAATAGGACTACACTGATCAAGTTGTACGGTTGTTTATGCTTGCAGCTCAAGAGAACAACAACAGAAAGAAGGTGCAGTCTTTTATCGCATCACAGTGAATACTATCTGCATACTCTCATTCACAACTCTTATAAATATGTTATTTCTTTTATTGGTCTATCATTTTTAATAGTTGTGCAGTTTGTGATGAATATTAGGCTATACGATTCATAGAGGAAAAAATGGTTAGTCTGCATGTCACTATTTTATTTTTGCTTTTCTTTTCTTTTCTTTTCATTAATTCATTTGATATCCCTTGTGTCATGTGGAGTTTAAGAAGAGGGCTCTTATCCCTATTCAGTGTTCACTCCCAGCCCCCCATGAAACAAAAGTCTGTGATGACATCACCTAGTTTCTCTATGAGTAATCCACAGGGACAGCTCATGAGATGTCTTATTCAAACTCAGATTATCTCCACAAATCCAGTTAGCAGCGAAACTGTGCCACTTCCTCACAATACTTTTACTTTTTCTTCTTCATTTCCATCCTTTTTCTTCCTTTCATATGTGTTTTTCTGTAGTTGCTGAAAAAAAAAGTTTGCAAAATGCAAATAGGTTTTTGGTCAGTAACTATTAACTGCATCCGCTTTTTTGTTGTTTGTCTTTGAGCCAGCTAATTTATTCAGTCGTTGTTTTCACATTCAGCTCCGGGTCAGTGGGCTAGCACAGTTACCTTGTCACTCATTCATTTGCTTGTCTAATTCAGAGGATTAATTATGCTAATCAAACTTAATGCCACACGTGAGCTCTTAAAGAAGCAGTTCACAGAAAAACACTACATAAATTATTTTTTAAAAGTCTAATAAGGTAAGGGGTTGTTGAATAGTTTAGTAGACAGTACTGAAAAGGCTATGGACCCATTCAGTGCAAAAAGAGACAACTAAATTATAAATAATAAGTGTGATTTGTTGTTTCAGACTTAATAAATTCTTGAAAGTGAATGTAAGACATCAGTAAGAATTGTGGATCACCATGTAAAATATATTAACATAAAACATCACTGTAAAAAATAATAAAGTAATTAACAAAATTTACACAAAGTACATTTAAACAGCTTTTCAATCCTCTTGGCTTTTTTCGGTTATTTAAAAGTTGCTAAATTGATAAGTGTTTAATTTCTTATCTTTCTCAGTACAGTTGATTGATCAGCCTATATTTCAGTCAAGACATTTTTAAAATAGCATTTCATGATTCATCTAACAGTTGTTCTCAGGAGAGAGCTGTGTTTTGGGGGTGAGAGGAGCCCCCAAACTTAATGGCTTAATATTTATTATTGTAGTTCGTTTATATAGTTCAGTAATTTAGTCAAACCGCATCCATGTAATAACATGTTTTTTCTAATTTTAGTTGTTGTTATGCACTTGTTTCTCTTTACAAGTATGTTCACTCTCTCTCTGTGACCATTAAAGTATTGAGTTTCTGGACAAACTCCAGGGGGGTGAACTGCTCCACTTTAACCATCCGAAGAATTCAGATACTTGGCACCCACTGCATTTAATGGTCTGTGAGCAATTGTCTTATCATTCCATGGGAAAGACTGGCATAACTGCGACTGATCTGCCCAAACTGCACTTACTCGTTTAGGACAGAATTAAAACAGAAGAAGACATGTTTCAGGAACCTGAGAGGTTTATTACAGCTGTAGTGAATCCTTTCTTATAAATGTTCACAGTTTCAGTCAAATGTATGGAATCCTGTTTCCAATAAGGAATAAAAAAAAATACAAAAAAACGTAACTTCAACTTTTTATCTCACAATTCGGACTTTGTTTCTCACAGTTCTACGAAAAAACAAAATTGTGAGATAAAGAATCACAGTTTGAGAAAAAAGGTCAGAATTGCAAGATTTAAACTCAGAATCCTGCCTATTTTTCTTGCATTTAAAAAAAAAAAAAAAAAAGTATTATTCATTTTTTTTTTTTTTTTTTTTTGCAAATTGCAGTTCTGAGGGAAAAAAGTAAAAAATGTGAGATATAAAAACAGAATTATGAGTTATAAATTCAGAATTCTGACTTTTTCTTGCAAATCTGAATTTTCATCTCACAATTCAGACTTTTTTTCTCTGAATTCTGAGTTTATATCTCTCAGTTCTGACTTTTTTTTTTTTTAATTTCATGGTGGAAACAGGCTTCCATACTAATGGCTATGTAAGATGTGTTACATAAATAAATAAAAAATACAGTGCACAAGTAGCATTTCAAACTTTCTATCTTTGCATTGTTGTTGATATACTCTAAAAAGGAACAAGCTGTCAGTAATGTCCGTATAAATGTAGGAGCAGGTGGAAAAGAAGCCTTTGTTAATCACTTAATGATGAATTCTTCTCTTTACATGGTGGCTTTGGGGCCTCTGTTTTACTCCTTGTGCATGGGCTGTAGAAACTTTATAAAAAGTTTATTTTAGCATGAAATGAGTAGGCACAGATAAATGGCCTGCTTGAGGGTTTTGTCATCCAGTGCAGTCAGGGCTATTGGGGGTCTTCTGACCAGACAGGTTGAGACCATATGTCATCATTCCTTGGCTTTGTGTGGGCGTGTCTCTGTGGCAACCGCATCAGCTGTGGCCATTGTGTGGCTGGACTCAATAGCCCATATATTCATTGCTGGGCTATTGCAGGCCCTGCAACAGAAACAAATTGATACATACAAGCTCCTGCCCCATTGGGATCACATGACACATTTGAAATTAACAAAAAAGGAACATTTTGGCCTGTTGAAAATCTTGAGAAAAGACTGGTTTCCATGGAGACCAGGCGGCTGGCCTGCTACGGCCCATTAAACTCAAATCAGATGTAAATTTCCTTTGCCCCGACGTCACTGTCTCCACAGCGCAGACACAAATTAAACAGTTTGTTTGCCAATTCACGTGTCATTTTAATGGCTTTTTATGCGTCTCCCCTTTGTTTAAATGAACAGAATAACAAAACGTCATTGATTTATAATATCTAGCCACTTAAAAGGGGTCTGTTCACAAGGACTTTCACACTAACAGGGTAATTAAAGCGGATTAGAGGTGGAAACAGAGCCTTTCATTCAGATACTTGTCATTTATAGATACATTTTTATCTCTTAGGCTGAATGTAATCATGTATAATCATCACATAAATGTCAAAATAATTGGGAGGACCCTTGCTAGATTTATTTTTGTATCATTTTGTATTTATCTAAGAATAAATAAATGCATAAGCATAATTAAATAAAGAACACATATTTTCTTTTTAAATATTACAATTTTGATACATAAAAAAAAGCGCCTGCAAATATTTTCAGGTTTAAAGGGGAAATGTAAAAGTCAGATGTTTGGACCACACTGCACACTTGATCTTGATAAATATTTTTAATAAAAATTGTAATTGTGAATCTGAACATATTGTGAAATCATACCACTTCCCAAATCCAGCCGTTTTACTTCAAGATCTCATGTGTGTATTAGAATTTATTGTGCAGTTTAGTTTGACACATTTCTTGTGCTCTTGTCTGTGCTTCTGTAGCAGGCCATAAATCCTGATCTCTTTAGTGTCTCATTAATAAGTTGGGGTCTGAGCGGCATTTTTCCAAGCTAACAAAACTGGCTTATTTTACAGCCGACTGTGTGCTTGTTTCTCTGCTGTTGCTAAAGAGACTGTTCCCGTCCCCTGACGGCCCTGAGATCACTCTCACAATGGGCAGCTTTTCTGTTTTCTGTTTCCCCTTTTGTGGATTTTTTTTCTCAGAAGCTGGATGGCAGTCAGGAAGTTGTGGCATGGAAAACAGGCAGTTCTGAGCCACTTTTTGATGCCTCCTCCAGAGCAGGAAGTGATGTGCCACTCTGATTGAGCAGAGAAAATATTTTGCTTGACATATTGGCGGGAGATTTGTTCAAGTACGCAGGGCTGTACTGTGTGTCTGTTTGTCTTGGGTCCGGTACACTTTCTCTTTCCTCTTGTTGTTATAATAATTAATGTCATTAAACATGAAGGTTTATCCTGTGATGAGATGAGGTCGCTGGTGTTGCCTCAGCTTACAGGATGACATTCGCTCTTTATATCTGATCTGGCTCTAAAGCTATTCAAATAATCATAATCATTTTTAGTCAACATGTTTAGACTTTCAAGTTTTCTGCCATCTTGATTTATTTTTAAATATATTTTATTTTATTTTATTTCTAGAAATGTTTCTGCAAGTTTCATGAAGGAATTAAAGACTTTTAAAAGACCATTTTAAGACCAATTAAAGATCATTTAGAGTATAAATTGAAGGAGATATAATGTCATTATGCACTCTAAAGGTAAATGTTTTTTAAGTTGTATTAGTAGCACTTTAAATTTGAAAATACAACTTCCAACTGATCTCCATTAGTTTTTAATTAATCTGAATAAAAAAAAAAACCTTCAGACACATCTCACCAGTGATATTCTTCCTCAGTATTTTTGTCTTGTTTTCCAATGCAGATTGTTTTCTGTGATATTTATCCAAATGAAAGGGGAATTATCATAAAAATGGGACGAATAACTGCCAATGGCCTCAGAAGAATCTACTTAAATCAAAAGGAAAATATTTTATATTCCACTGACAGATATTTGTTCCTGTTTTAAGCATAAATTCACTTAATTTTATTCAGTTTATTCAGAAAACAAGACTTAATTTTTCCACTTTCCATAAGTAAACGTATCTTGATTTAGGATGTTTAAATATTTGTAAACAAGTTAAACATTAAAAAATAAATTTTGCAGGGCATGCAACATTTAATGTCATGGCTTTATGATTTTAAGTCTTTCTGCTTCAACTTTAGACCTTATTTAAGGCCTTTTTAGGACTTAAAATACTTTTTAGGACCCACAGAAACCCCAGATAAATTGAGATGGGATTTCACACACTGTGGATAAATCCACCTGCCAAATTTAAATGCAATGTAAAAATGTAATGCAATAAATAAATAAATGTAAACTGCCAAATGTAAAAATGTAAATAAAAACACAAAGATGTGTTTGGAAAACTCTCACAGGTGTGGTCTGGCAGGGTGCCATCTCCACTGGTATCCCACCACCTCTGGCTTGTCCCAGATGGAGCTCAACCGATGCGAATTTGACAGTCTGATGACTGATATTAGTAGCAGCAGCATCAGCCTTGCTAATTTTCATATCTTATTGTGTTCAGCATCAGCCCTCCCAGTGTGACAGGAGCTTCCATTAGTGGATCATCCGTACTGCGGCGAGACAGACACGTAAAGCACAGCGGTACAGAGGATCCGAGGCTCGCTTGCTCTCTCTGTGTCATCCATTCATGCACTGTGTGATTTAGTTGATGGAAAGGTCACTTTTCAAGTGTAAACAGTGTTGCTTTATCATTCTGTTTTGATCAGATTCATTTATCAATGCTACTGTTGTTAGCATGGAAATGTGACATTGATTCTCAGTGAAATTATGAACATAAACGCTTCATGATAACATATCGAAATCCTGGAATGACTTCAGATGGTTTTGCATCGTTATAAATCATCTCAGTGACAGATTTCCCAGAGAGAGAGAGCAAAATTAAGATTTATTAGTTGTTTGTGAAAAAGTGTTCATCAAAATGTCATGCATTGTCTGTGACATTTCAAAAGCTACACAGTCCGTAGCTCATAATGGGAAACATCTCAGGAATGTCGCGACTCTTCAATGCTAATGTGAAGGAATGTGACCATCTCAGTAATTTAATTGTCTGCGTTTAATTCATGTGAAGAGCAAAGATGGATTTGGATGGTGGACCATCGACATGTCTGGTATTCGCTGTTCTTTCACTTGTAGACTGCTGGTGGCCCAGAAGAAGCCATATTTACGCCCTCTCAGCCTGACTGACAGCCCTCAACAGCCGCTGAAAACCCTCTCAACAATTATTGCAAAATTATAATTGCCCATCTGGTTGTTCATTGAGGGTAACAAGGGTGTCCTCTTGGAAATAAGACAGGGGCTTTGAGGAAAAGTTAAGAAAAGGCATAAGATTTTCCAGGGTCCATAGGCTCCAATTATTCAGAGATTATCCTTTCACGTTGACTGATCTCGAATTGAATAAAGTTTGGGCTGCATTACTGACAGCTGGGTGCACCACTAAAGGGGCTGGAGGCGGATCAGGGCCCTGGGTTACGGCGTAAGTCTGGGTCTGACCCCGGAGGTTAGTGAGGTGACATTATGTAGTGACAGCACTGGGGCATCTCCTCTTAGCTCTCTTCAAAGCTGGCGGGATAAATGCAGAGGGCAATCACATTAGGCAGCTCTTTCACTATCTTTCTGTCTCTTGTGCTCACCCTCTTTCGCCCTGAATTTTAAAGCAAAACTCCAAAATCCTAAAGTGCATACACACTGTTGTCTTTTCAAGTTAGGTTAAGAGATGTGGGTCATGAGGCCGAGCTCTGGATTCTGATGTCATCTAACAGTGACGTTTTTCTTTCATGTCTGTCCTCACTTGTGAATTCAGACAAAAAGTACAAAAATGAACATGTAGCCACAGTTTTTCTTATATACGAAATGAGAATTCTAGAGATACATGATGTATAATATTGGCTGTCATCCAACATTAGAGGGTTTTTTATGTTATAAAAATAATATATACCATTCAAAAGTTTGAAATCAGTAAGGTTTTTTTTTTTTTAAAGAAATTATTACTTTTAATTTTGCAAAGATGCATTAAATTGATCAAAAGAGACAATTAAGGCAATAAAGAAATTATTACTTTTAATTTTGCAAAGATGCATTATAATAATACAAAATGCACTTATAATCTTACAAAATGTTTTTAATCATTAAGCATATTAGAATGATGTGACACTGAAGACTGGATTGATGGCTGCTGAATGACCACTTTTCAATGGTAGCATGTAGACCAATATCAGATTTTCTCTTCTGTGTTACATGTAGAATACCTTTGCTGTCATTTAACACTCACTAAAAAGTAATCATTCATTTAGCAACTTCTCAAAAACAAAATATTATTTTATTTGAAAAATCATTTATTTGATAAATTGATTTTCTTTTTTTTAGTCTATTAAGACAAAAATCTATATTTAATATTGCCAATTTATCAGTCATAACATGAACATTTTACATGGCTTATCGGTAACTTTCAGAAAAATTTATATTGTTGCATTCCTACAGATTTCCTGTCATCTGCAAATCTACTAAAAAGTGATGATCTTTATAGAAAATGCTGCAGTAAGCCAATTGCTTTGGCAACCGCCTCCACACGTAATTATTGTTGACCCAGGCCCTTAATATGTGGTCATATCTTAGTTAGACACTGATTACTGTGTTATTACGGAGCATGGATACAGTGCCCTAACATGCTGCTCCCAGCATTCCTTGGCGGGCACCTCTCCAGGTTGTGAAAAGATGCTCCTGTGTGTCTTCTCCCTCCGTGCCACCTTCCCTCTGGCTCTACAGTTTCACGCTCCGTTCGGAACGCTTAGATCTGCTGACAAGTGTTGCCGAGGCCTCTCGTTTTTATCATGTAGAAAGGCTGCGGGATTCTCAAGCCATTGCACAATGCCTAAACAAGCGGGTATGTCTAATTCAATTAAGTACACGAGGCTGTGCCAAGCCTCTCCACTGCCGGTGTGACAGTAGTAATGAGCCTGGGCTTTGAGCAGTTCTGCTGGTGGGGCGGGAGTATGTGTAGGTGGGGTGGGCTTTGGTTGGGGATTGGGGAGGGGGGCATGCTCTCCTTAATTCAATGCTTCTGGCAGACAGTCTTTGAAATGCTGAAAACAGCTTGGAAACACTTATTTAGACCCTTTTAAATGGAATATTCCGCATTCCTGTACGGCTGTATGAGAGAGGCTTGAGAAGACACACAAGCAGGCATTATATATTGCACTGGGTGTTCGACTGATTCTCTCTCACTTTTTCTTTCCACTGTGTGGCACAAACACAGCTGGCCCCTCATCTTTGCATGCCAGAGGCCACACTGATTCAGAGCGGATGTGAAAAACAGTGGCTCATAATCTGTGAAATTTCTTTGAAGACACATCAAGGGAGAACAGTGATGTTGCGGAAGGCACTGTGCTTATGTGGATTTCCTTTATATAGTACATTGCAATCTGAATATGCCATACAGAAAATATCTGGATCAATATTTTGATAGGAAAGATGATATTAAAAAAATAATCTAGGAAAGTAATAAAACAGAATATAATAATAAATAATTTACAAAAATAATTCAATAAAATGTGAAAAAATGATATTAAAAAATATATATATATATATAATAATTAATAATAAAATGGAAATAATTCAGCTATTTTGAGAGTCTCATGATTAGCAAAGACAATTTTAATTAATTTTAATTCAACTGCTTTTAGACTTCAGTATGTATGATTATTGATTATTTGAACAGTTAATGATTATCATTTAAGGAATATCCGGTTTAAAATACAAATTCCTTTTATGAAAGCACCTGTGGCATTCTGCTGAAAGCCGGGTAAAAATTGCATCCAAAAATAACTGAAAAAATTAGCATTGAGTGGCAACCTGTTTTTAAATTAAAATGTTATTTAATACTGAACTAAATCAACCTACCTGTTTTGGGTTACACCTGACCAGATCAGATGGAAATATCTATCCTACTGTAAAAAGACACCTGTATCATATTTGATATGCAAATTTCTATCAGATATGATACATCAGGCTTTTGAGGAATGTTTATTATGTACATCTCTCAGTCATCATTGTATTGTATTGCATTGTTTTCCACTCAACAATAAATACTAAATAGCTTTGATTTGAAAGCCAAACATTTAAATATCATCTTACTAAGACATATTATTAGGAGATACAGAGTGATGAACTGATATTTATATGCATTTTATGTAAGTAGTTTGTTGTTAAAGATCCTATTGATTTACGTTACAAGCTATCAGAATTTCATATTACTTTTTGCTTTTTAGAGTTAAAGTAAAAACTGCTCTATTTTGCAGTTATTATTGTTATTTTATTAAAAGCAAATCTACAAAAATACATTCAACTGTCATTGAAAGCATCTGCTGCAATGCTGCTGATTTCCACAGATATTAATTTTAGTCTGTAAAAACAAAGCCTTTGGCGATGATAGCCAGCAAATGTTGTCAATTAAGCTCAACCTTTTTATCTAACCCATAATATTCGTGTAATGATAATAATTAATGATGAAATTATATTTATATGTGTCTCATGCCATTTTCTCATGATTAGAGAACAAGACATGCTTTCAAGTAACTAGTTGATAAATACTTTCTCTAGCTTCATTTAAATATTTTCAACCGATTTTGTTGGAGACTCCCTCTCAGAGTTTCTTCTTCTCTTAGACAATGATGTTGAAACATTGACACCTCGTTGACTTAACTGATCCATTGCTCCGATTAGTCCTCTGACCTTTAACCTGAATGTTATAATTTGTATGTTAGAGTTTGGGAACCATTTGGCATCATTTTAAAAACAATAAATAAACAAATGCACGAATAACTAAATAAACAAACAAAACTCTTCAAGGCAAAAGCAGGGACCAAAGAATACTTTGAATGAACATTGAGTGATAAAAGGAAGGAGCGACTGAGTGCAAAAGTCCTAAAGGACAAACCATTACACATCGCTTACGAATAAACAGCATTCTTATGCATTCCGGCACTTTTGACTCCGGTTAGCAAATATTAGAGACCTGGACAGCCTTTAGTTTCAGGAAAACTCTCAGAAAAGGCCTCCCGCTGCTCCTGTGAAGCACTGATTCTCAGGCGCTTTTAAAAAAGCCTCTTAAACGTTTGACTTTCTCACAGAAACAGCTTGCTAAATGGCATTTCTGTAATGGACTCCTGCTAGGGTTCATATGCGTTGTATACCCATGCTGCCCAAAGTTGTGTCAACACCATTAACATGACAATGCCCTAAAAGAAAGGCAAGAAAAGTTTTTTTTGGCGTAAAAAAATCTGAAACTATAGAATTCTTTGTTTTCCGGAGAAAAAAAGATTTGAATCAAAGACATTGATGGTCTTTTTCTTTTCTTTTTTTTTGCCTCGGATGGAAAAAGTGGTGCTGAATGAATGTCTTATTTACATGCCAATGGAAAGGGGATGTGGTTTTAAAGGATGGGAAAAGCAGGCCCTCTATTATGGAGGGTGCTGGTAGCAGGGGCCGGGACAGAGCAGGAGCCTCCCTGCCAGGCAGCGGTTAACAAGGCGCTGGCTGAATTAGAGAATGGCAATGAGTTTTTAATTGGTGACACATTATATTTATCAAGCTGACAGCCAGAGTCCTGTGCCGGGACCTTTCTTGTTTTGTCCCATGCTGTGCATTATTTCCCCCTTGGTGCCCCTGCACGATACCCACTGTCCGGCCGGTTCCCTCACGTGTGAAAAAAAGAATCAAAACATAATAACTGAGCGGCAAGTTGAATGATAACATTGAATTATTCATTAGGGCTGCTTAAAGTGTTGGATAAATCAGGGCCCCTTCAACCCCAACAAAAGCCTGCTCATTGTTATCGGCCAAATCAGCATGGCAGTTTAAGGCCTTGCATAAAGGCAAATCCTTTTCAGACCTGTTTAGCGAGGCTGACAGAGCTCTTTGCGCCACAGAGGCAAAAGTTATTAACAAGAGTTTAATATTTGTATGGGAGTGGTTTATCATCTTCTGCTGGTAGTCTATGATTGCAAAGTAGTCGAATTATAACTATCAGCAAACACACTTTATTGGATGAGCATGAGAAAATAGAGTAACTGACAATATGATTTAGTACATAATTAAGTTTTTTATTTGAGAAACTGTCACAGTTCTCTAAATTCATTATTAAAATGCTTAATAAATGAGTCATAATACAGTGATTAATTTAGTAATTTTATATATCAAATTATTAATTTTTAGATCCATTAAATAAACTTTGACCAAATTTAAGTCTTGCTCTAATTAAAATTATTGAAACAATTATGATGCATTTATGTTGATCCAGAGATTAAATAAACAATAAGACTTATTTGAAGCACAGATAAAGGAGGATTAACGTTGGAGTTGAAATTTAATGTTGAAATTGAGATATGTAATGATGCAGTGGCGATAAAAGTTTATTCAGATCCATCCAATTAACTTCTGTCCAAATTTATGTCTCGCTCAAGTCATCTTTTAAATATTTTTAAATGTTAATTCCAACAATAATTGAACATGTGAAATTGCTGATATTTTCCTAATTTCAACTTGATTAAGATCCATCCATATATATTCACGATATGAACGGTTGACGTGAACACATAAAAGAGAAAAGTACGTTTAGCCCCTTTTTTCACAGTTTGAAAATTAAACATTGGCATGTTTGAGGAGCAACAGGATTGCATCAGAACTCAAACAGATCTGAAGAAGTCTTTTGTTGACCCTCAGGGGAATGGATTTCAGGGTAAAGCGCAGTTCGCCTCTTCATAATAGACCTGAAGAATGGGAGCGGGCGAAGGGGGCCTAATGAAATATTTAAGATTTTGGCTAAAAAGGGCCTTGAAAGTCACAACAAAGGATTTGCTGAGGGCTCTCATTGTGCGACGGACTTGCGGAAGCCACGGCCGGACCACTACAGATGTGATGAGGGCCCATATTGAGCGGGGCTGTGCAGGCTCTGTTCACAGCTGTGTCCTTGCGCTCCCAACTGAGCCACCAGCCCCCTGCCTTTGTGCCCCATTGTGCCCGGCACAGAGCACCAATTTTACACAGAGCTGATTGCACAGCAACGCCTTTGTGTCATGGCTAAAAGAGAGCCCCACCCAACCTCACCAAAGACCCTCGCTCGTTCTCTCCCCCCTTCCGTCCACCTCTGCCATCATTCTGTTCTCCTCTATATCTGTGGTCATTTAAAAGATGACAAGGTAATGAATCCCTACTTTTTTGGATCATATGATCACTTTAGATAAGCAGAAGAGTCTACAGACTATTCTTGCCATGTCCCTCTTTAAAATATGCCTATTTAGAGCTTAATGGTTGTTGATTAATGGACCCTCCATTCAATAGAACATATGCCATTTTGGGATTCTATAAGAGCTTTATGCTGAATTTCTATGCTTGGTGTCACAAGGTCAAGGCAAGCTTTTTAACACACTACACGTGAAAAGGAGGTGATGCATAATTTACTCAGAATGCAGCTATTCATTGGGTGGTTTAAGCTCACAATAACAATTTCCCCCCAAACTAAGGAAGGTTGCAAAACATCATTTTAACCTCTCCAAATGCTTGTCAGGTGCATCTGCCCATGAGTCTGCTGTTCTTTCGAATTAAATTATCCTTTTATCATTGCCTGCTTTGCAGGAATTGTACAGAAAAGAGCAACGTGCACTGAAAAAAATATTGCATGTTTTGTGACTATGAGAGCTAAACTATTTTTTATTTTTTCAGAGCAGAAACATACAGTGTACAATAAGACAGAAAATCATAAATTCACAATTATGTGAAATTTGAAGTTGCAATAATGAGATATAAAGTTTCAATTGTGCAATATAAAGATTAATTTGTGAGATTTAATGTTGAAAATGAGAGATGTAATTTTGCAATGGAGATATATAAAGTTGCAATTGTGAGATTAAACACTGGCATTAAGAGATGTAATGTTGCAAATGAGATATATAAATGTGCAATTGAAATAAACAGTTGCAAATGTGAGGTATATAGTTGCAACTGAAATAAACATTTGCAATTGTGAGATATAAAGTCACAGTTATTAGATCAATTTGTAATTGTGCAGTATTTAAAGTTGCAGTTAAATTATATAAAGTTAATGTGAGATTTAACATTAAAATATTTTAACATTAAACTGAGAGTCTTGTAATCTTGCAAGTGAGATATATAAAGTTGCAACTGAAATGAACAGTTGCAGTTATAAGATATATACAGCAGTTGCAGCTGAAATATATGTTAAGCTACTATTGTGAGATATAAAGTCATAATTATGGGGAAAAAATGCAATAGGGAGAGATAAAGTCACATTTGTGCAATATAAAGTGCAGTTGAGTGATTTAAAGTTGCAGTTGTGAGATTTAACATTTAAATAGAAAGATGTAATGTTACAATGAGATATTTACAGTTACAACTGAAATAAACAGTTGCACTTGGGAGATATACAGAATTCTGTCATATATAATATTCTGAGATATAACATTGCAATTGTGATGTTAAATCACAATTGCAAGACAGAGTCACAATTCTGAGAAATGTGTTACAACTGACATGTGTCGGTTGTAAAATTGTGAGATGAAAAAGTCACAATTATGAGAAATTAAGTTGCAATTGTGATAAAGTTCTTAATTAAATATATAGTCACGATTATGAGACATAAAAATTGCAAATGTGAGATACAGTCTCACATTATGAAAGTTGAAATTAAGAAATGAAGTTGGAATTATTAAAAACAATGTGTCAGTTGTGAGATATAAAGCCACTGTTATGAGACATACAGCTAAAATGAAGAAATGAAGTTGCAATTATGAAGCTGCAATTATGAGAAATAAAGTCTCTTTTTGTTGATGTACTTGTTGATGCAGAAAAGGACTCCTATGTTAAGCCTTAAGCACTGTTCTTTTTCATACGGAAACTTTGTAGAGGAGGAATCATACAGGTCATTTTTGTAAAAGTATTAATTAGTGATGCGTGCTAAGACTGTAGTCTCTTAATAAGCTTGCATTCCACAGGTTAGATCCTACACTGCAACTTATCAAAAAAACGCCTTCATCGCATTCCTCTCTGAAACAGTCCTATCTCCAGCTGGGGAATAACTTGAGTGGGCTGAAGGTTTCTAGCAATATCCATAATAAAGATAACGCTCACCACAGAGAATGTGACTGGGAAATGTAACCATTATACAGTAATTACGCTCTTTAGTGTCCATCTCGTTTGGGATACGCATAGAAGCGCAGTGTTGGCGGCAGCTGAGCGGGAGCCTATGGCAGACAGAGAATTATTCATGATAGATATGGAGTTCTCCGTGTGGGCTGAGAGGATTGATGTAAACCAGAGCCTCTCGCTGCCCTCCTCATGCACAGCGGCCGAGCCTCATCTCTGCCGTGTGTTTCCCCTCTCTCCACAAAGAACTGTCACGTTTAATGGCCTGTTGGCTGAGTGGGCTGCTGTAGCCCTCTCCAAAAGAAAGGCCAGGAAAGAAAGGCTCATAGACAACTAATGCAGCTTAATATTCTTTAAAAAGGTCGAGGGACAATTAAAGGAGTGTTTCCCATGGTTCTCCCCCAGTGGTTTCTGCCCGCCTGCACAGCAGCTCGGCTGTTTGATGGAGTCTGAATACATCTTATTGATGGGGTCAGAGATTAGACGCGATTGGGCCGGCAACTGAAAGGGGCCGTGCTTGGCCTCTGAGAAAGGCTTGGCAGAGCCACATTCAGCTAGGCCTCTCTGGCAGCTTCACACACCAGCACATTTGCTCCACTTCTCTGCCTGCAAATGCCTTTCAACAGAGCTGGCCTATTCACAGAGGCGGTTCGGCTGATGCATGTGTGGCTGCTCTGTGAGCTCTGAAAATGTGTGCTGTTCTGTACTTTGTAAATGCTTTGTAAATAATTCAGCTGTTCAGTCTAACCTCAGTTTTCTTAGTGTAACTTAAATTTCTTAGTGGTAACTATCAAGGTGCACTCTGTCATTTGAATTTCATCAGGGTTGCAGACATCAAATGAGTAAGTAGCATTAGGCTAGTCCTGTGATCTCAATATGGTGTCACCCATGATGTGACCCACTCCATATAGATAAAATAGCTTAAGTGTAGTGATATGACTGGACTCTCATGGAAGCGAATACACAGTACATTCTCACTGAGCAGCCATTGCACTAAACTGTTAAACCATTTCTTCTTTCTCTAAAGGAAGTGGCATCCTAAATGTGGATGTGGGCAAAACAACGCTGCAAATACAATGTCCTGAAACCTCATAGAGCAGCGGTTCTCAATTCCAGTCCTCGCGACCCCCTGCTCTGCACATTTTGTATGTCTCTCTTATCGCTTCAGACGTTTGGTCTATTCGAACGTATTAAGAGCCCCGCGAAGTGGACATCACAGGATATTCCGCCATGATTCCAGTTCGAAGCAAACATATATGTTCCATTCAGAGTGCATTGAAGTGTGCGAGATGTGAATTTAAAACTGTATTTATTTACAGAGGTATATAATGTCACATTTGTCCGTGTGTGAAGACGTTGCGCAGCGCAAATCCATGAATGAATGTTCCGAAGTGAGGAAAACTTCAGCAGATTTCCCCTGCTCAGGGAGTAGGGAGCAATAAACACTGTGTAGGAACCATATCAATGGGAACACAGTTCATGCACGGAGCTCATTTCTAACGAGCTGATTTTCTGAATCAGGTGTGTTAACAAGGAGAGACGTGCAAAATATTCAGAGCTGAGGGACGCGAGGACTGGAATTGAGAACCGCTGTTCTAAAGAAAGTAAAGCATGGTTTCAGTGCATCCCTTAAAAAGGTGGGGAAAATACTGAAAAAGCTGTGAAAATTGTGACAAAAAATATAAAGTAATGGTTTAAAGATATCATAAATGACATATAGACATTATAATTTATATCTCTAGTTTTTAAAAGACACACACACACACACACATAGCTGTATAAAGTAATTATTTTATTTAAAAACTGAAGCTTAATGATAAAAATATAATGATACATAGTTGTATAAATATAACTACAGCTAATATAAATATAGTTGAATAAATATAACACAATATAGATACTATTAAAGTTATATATTGTATAGACACATTTTATATAATAAAATCTGCTGAAGACAGTACTTAAAATTATGAAATTATTGAAAACAGGAATACTTGTATTATTTTTATATAAAACAAACTAAAAAAGAATGATAAATATAAATATTAGCAGTGTTAGATACTGTGTGTGTGTGTGTATATATATATATATAATGACATTTTTATTGATAGAAATATCATGATAAATATGTATAAATATAACTTACGATATAAATATTACTTAAAATTGTCCTGACAGTAACTGCAAAACTGAAAGGTTGTTGTTCTAAGATTAAATGCTTTTCTCACATTGCTAAGATGTTATCAATCTGTCCGAGACATTTCAGGGATATTCACTGCCAAATCGCAGCAGACTGATGTGTTCTGTCTGTTCAGTCGCCTGCGAGGCTGGCGATCATTCTGGCACATGTCTGCAATGTGGTCTGTAGAACAAGTGTGAATATGCAAGTACATTTCACCGGAGTGCATCCCACAGCCCTTCTCTCACCCCACAGACCTCTGCACTTAAAAAGAACAACAAATGCCTTGTAATCAAGCAGGCCAAAACATTAAATAATTGTTGTAACTATTGCACAAGCAAAATCTGCTTCGCATTTGTGATCCAGAGAATATCTTGCTCAGATATTGGCCACTCTATTTAATCAGGTCATCTCTGATAGTCGGATGTGTGCAAACTACCTTCCTGTGCGTCTGGAGAAATGCTTTGAAACACTCCTCAATTTGGAGTGCGTAGATGCGACCCTAAGGGGAAGGGGCGCACAGCTGTATTATACAAAGCTGCTGTAATTAGGGGAATGCTTTGGGTGAGTGAAAGCACTGGTTTTGTTTGGCTTGGTCCCTACATTCAATGGCATCTATACAATCATCAAAGAAAAGAGCCCAATTACTGCACTGAGCGTTTTGATTTTGCTTTTCATTCGCTGTAATTAGGGGGCAGCTTTAAAATATTTAAAGAGTCCACTAGATTAATTTTTTGTTTAATGTATCATTAAGCCAAATGGCATGCCCTGCCAAGGTGCTTTATGGCTTAGTATAATAGAGGAGATTGTTTAAAGCGCAACTATTGCTCAGTGCTTGTAATGTTATTGTTAGTGCATTGTTTTACCATGTTATATGTATAGGTCTGGCTCCTTTAAATGTAAGTTAAAGGGGCCAGACCTTCTGTTTTGTACTTCCAAGCAAGTACACATATAAGGAGCAATACCATAAATAATCCTTTTAGTTTGGCATTTAGTTGTTTTTGTGAGTTTTTGTATGACATTTTTTCAACTAACAGAGACATTTTAAAGAACATCCACACTCAAAGAATATAACATTATTATGCCTACACAAATCAACTGCAAAGCAACTGGGTGTTTCTTCAACTATAGCAACACTGTCTGTTGAATTTGTCTGGTAACAATGTTCCACAATTTTTTTTTTTTTTTATGAAATTATGAATATTCTCACCACAGTGTGGGAATCCATCATACCTCAAATTATAAAATTAAGCATTTTGTGTTGGAAATTACATCTTTAAAATTTTTTGAAACAAAACGGCAGACGTCTTTCTCTTTCTAAGGCTAAAAGTATCTAAAATACAGACAATGTAATAGTATTTTCGCATAACTTGCATGATTTTCCAAATTATAGCTAGACTGGAAATTACACAAAATAAAATATTGGCCATATATACATAGATTTGTGTGTGTGTGTGTGTTCTTCACACATTGGAAAAACTTTACAATAAGGTCCCATTAGTTGCATTAACAAAACATTATGAGCAATATATTTATTACAGTATTTATTGATCTTAGATAATGTTAGTTTATAAACATACAACTGTTCATTGTTAGTTCATGTTAGCTTAGGTCCATTAAATAACTTTAACAAATACAACTCTTTTTTTTTTTTTTTTTTTTTTTTTTTATAAAATTTGTATTTTGTTTTTTATGTGAAAACAAGCATTAACTACTAAATTATGAATGTTTTTATTGATCTTAGATAATGTTAGTTAATAAACATACAACTGTTCATAGTTAGTTCATGTTAGCTTAGGTCCATTAAATAACTTTAACAAATACAACTTTTTTTTTCAAACATAATAATGTAGTAGTAAATGTGAAAACAAACATTAACTAATAAATTATGAATGTTTTTCATATTAACTAATATAGTTAACAAATGGAAAATATTGTGTAAAGTATTACCCACACATCACATGTCTTATATTTTATCTGAAGCTCTAAATGCTCCTGGTGGAGTTTGGGATGCACAGCAGTTGTAGCAGGCCTTTCTGACATTGGCGGGGTGTGGGTGGGGGTTCATGGGAAGGATCAGTGTGTGAAATGTTAATATTTCACAAGTGGCAGAGGCTGGTGGTCACCACATTAATAATATGCTACTACACTGCTGGCATCCGACCCAAGGATACATTCCTGCTGTAATGGGCAGCAGCTGGACCGGGGTTTCCGGGAGGACAGCTGAGCACTGGCGGACACAGAGGGACACCCCGTCCTTCCCGACCTCCCTACTGACTGTGCGCTGTATGTCTCATCCAACTTTTGTGTTTCATACCCATAACTCTATGTCTTATAATTGCATGCTATTTCATTCAATATTATACATAATTTCAGAAATTAAAACATATTAGCTTATGAACTGCCTTCTTTTGGAAGCAGTGCTTTTAACTCTTTTGTCAGGTCCCAAAGTAGCAACATATGGTGCCATTATAGAGCACTGAACATACATTTCAACATGCTGCTTAACAGCTCTCTGGGGACACAAAAGGTCATTCAGCTAAAGTCCTGCGATTACACTCTAATGAGTAAACTCTCAGTGGGAATGGCTTATTAGGACATTTTGGAAAGCTGTCAGCATGCAGCTAAAGAGGAGAAGTGTTTATATTATTTAAATAGCTTTTGGTTTTGGTTTTTTTACTCCTTGTAAACATATTAGAACTGAAGTTTGTAATGAGACAGTGATAGCAGTGCTTGCTCCTTTTTTCTTTTCTTTTTTTTTCTTTTTTCTCATACTTCTCTTACTTGTTTTTCTTTCACCTAAAAATTTGAAAGCTTGATGGAATGGCAAATTTAAAAAGGGTGAAAAAAATATATTACATTTCGCCCAAACCAGATGCAATTTGATAAAATAAATGAATCTCTTCTACATAAATCTGAGTTTCTATCTCTGAGTAACTCCATCCACTGTGAAATCTCATTGGAATAATAGTGCATTCAAGTCCTCCTGGGAAGTTTGTATTTACAATTTGGAGGGTTGGAATTACAGTATAAGATGCATTCAGATCACTTTTTGAAGCAAGATGGCAATGTATCTTTTAAACAAAAATACAGCAAAAACTTTTTTTTTTAAGTAAAAAAATGTAGAATAAATTATTTTATTAAATTGATTAAAGGGGCTGTAAACTCAATCATCAATGAATCATAATTGTACAATATTATAATTTTTATTGTTTTTAGTTTTATTGTAAAGAGAAAATTGTAACTCTTTACAATACGTTCCCATTGGTTAACATTAGATAATGCAGATAGTTCATGTTAGCTTCAGATACTTATTATACTAACTTATGTTGTTAATTTAGCAATAAATAAACAATCACGGTTTTAGAAATATTTTTCATGGTTTGTTTGTGTAAACTAATGCAGTCAACTAATGTTAACAAATGGAACTTATGATAATTGTAAAGAATTATTCATTTGAACATATTTACCATCAATATAGATGTTTCATCGATTGCGTCCGCCAAGTTTCCTACTTATAATTACGACTTTGTTGTGGCATAATTAAGACTCATAAATATCATATTTACTGCATGACTAGATGTGATTGTGTCAAGTTGAGCAGCAGTTAGAGCTTCCATTGCATCTTTTTAGCACACTGTGTGCGATTTACATTGAAAAGGTGACCTATACATATTTAGGTTTTTGATTAGATTTTTTTTTATTATTATTTGGACCAGTAAGCAACCATTATTTACACCTTAGCAAACACACAGCAAAAAGGCCCCAGTCATGTCTCTGCATGCTGCAGTTTTGCGAGGTGACCTTGACATGGCGTCACATTTAGCTTCCACTTGCCGGGAATATATTTTGAAAAAGCACCTTCATTCTGACACATGGACCTCAGTCTTGGCCGGTGACCAGCGGTCGAGCAGCACTGGCAGCGGGACCGTGAGAAACAGGGGGGCGACACCCAAATGTCAGCACAGCTGCAGAACTGCTGAGCATAAAAGCCTAATTACAGAAATATGCAGCCGGAGGCCTCCTGACAGTGAAAACAGAGCAGTGTTTGACTGGCCGCTTCCAGAGAGCGGTAGTGTAACGTGTCCTCCGATCAGTGACGTGAGATTTACAGCGCGTGAGGAGCTCCAAGATTCCACAGCTGCCGTCTGACATCAACCCAGGCGTGCGTGGGTGTGTTTGTGGTGTTAGGTTTCTTTTCTCCCAAACTTTAACCCGAGAAGAAGAAAAATAAATAATTAGAGAATTAAAGCTATAAACTAGCTACTAGCTAGACCCTAATGATTGACAGTATAAAAATTGCAAGCACTAATGAAAATGTATAGAAAATAGAATAGCTCATATGAAACCTCCTTAAGCTGACAATCAGCATTTTTTAAAGGTTAAGCACCTCCTTTCAGTTCCTCCCTTAGCCTTTCACATCATTTGCTCTAATTTTTGTTGTTGGTACTATTTTGAGGTTATTTTCCTTTTTAATTTTTTTTGCTTTTCCTTTTTTATTATATTATTTGATTTTTGTTTTGTGTTATAGAAGAATTCAAATTCCATGGTTTCTCAAATTGTCCCTGCATATAACAATAAATACATGACATTTTAAACCTGAGTCTGCTTTTCTACAGAGCATGCCTAAACCATGAATAAACAGTTCTCGGTTATCAGCCGCTCCTATCAAATGTACTTCAACATGCTTAGTTGTGTTTTACCCCCTAGTTTCTTACTTACCAATCATCAGATTGTCATACTCAATGCTCTGCATTCTCCCCATAGGGGCCCGGCTTTGAAGTGTGTGAATTAGGCTTAGGTTATGCCAGCTTCAGATTTCCCCTTATTTCTGTACTTTTAAGCAGAGATCTGTGCTGTTAGTCACACTCTGTTGTGACTGAAAAAAAACACGAAAAGAACAAAACCACAGGATGATGATTTTATTGTTTCAAAGCGTTTTAGGGTGTATTGCCTACTATTATTTAATATTATAATTTTATTTTATTTTAGAGATGTACTTGTTGCTACCTTAAAATAGTAAGCCCATTACTTTACATAGTGATTTTGTCCATTTTTTTTAACCTTTTTTAACCTCTTGCCACCTTTTTGTTTTAAATTAAAACCCTATTCTGGAGCAATGTTATAGCATCGCTTTTGCAGTGTTAACCCCACATTGTAGAGCCAGCCTTGTACAGTGTGAACTGGAGTGATGTTAGAATGTTACTGCTGGATGCTTAGCAACAGACATCCAATCAAGTGCCTCATATGCACATGCTTCATACATGGAAACACTAGGCCATTTTAAGGGGAAAATGTAAAATGGTGACAGAAAACATGTGAATTGGAGTAACCTTTATAGTCCAAAATGTCCATTCAGGAAAAACTTGAGAATATAGTCAGCAATATATGAGGATGAGCAATACTAGAGCAATGCCTTCATATAAACAGGTTACGTGCTGCATTTGTCCAATCAATGACACTGACACTGCAATATGCAAATAAGAGCATTAACCCAGGGTTTATAAATGTACAGTGTGAAACGGCAGTTTATGAAGACCCAGGATTAACTGTTAACCCCGGATGAAGTATGAGCAGTGTGAAAGGTGAAGCAAGATAAACCAGGATTGGTAGTCCAAAACAACACTGAACACCAGTGAATCAATTGTATGGGCAAAAAAATTAATAAAAAAAATCACAAAATTAAAAAAGCACTGCAACATTTTTCAAAGTATCCTCTTTTGTGTTGCACAGAAAAAAAGTTATACAGGTTTAGAGCAACATAAAAGTGAATAAATGATGACCGAATTTTAGGTTAGGGTGAAAAGTACTTTTAAAATGTAAAAAAGGATCATGTGTTGGTGTATGGAAGAGAAAGAGACCCTCTGTAAGGCAGGCTTTGTGATGTGTAGCATCTGTATCCGTGCTTACGGTACATGCGCCCACGTACTAGACTCATGTTTACACGTCATATCTTTGACAGACAAGTTTAAATAGAGGCAGGAGGCAGCATCTGCAGTCAGGAGGTGGACAGAGGAGAGTTAAACAGTAAGTGAGGGAGAGGTGGGAGAGAGGGAGCGTGTGAGAAAGAATAAGAAAAGAGCCTGTACTTGTGCCTTTCAAGGTGTGTTATTTGTTCAAGGCTGTCCAAACATTTACAGAGTGCTGGCAGCCTAGGAATGCAGAGGCAGGGCTGAGGCGGGCAAGCTTTAGCCGTGGGAAACCGCTGCTCTCCTCAACCTCTGCCGGCTCCTTCCCCCTCGGGCAGAGTGTCAACATACCCGGTGCCAGAGATTTGTGAGACTGATAGTGACAAGTCCCGTCAGCAGCCTTACACACACACACACCCATAAGCACACGCACACATGCTCCCAGTGGCACACAGTCGAGCTTTCCGCCTCCCTCTCGCACTGACACACTTTAACAGTCAGATGAGGAAGCCTGAGGCACCCACAGACGAACACACACACACTTAAAAACACATGGCCCACACTCAAATACAAAGGCAGAGTGTTTTTCCTCTCTCAACCTTCAAAGATATACACGCTTACAATGAACTTTTTTGGTTAACAATAGACGTACAATACCTGCAAATCACGTATGATCAAGGACAAACTCGAGGATACACAATTTTGGCTATTTTTCATCCACTCCAGCTCATGTCATGGCTGAGGTCATGTTAAGGAGATATTATTATAGGACTGAATGCTGAGCGTCTCTGCTCCCTGTCATTTAGTTAATGGCTCAGCGTATTGTGTTTTATGTGAGTTATATAGTGGGATGGGTGTGGTTGGGGCACAGCAGCTGACACTGAATGGTGATAAAGCTCTTCAGACTGCAGTAAACACTCTCACATGCTGCCTGAGCAGGAGTGTCCACTACCCGTCCCATGAGTGTTTCTATTATACTATGTGTGTGTATGTGTGATTGAGAACAAAAAACTCAAAGACAGACAGATATGTTTATAAATGGATGGATGGATAGATGGATTGCCCAATAGGTGAATAGTTTTTTGAATATTTATATTTACACTGATTTTTATATATATATTGCTTCTTGAGTAAATGCATCTTGTTTTAAGGATGTTTATTTTACTGGAAAACTAGATTTTTTTTCTCTCAACTGGATGTATAGATAGTGGATATCCAATGGGGGGGGACTGACTGACTGACTGACTGACTGACTGACAGATCTATCTCATGCCCCTATTTTCCCATGCATACGTCAATGTTACCACATCTGAGGGCTTCAGATGGTCACCACCTCAGATCAAAGTCCAACTTGCAAAAATAGCCACAGACAACAGACTCAAAGTATTGCAGTTCAAAGGAGTCTTCAAATGGTTAAATATTTGTCTACTACTCGTCATCGAGTTATACATGCAACTTTTTGTTAAGCATGAGAAACATGTCTGGTCAAAACCCAAAGCAGGAAGCCTGTGGTATCTGATGGCTTGGGGCAGGATGAATGTCACATTGCCGGCTGCAGCAAAGGTAATATAAAAGCAGTTTCAATCGTACATTGTAATATGAATTTTCATCAGATGAGTTGCCAAAATACTATATGAAAGGAGGTCATTACTGAAGATTTGAAGAGCACACATCAACAAACTATTGTGACGCTGGGCTTAGTTGCATTATATTGGATATTTACTGGGCCATGCAGTGTTTGTTTTAGAGTGACAGAAGGACCAATATAAGATGAAACTTGTTTTAACTTTCCCACCTCACAGTCTATACGTGTGCACTGCTCCTCTTGTCTCCGGGCTGCAGACACCTGCCTTCATTGCTGGGGAGGTCAGGTTACAATGATGAGGCAAGATCTGGCCAATCAGCTCCTGTGAGAACGACGAATGAAGGTGGTGGGAACTCTCCTCCCTTCTTTCTCTTGCTCTCTTCCTCTATCTCCGCTCTGACGGCTTTACACAACCTTACCTGGGAAACTCACACAAGTAAAGGGAGGGGCCAGCAACCTGCCCACCTAATGAATACAAAACAAAACCTTTTACCAACAGGTGAGTTACAGAAGTCAAGTGTGTTCAATTTACTCCTTTTTTTCTTTCCCCTTATTTCATTCATGGCATTGGACTTTACATCAGCCTATCCTGGCACTATTCAGAAAAGAAAAAAAAGAAAGAGAGAAACAAAACAGAGCCGAAGTGTGGGAACTTTTCCTCCTTCCTTTATTCCAATCTGAGTGGTTTCATTGTTGTTAACCCTGTAGATGCTGGTCGGAGTACACCTGTGGCACAACGGCACAACAACATATTCACATTTGTCATGTGAATTTAAACGTAAATATCTGTTCAGGTCCAGGCTTTCTTTCTTTATTTCTTTATTTATTTATTTTTCTATTCTGTTTTAAGGATAATGCTGATTACATTTCATAGATAGATGGATTGATTCTTGTTTTAAGCATAAACATCAACAAAACAACAACAACATAAATAACATAAATAATGTAACACTTGACAATATGGTTTAACAATATTTGTTAAAATTAGTTTATTATATTTGTTATCATGAACTTACAATAAAAAAATTTAATTATTTGTTAATTTAATTTAATTTTTATATTTATTAACTAATGTTAAAAGATTAATAAATACAGTAACAAATATATTGCTCATTGTTTGTTAATATTAAGTTAATGCAGTAACAAAAATAACTAGTTGGACCTTACTGTAAGGTGTTACTAAAAATACATTTTTAGATAGATAAAACTACTTGGAGCAAGAAAAACAAACTTAAACTTAATTTAACATATTGTACAAAAACACATCTTATGCACATTTTCAACATGTTGTATATTACTGAAAGTTTATTTTTCAGTATTATTTATTTTTTATTTATTGTGTGAAGTCTACGTTTCACATGTTGATTTCTCAAGGCATCACAGAATGGTTAGAGCTTCATTCATGTGCACTGCAAGAATTCTGGTTTCACACAATCACTGGGGTAGATCCAATACTGCCACCCTTAGGTCATAGAAAGTATTATGATATATGGTAATGTGAAAATAAATAAATAAATAAATAAATAACTGTGGTTCACAATTAAGGGCTCCAGAAGTGTATATGTACCCTGAGAGACCAAAAAAACCCATTACATTTTCATCAGTTTGCTGAGTATGTCTTAAGTGGACTCTGCAATGTCTCAAAGCTAACTGTTACTGATGGACAGTATCTGCAGCATGAACACAGACATCACACATAATATGACATATAAATGAAGGTGTATGCATTTGATGTGTACGCACAACTACGTTTTAAAACTGATAAGGTTTATGTGTGTGCGTGTATATGTGTGCAAACCGACTTGGGTTAAGTATGAATGGAAAAGGCAAGTATATATCCATGACACCTTAGTGTGAAAATTGCTCATCATTGCCAACATTTTACAACACTTCTCTCTCTCTACTGCCCAAATGGATCTCACTGTCTATAAATGTGGAGAGGCCGGACATACTTTTAAACTATTGTAAAGCAGGGCTTTGTTCAAGGGGCTTTCTCTTGGTCTTAAAGTTCCGTTTTCCAGTTTTGTTAAGATAGCCCAGCCTAATTCACTCATTGCTTTAGCCATGTATGTTTTTTTTATCTATTTTTTTTTTTTTTTTTTTTTTTTTACTTTTACTGTTACTGTTGTGGCTTGAAATGTTTTAAACTTTTAAGTACTTTTTATACCTTTCTATTATTACGATCTGTGTTTTGCAATGATTTATCACACAGTCAGTGAAGGATTGTTAGGAATTTGTAGTGTGTGTTCTGGTTGATTAAGAGCAGGAAGGCTAGATGTGTGGACGAAAGAGCTGTTGAGAGACTCGGTGAAACAATGAGAGTGTTTACATGTACAACAATATGCTGATTACCATCAAAAAGCAGCTCATTATTAAAAAACTGACAATGTAAGAAAACAGAACGAGATTTGTACTTTTCTTTAGTTTTGACATTAAAGCATAAACACACACACACACACACACACACACACATATATATATACAGTACATACGCATGTATATAGTGGATACATATTACATGTACACTCTTAAGAAAAGTCTGTAAAAATAAGGCACAATTTACTGTGTTAATATGAAGGAACTTTCCATATAGATTTTTTAAGTATTTTACCGTGTTTTGAATTAAGCAATGAAGCATTGCCAAGTTTTATAGATATATTACAGTATGTTTGTGTGTTTTATATTTAGAAATATATATATATATATATAAGAAATGTTTCTTGAGCACTAAATTAGCATGTTAGTACTATGTACTAGTGTAGTTAGTCTGTCTGCACTAGCTTCGTCTCAGACTGACAAGCATGAGCTCAAATCTTTTTTGTGGTCACTGCAAGAATGCCCAGACACTTGTCAAACTGGAGTTGGCTGACTGACTGTTTCTCTTGAAAAGTACTATGTGCACAAAGGTGTGTCTGCTTTTGACAGACATACTATTGGTAAAAATTACAGTGATGTAATCTTACAACTATAGTTCAAAGATGTATTTCAAAGACATTTATGCAGGACAAACTCAGCACCAAAGCAAATTGTCCAGTCCGCAGAGCAGCAGTCAGGTGAAACAATCTTTTGTTGAGTTACTAAATGGACAGAAACACTCCAGACATGTCCTAATCGGGATTTTTTCTCAAAAACACGTTAGTCACCAAAATCTGGCGTTTCTGACCTGGGTGGGAAACCAGATCAGAGCTGAATGAACAGTGTCCAGTCACTGAGCCCTGTCCCCAGAGTGCAGCCCAGGATCAATTCCGCCAATACAGATCTGTTCTATCCACACCGCTGGACAGCCCTCTTCTCTCTCCATCCAGACTCATTTACATGTTGTTATTGTCCACTGTCTGCAACGTAATCTGATCGCTTCTACAGCACACACAAAACCGACATGAGGCACAGGCCCTGCGTCCCATTGTGGGGCCTTATTTCCCATGAACCATGGACAAAGGTGAGAGAGGAAGGCAAGGAGAGAGCAGAACCAATGTGAGAGAGCAGGTGGTGCCAAACCCGACTCTGTGTCTGAGGTTACTGAACCCAAACCTGTAGCCAGAGCAGCAGAGATCAAAGCAATGTGCTTTAGCATTCTGTATGTCTCTGCCTTGCAATACAATGTGTGCTGTCTGGATTTGAAGCACCAAATCTAAAAATTACCTTTTTCAAGAAAATAAAACAACAAATCCAGTTGGACAGTAACTTTTGAGAACTGCAATTGTTTTAGATAGATAGATAGATAGATGAAGTGAGAGTGAGTGACGTGACATTCAGCCAAGTCTGGTGACCCATATTCAGAATTCTTGCTCTGCATTTAACCCATCCGAAGTGCACACACACAGAGCAGTGAACACACACACACACTGTGAACACACACCTGGAGCAGTGGGCAGCCATTTTATGCTGCGGCGCCCAGGGAGCAGTTGGGGGTTCAATGCCTTGCTCAAGGGCACCTAAGTCATGGTATTGAAGGTGGAGAGAGAACTGTACATGCACTCCCCCCACCCACAATTCCTGCCGGCCCGAGATTGCAATTCACAAACCTTCGATTGGTGGTGGAACTATATTGTGGTTGGGGGGAGTGTTTGTTAGGTATGTAGATTTATAGATAGATAGATAGATAGATAGATAGATAGATAGATAGATAGATAGATAGATAGATAGATAGATAGATAGATAGATAGATAGATAGATATTAAAATATACAGGTGCATCTCAATAAATTAGAATGTCATGGAAAAGTTCATTTATTTCAGTAATTCAACTCAAATTGTGAAACTCGTGTATTAAATAAATTCAAGGAGGTGATCAGTTTGTGGCACTGCTGAGGTGGTATGGAAGCCCAGGTTTCTTTGACAGTGGCCTTCAGCTCATCTGCATTTTTTGTTCTCTTGTTTCTCATTTTCCTCTTGACAATACCACATAGATTCTCTCTGGGGTTCAGGTCTGGTGAGTTTGCTGGCCAGTCAAGCACACCAACACCATGGTCATTTAACCAACTTTTGTCTTTTGGCAGTGTGGGCAGGTGACAAATCCTGCTGGAAAATGAAATCAGCATCTTCAAAAAGCTGGTCAGCAGAAGAAAGCATGAAGTGCTCCAAACTTTCTTGGTAAACGGTTGCAGTGACTTTGGTTTTCAAAAAACACAATGGACAAATTCTTGAATTGATTTTGCTTGACAATCCTCATAAGGCTGCAGTTCTCTCAGCTGGTTGTGCATCTTTTTCTTCTACACTTTTTCCTTCCACACAACTTTCTGTTAACATGCTTGGATACAGCACTCTGTGAACAGCCAGCTTCCTTGGCAATGAATGTTTGTGGCTTATCCTCCTTGTGTAGGGTGTCAATGATTGTCTTCTGGACAACTGTCAGATCAGCAGTCTTCCCCATGATTGTGTAGCCTAGTGAACCAAACTGAGAAACCATTTTGAAGGTTCAGGAAACTTTTGCAGGTGTTTTGAGTTGATTAGCTGATTGGCATGTCACCATATTTTAATTTGATGAGATAGTGAATTGGTGGGTTTTTGTTAAATGTGAGCCAAAATCATCACAATTAAAAGAACCAAAGACTTTAACTACTTCAGTCTGTGTGCGTTGAATTTATTTAATACGAGTTTCACAATTTGAGTTGAATTACTGAAATAATTGAACTTTTCCATGACATTCTAATTTATTGAGATGCACCTGTATATTATGACTTTTTAATGTATATATATAGTATTTTATATAAATTGAAATCATACCTTAATATACACAGACAGACAGACAGAGAGATAGATAGATAGATAGATAGATAGATAGATAGATAGATAGATAGATAGACAGACAGACAGACAGAGACAGACAGACAGACAGACAGACAGATAGATAGATAGATAGATAGATAGATAGATAGATAGATAGATAGATAGATAGATAGATAGATAGATAGATATTATTACAATATTTATATATCATGTAATCTTATATATGCAACCTAAAAACATGCCTTGCCATGCTGTACATTTATTTGAAAAAAATTTTTTACCATAATGTCATGTCCTAAGAGTTTGAATAATAATAAAAATCACAAATAATACGATATGGATAAAACCACAAAATTAATACATTTAAATACAAAGGTTATGTGAATCAGATCATGGGTATTTGGATGCCTAACTCAATTCTGTCGCTCCTCTGCTCCCCTACAGTATGACTGAGATGTTGCTTTAAGAGCCTGTACAGACCACTGAAGGGAGTATGTGTGGTTAACATGACCTCAGTGGAACGGCTGCCCATGTAAATGTTATTTGTTTGTGTAGGGTCAATGTGAGTAAACCTTGTAATGCTCATGTATGGTGGAGTTTATACAGAGGTGTCAGCTCGGCCCATGCCCGACACCTGAAGCGTGGAAGACCTAATCGCACATAGCCATAAATGACAACAACGTGTGAACGGACTCTGAGATGTTTCCTCAAGGTGTGAGGGCCTTCAATTATCCCATTAGCAACTATGAAGCACAGAGATGAGGCAGCTAATGTTGTCTTTGGTTTAGTTAAAGTCTGTCTACAACCTACAAAGTTAGTACTTATCATTGTAAAACAAATGCTGTATCCAGATGCATATTTTATTTTAAAAGACAGAATAACTAAAAGACCATTAGCTGTGAGGCTAAGTGTATGGTAGTGTGCTTCTAAACACTGACAAAATAATTTATAATAAAATGTACAATCTTTCTCTTCCAGGAAAATTATCCAAAATATTGATGACTCATCCTGCACCACACAGATTTTTGTCCAATCATATGCTCTAGAATGAGAAAGCCCCGCCCCCAATACATCTGCATCCAACTAGAATTCATAGCTTTCAAACTTCCTGTTTCAATAAGAAATACATCAATACAAGAAAGAAAACTTTGTCTTGAAACGCTATGTGGGGTCAATAAATTTGAGGATGCATGCCTGAAAATAGCTGAAGAGAGATTTTGGTTGTCATTGCTGTCAGTGTTATCAATGTACTGTATTATTAATGTAGTTATTTATCAATGATTTTCCATCTCACTTCTTTTTAAAATGCAACTGTTTTCTTCCTTGTTTCTTTTCAGAAAAAGTCATCTACATGTGACAAAGGCTACCTGGGCAATAAAAGGCAGAACAGACAAATGAAAGAGCAGAATGTGGTGAAGGCAAATAGAGGAGGAGGTGGAGAGAGAACAGTTTTACTGCTGCGTGTTTAATTGAAGTCATTGAGGGGAGAGTGGCACGTTCCCTCAGGGCCATGAGGAGAAAGGACAGCTCAAAGCGAGAGGAAGGGGCTGGACTGCAGTAAAACAGCTGCTTTCTCACAATGTCATCCATTTCCAGTAGAAAGTTATATTGTAGAGTCAGATTTTAATGGCAATAAAAGGCATAAAGGGGTCTTTTGGGCATTTTTCAGCACTGATGTCCTAGTAAATGCCCTTGTTTATCAGTCTGGAGAATATATACAGAATTATGACAGATTTTAAAAAACATAACGCAAATTTTCTAAGTCAATGACCCAAATTGGTGACTGCAATCCCTCTGCAAAATGCAAATCTTTTCATTTACTTCCATTGGTTTCAAAAGACAAGCATGCAGAAATACAGATGACGCACACCAAAAAAGGTTTAAATCAATAGGTGATCTAGATTTTCCTTAAGACATTTTTTATTTCAAATGGACCTGGAAGGTTTTGACCAAATCATGGAAAACAGGATTCTTCTGCCAATCCGCTGTCTGTCATAAACAGATTGAAGCTATTGGTTAAATAAGTCAAAATACCGCTTTTGAAGAAGGATGAATAAATAAGTGAAATAATGTGATAAATGGAAATTCTGGCTAGCTTGAGATTTGTTGTTTATGTTGGATTTCTGTGCTTAAACATGTCATTTGGATCGAATGGAAGTAAATTTAATGTTTAAAACATTTCTGTCATTGTGAAAAAGTGCTGGTGGCACCGTTTGGTCATTTGTCCACTCAGTATATGGGAAGGGATTCAAAATATAATGAATTACTGTATGTGAAATTACACTGTTTATACAACATTGTGGTTCACATTATTTATAGTCTCTGTAGTGTCTTAACCAACCTGCCTGATCATCAGTCTGCAGTCTTGTTAATCTCAGTCCATTGGTCTTTTACAGTCAATAAATGTTATCATTAGTCATTCAAGTGCTTGTCTTAAGTTAAAAATGAACTCCCAAAACCAGACTTTCAATCTTACAATATGAGAATTCACTATAAAATTTTAATTGAAGATTATGACTGTCCCACAGTTGTATCATCATTCCAACAATTTGACACTAATACAGTTTTCTCAAAAAATGCTGTTTATGAGTTTCAGTTAAGAGAACATACAGAATGATATCATTCTGAAGGTAAATATCACTGTTAAACATATACAGTGGTCTGAGTTGTTATTTTTTTGCATATTTGTCACACTTTAATGTTCCAGATCATCAAACTAATTTAAATATTAGTCAAAGATAACAAAAGTAAACACAACATGCAGTTTTTAAATGAAGGTTTTTATTATTAAGGGAAAACAAAATCCAAACTACATGGCCCTGTGTGAAAAAGTGTTTGCCCCCTGTTAAAACTGTGTTTTATCACACCTGAGTTCAATTTCTCTAGCCACACCCAGACCTGATTACTGCCACAGCTGTTCGCAATCAAGAAATCTCTTAAATAGGATGCAGGCCTCACTTGCCTCAGTTAAGGTCAGTGTTCATGACTCCACCATAAGAAAGAGACTGGGCAAAAATGGTCTGCATGGCAGAGTTCCAAGACAAAAACCGCTGCTGAGCAAAAAGAACATAAAGGTTCATCTCAGTTTTGCCAGAAAACATCTTGATGATCCCCAAGACTTTTGAGAAAATACTCTGTGGACTGACGAGACAAAAGTTGAACTTTTTGGAAGGTGTGTGTCCCATTACATCTGGTGTAAGAGTAACATTGCATTTCAGAAAAAGAACATCATACCAACAGTAAAATATGGTGGTGGTAGTGTGATGGTCTGGGGCTGTTTTGCTGCTTCAGGACCTGGAAGACTTGCTGTGATAAATGGAACCATGAATTCTGCTGTTTACCAAAAAATCCTGAAGGAGAATGTCCGGCCATCTGTTCGTGACCTCAAGCTGAAGAGAACTTGGGTTCTGCAGCAGGACAATGATCCAAAACAGACTAGCAAGTCCACCTCTGAATGGCTGAAGAAAAACAAAATGAAGACTTTGGAGTGGCCTAGTCAAAGTCCTGACCTGAATCCTATTGAGATGCTGTGGCATGACCTTAGAAAGGCAGTTCATGCTCGAAAACCCTCCAATGTGGCTGAATTACAACAATTCTGCATAGATGAGTGGACCAAAATTCCTCCACAGCACTGTAACAGACTCATTGCAAGTTATCACAAACACTTGATTGCAGTTGTTGCTGCTAAGGGTGGCCCAACCAGTTATTAGGTTTAGGGGGCAAACCCTTTCTCCCACAGGGCCATGTAGTTTTGGATTTTTCCCCCTTAATAATAAAAACCTTCATTTAAAAACTGCATGTTGTTATCTTTTACTAATATATAAATTTGTTTGATGATCTGAAACATTAAAGTGTGACAAACATGCAAAAAAATAAGAAATCAGGAAGGGGGCCAATAATTTTTCACACCACTGTATGTGTATATATATATATAAACCACTGAGAGTGTCAAAAGTGCATTTTAAGCTTTAAGAGGGTTCTCAAGTCCTCATTTTATAAGTGCCCATAATTGAAACATCATTCTATTATTTGTGGCTAATGTGTGAAAATTCATCCTACATTTCAAACAAAGCCTTTCCCTTTCCCTCAATTTTCAGTGCCTAATGCTCTCCGACCTCAGACAGGGAGAGTGATTCAAAAGATGCATTGCATTTCATTCACCTGACAGCGGGATGATTACAGTTTGTTTTCTTTATCTCTTTCTCTTTTTTTCCATTTTAAGGTCTCTGTAAGTCCTGCTGTTTTGCCATTTTAAGGCCAGACTTTAATCTCTATATCTGTTTTGTTCTGTCCCCTCCTGCTGGAGACTGAGCTGTGAGACAAAGCGCTGTTTACACTAATGGCCCACTAGGCCTTTCACTGCAGAAACAAACAGCACTGGGGAAAGTGAAAAGAACTTAACATTTTGACATTTTTCCACATGCTCTCAAAACCAATATTGACCTAGCTCCCCTGCAAGGTGGGCTTTAGTCCAAGGACTTGGCATTAAAATCAAACCAATGCATCTCAAGCAGCAGGCAGCAAGTCAAGGGGAGAGCCCAACAATGTCCTGCCCAGGATGGGGTTCTCCTGCTGGGAAGGCAGAGTGGACACTGTCCTGGGCTCAAGCTGGTACACAGAAACAGCCACAATGAAAGGCTTCGTGCCACCCCCCCGTTTTAATGATTCCGTCTGCAAGGGCCGATTGTAGCCAAACCGTAGACCCCGCTGGTGCCCGATGCAGACAACAGGAAAGGGACAGCGGGGAAACCCGTAAGAGTAGTACCACCCCATAGCAGGGAGTGCTTCTCAAAGGCCACATTACAATCAATTAGGGCCCTAATGAGCAGGATTTGGACTTGTAACCTGTGGCTTAGGGTCAGTATTAGCAGAGTCTCAGCGGCACAGCTGGACAACACATCAATATGCTCAGAAATAGCTTCGGACTGGAAGAGTGACGCAGCGGGGAAGTGCAGCACGAGTTGAGGTGTCTGCCTCTGCTCAGGAAAACACACACACACATTGACTCGCTCCTCTAAATGGAGAAGACACTAATGGTAAGGAGAACAAAAGGAACAAATCTCGCTCAATAAAATCCATTAAGTTAGCATAGCTCTGGATGAATGTACTACAGATTTTGCAGGCAGCAAGGTGACACATGGGTAATGTGAAGAGAGCAAGCAGAGAGCCTTGAGGCCGCAAGTTTATGGCATTTACATACATGGCCAGCAGCCGTTTCACCATGTTGGAGCTCACAGGGGGTCCAACAGAGAGAGTGTTGTGTATTTGGGGGTAACATGGCCTCAGGGCTCCTCAGAATGACTGCACAGGAGGGCTCTCAAATCACAAGGTCCTTCACAGCTGAGGGGGAGGGACATCTGATGGTTACACACAGTTTAAAACTTAATAAGCACAAATAGATAATTTTGCTCTGTAAGTCAACTTTTACTGTTGTTATGGTAACTTATACAATGTGCACATTTCTGTCCACAGACCACTACTAAATATTAATTTATATAATTTGTCTTTTACTGTTGTTTTGGTGTTTTTTTGGTTGTTCACATTTCTGTAACAAATCAACACACTTTAAAGCCTGAAAGAGAAAACAAAAAACATTTTAGCCTAGAATAACACATTTTAAAGCCTGGGCTTCACTTTTGCAAACTTTGATTTGCCACCTTTTAACTTTATCATGAAAGGTTTATTTTACTAGTTTTGTTTTATAGTGTGAAAAGAATGTATCATGTTCATTATGTTCATTTAACACTACAGGAAAGTACATCTTGACACAGTAAGATCTTTCAGTCACTGAACAAGAAATAGACGCTACACACTTAACATATATTAACTTCAATAACAGCAACAATCAAAAACCACATCATAAAAGTAAAAAAAAAAAAAAAAAAAATACCACCACACATCCACACAACAGCTGATATAATTAGTAGTTTGTAGCTAGTAAAATTTGTACCAAACCACCTGTCCTATGTAGGGTTGTACCAAACCACTTGTCCTATGTAGGTCAGTCCATCACAGTACAACAAAATACCATAAAAGTCATTTATTCATGCCACAGTGCATACTGGGAACTTCTAAATCTTTATCAAATTAGCAACATCATTCTGTATGACATATGACATTGATTTTCATGACACATTCTCTGCTGTCCTCAAAACTGATGTGTATATGTACAAATCAGTCTTTTGGATTCAATAGAGGTATGCCTCATATCTTCCTCATAATCTCAAAAAAAAAAAAAAAAAAATATATATATATATATATATATATATATATATGTATATATATATATATATATATATATATATACATATATATCTGATATAACACTGTGAAAAGATTTGACTGACACTCACAAAAGAGTCATAAACCAATACTGTGGGTCCTCTCCTCATATCGTCAAAACTGTTCGTGAACACCAGACAGCAGAACGGCTAAGTGCTGCCTGAGAGTAATAAAAGTACAGCACATGCACCCATGAAGGGGGTTTTTAATCAAATGGAGTGTACGGAGGAACCAACCCCCCTCTATGCATTCACCTCAGCAACCCCACCCCAACAGTAAGAATTAAAGTATTTAATGTGATTTCGCTGTGTGAACCTCATAATGCATTAAAGGCCTAAATGTCTTGAAGTCCTGCTCCTGCCTCTCTTATCATATTGCCCACAGTGGGAGCTTGGAGAGGGAGTGAAGGAGCTGAGGTTTATTTTGAGTTTCCTATTGTTTAGGCAGGCCCATGTTGTTGGTGGCTAAGAGTGAAACTTCATTCCCAGCATGCAGCTCACCCTGTTTGATTAAAACTGAGACTATCGTGGAAAGCTAACAGCTTGTGTTTTCGACCGACTGTCGCTCTCATCTCTTTGAAGCTTAAGCAAAGTCATATTTTGAGTTTCATTTCAGCACATGACATTATTTTTCACACTTCAAAAGAAATCTAGTAAGAAATCTGAGATAGTTTGGACTTAGAAGTTCTGGACGATGAAAAGCAGGTTTGTACTTCACCAAAAATCATTATTGGCACCTTTAATCCTCTAACCTCTGACTTGTCTGGCGGACAGACAGCCATCAGCCAGTTTTACACAAAAGCTGCACTGCTCTAAATGCACCTGCCTATCAGGAAGTAGAGGCTGAAAACTTGCAGTGTTTTATGTGACTGCGATGACATCATGGGGATCGCTGTTAAGGAGTTGAGGACCTTGGGAGCTGTTTGCTGTCTGGCAGGTGTTTCTTTCTCTTTATTTTACCTCTTTTTTATTTTTTTCTTCTCATGCGTTGAATGAGAGAGTAAATATCACTTCAAAGAGCAGGGCAGCTCCACATTGAGCTGTGGGAGTGAAGGGCAGGGAGCTCCTGCGGAGAGGTATAAAAAAGTTCTTGTCTCTTGTTGGCAAGGTACACCATAGATTAACGGCTCAGAAGGCTATGTCTGGTTTTATTCACCATCATAAGTCTGGATCACCATGGTGTGATAACCTTGCAAAGTTTCGAGACATGTATTGAGGTATATTTAAGTATCGGAGTGATGTTTGTGGCCTTTAAAGGGATAAAAGTGCTTAAAGCCCTGTCTGACCTTTGACCTATCCCCTATTCTCGTGCCTCATTAAACAAGGCAACACATCGGTTACAACTACTTGTTATCCTACTGTTATGGCAACATTCAAGCAAATAAGCTCCAACCTCTTGCCTCAGACTGTCGTCATCTACATAAGGGCTATTACCCTTCAGAGGGCAGCACTCTTCGAGAACAGGGTCCTGTTAGCAGCACTTGCTTGGAATCCACCCTATTGTCCAGAGAATGAGGCTGCCCGGACACAAATTCTTCCACGCTCTTGATGAGAAAGAAAGAATTAACTCATTGGTTATGTTAATGTAGTTGTTTTCACCTCCAAATCTTATCTATAACCTGGCTGGTCTCATTTAGCTCTGGGTAATTTGAAAGCATTAGTGAAGAATGTTGCCATTCAACAAGAGAACTAAACATTGGGACTCCTCAAAAGCTTCATTTACACGTACAAATAAACTCATAATAGAAAAGAGTTACTGCTAATAGAAAAAGTAGCGCATACAGAGGGTGTTTAAAAAAAATCTTTCAATAGTTATGCAACAATATTATTTTATAGGGCCTCTTACAGGGCTCAGATGTTTACTGTGATTTCCACAGGAAAGAAACATCACAAACATTCTGTTATTTCTTCTACACAACAGAAAATGGAGATTTTGTTTAAGTCTTCTCCTTAAATGTTTTCTAAGCCCAAAAAGTCCCCAGTAATCTCAAAGTCAGTCTCAATCACGAAACAGTAAGTTAAAGGGATAGTTCACCCAAAAATGAAAGTTAACCCATGATTTACTCACCCTCAAGCCATCCTTGGTTTATTTTGAAGCACACTACTTACCCTTGAAGCACACCAGGTGTATTTAAATTGTCCTGGCTCTTCCAAGCTTTATAATGGCAGTGGGCAGTGGTTTCTGTTCAACAGTACAGGGAAATAAAGTCCTCCTGTAGAGAATCGGTGCGTTTTTGTAAGAAAAATATCCATATTTAAAATTTTATAAACAGTAATCTCTAGCTTCAGCTAACTCTGGTACGCACGTTCATTCCGGGCCGATGACGTAGGCGTAGTGTAAGGTCTGGTGAGAATATGCTAGTCTCGCGAAAACCAACGTTTGTTTACAGGTGTCCTTACTTTAGCAATAGGGCTGTGCGATATTAAAGAAAAATGCGATATGCGATACCTTGTTAAAAAATGTGATATGATACGATATTGCTTAAAGTGTGAAAAATCTATTTAAATTATATTTTAAAATATTTTAAAATGAAAATTATATAACCAATTTGTTTCACATTCTTTCTTTGAAAAGAAAGAATCACTACAACTTCTGAAAGTGTCCGGCAGTGTTTTAGCAGTACATAAAAGTTAGTCACAAATCAGAAAATGTAATTTTAACATCAAAGTGAACATACAAACAAAAAATGTTTTCCATGCACTTTAAGTACTTCTTCATATACCACAGCAAAAACTACAGTCTGAAAAAGTTCAAACATGATTAAAAGCAAGTGAACAGTCAGTAAAAAAAAAAGTAAGAAAAAGGGGGAAAAAAATGAATACACAATTTACAAGCATAGATAAAATAAACAGTAGTATTCAGGTACAGAAATTCAATAATTAAGTGTATAAAATAACAATTCATCTTTGTTAAAGCTGTGTTTGATTAACATTAGTGACATTCAGCAGCAGGTATTTATAAAAGCTGCTGTCCCTTTAAAACCAACTGCACGGATCCAGTATAATGATACACATCTGATTTCTTTCTCAGCTGTTTACATTCATTTAAAACATAATTGACTGCGTTTACGAGAATTATCGTCGAGACGTGTACTATTGACATAATTCTGTGTGTATGTGTCTGTTCAAACCGGTTCAAACATAAGGAGGAGATGCGAAAGACGAAACAATTCGGCATGTGCGCACTTTGCACATGTGTGGCAGAACTGAAGAGACGCTGTGTGAGATGCGGCTTGTGCGCGCTTCAGGTGTGAGTCAAACAGCAAGACGAGAGGGCAAAGAGTTGTTTTCTGTAACTTATTGCACTTAACTCTTTTTAATGTCACGCAATTCTCTGCTCTATGCGTCAAACTAAAACTTTGATCTTTTACGAAATTTTGATTTAAGTAGCCTATAATTAAAATGATTCATATATCGCACGCTGGTGCGATATGCATATAGCGATATTTACAGTTACAATATTTGGATAATTTCAATATATCGTGCACCCCTATTTAGCAAAAGAAAACCAATCTTCTCTTGGCTTATAAAATCATTGGCTTATTTTCATTTTTGGGTGAACTATCCCTTTAAGGCTCGTTCACATCAAGAATGATAACTATATTAGCGTCCATACCATACATACATGATAACATTCGGTTTATTACAGGGGTGTCTAGTGCAGGGATAGTCAACTCCGGTCTTGGAGGGCCAGTGATCTGCATAGTTTACTTCCAACCCTTATCCAACACACCTGTTCATAATTTTTAAAAAGTCCTGAATACTTTGATAAGCTTGTCAGGTGTGTTTGATTAGGGTTGGAACTAAACTCTGCAGGACACCGGTTCTCCAGGAGCTGAGTTGAAGAGCCCTGTTCTAGTGAGTCTGAAGACCTTGATTAGTTGGTTCAGGTGTTTAATTAGGGTTGGAGCTAAACTCTGCAGGACAGTGACCCTACAGGACACCTCTGGTTTATTATAATCATTATTGTAATTGTTACAGTTATCATCCTTGGTGTGAACAGACCTTTAGTGGTTAGATACAGACTCACATAGTCAGTCAGTGAATCATCCAGAGCTGCTACTTAGCTCACAATTGACTCCCTCCCTATACAGAGATTACATCTGTGTAGAATCATTCACAGTACACATCCACAACAGAAAATTCTAAAAAAATAAAATAAAAAAAAATGTTGGTTAGTCTGTTAAAAATATTAACAATGATGTGATATTTATGTGGAACAAATGCAATCAGTTTTGTTAAAGTTAAAGCTACAAATTAGAACTCATTTATACTAAATACAACTAGAAAACAAATTTATATCTATTATAAATTTATATCTATATATTAAACCATCCCTATACTAAAACATAAAGCAGTGACTGTTGTTAAAGATAAAGCAAGTGGTTCTGTAATTTGTCAACTGAAAGTCATTTGGCCCTTAAATGTTTCATTTTTTAGCCTGGAGTCCTGTAACTGAAATATTTCTCAAATTCTTTCATAACCAATCTATGTTATCCACATTAATATTAAAGTTAAATACTCTTGTTGGAATTGTGTCTATTTTTATTTTTCCTAAGAAATTTTAGGAGAAACATCTAATACACAGTCAAAATCGTATAAAATGCAACTGAGAACTCAATTACATCTCTTCAGCTATGAAAGAGCAATATTTAAGCAATAAAACTTTCCAATGGGTAAGGCTGATGTCACCAGTGACTGATTAGCTAGGGATGTTTACGTAAATTGGAGAGAATTGCTGATCCAAATCAGAAGGACCCAAACAGATGGAGAATAAAACGTTTGTACGCTCTGGGGCCATTTACCTGACAAATAAGATAAGATTTAGCCCTAACTCCTCTGAGACACTGCACTCCTGTAGGTCCCATTCTGAGGACTGAAGTGAGGAGGGTGAGTGTTGGTAATTCAGCAATTTAATTGGATGTTAAACACTACCTTCTGTATGATCACGTCACAGCAATTACAAGTTTGGAAAGTTCTACCTTCTAAATTCCCCCTTGCTCAAGCTCCAGCAGAAGCACATTTTTCAAACAGCATCAGCTGCCAAAAACATTTCAAACTATATAAATGATAAAAGGCATGTCTAGTATGATTTATTGGAAGCCCACGAGCACAAATAGCATCTCAGTTGCTATTCAGGCCTCAGCCTGAAGCCTGGCATACTGCAGGGGGAAGTCCAGGGAAAGCACCAGACCTCACTCCTCTCAGCAGCAGGCTATTGCTCTGTCTGTCCAGGCAATCCGTGGGCCACATAGTAAAGGAGTAAACCAAGAGAGGGAGTAGGAGTGAGTCCAGATGTGTCCTCCCCGGGTGTGTTTGCGGTGAGAGAGCGGATGCCCTGTGATTTACTGTCTGATCCTGACTGCACTCCAGCCTTGACGTCATCCGCTCTCTACTCCTGCAGAGCCAAGCACACAGGCGCACGAAACACTCCCAAAAGCAGTAATGTCTCAACATTCTGCTCACCTGGCTGCTCTGCCAGGACCCGGCTCTACTGTACATGCTCAGTGGGCTGGAGAGAACAGAAGAAGCAGTGTGCAAACCAAGGAGCGTGGGATGAAGACACACCCTGATGAGTCTAAGAATGGGATTTAACCATCTAAAAACTGTGTGTTTTGGAAGGTACATGAAAGAGAATCATAGATGATGTCAAAAGTGCCCATCAAAGCATAATGGCTTATAACTTTGCGAAAGAACAACAAAAGCCCTATTTCTAAACATTTCACCTAAGCGACAGTAAAACACATTAGTGATTTTGTATGTGCACCAATGTGTAAATCTATCTCACACAGTTGTGAATAATAAAAAAAAAAAAAAAAATAGTATTGTATACATAGTTTAAGTTTGCAGTAAATATCTTATATATCTTATATAATAATATTATAACATATTATATATATATAAAATATTATTACAAGCTGTCTTTCAATCCCAAAGGCATCTGCATAATTTAAAAATTAATTAAAATGATTTCCTAAACTTTCTCTAAACTTGTCACAGAGATGCAGAAGCCTATAAAATTATTATTATTATACAATCAGAGTTAAATATTTGCAACTATATACAACTTTTATTATAATTAGTCATTTTTTACATTTATATTCTATATTTATATTTTAGAATGATATATATTTATTGTATTTATATAGTTTGGGGAATATATTTTTAGGAATGTATGACTTTTTTCATATATTATTAATAATAATAATAATAATAATAAATAAATAAAGTTGTCATCATTAGAAATGTTTTCATTTTGAAATCAACCTATACTGCAAAGTAATCTTGAGCCTTATTTAAATTAAGATATTACAAAGAAACTGTCCAATAATAAAGCATCTTTTAAGATTTCACAATGTATGATTGTAAACCACTTCCACAGTATTTAAACAGTCTGCATCTGCAAAATCTAGGCCTGGCTGTAAGTACATGCTTTACTAATCTTTAATACCAAGCAATATCTTTCATCAGTGTTATTCAGCACTTACAGAGGTCATTGTTTCTCTGTCCAGTGCTGATTGGGCTGTGAGGAGTAATAACAGCAGACCTGAGAGGTCAGAGGGCAACTCTCAATCCATTCACGGCGTGGCTAAATGAATGAGTAGTGACAGCCCTGCTCTTGTTATATGCCATGATGAGTGACGGGGTGAGTGAAGAGGGCTGTGTGTCCAGTGCTGGTTTGCATAGGTCTGCAGGCATGCAGCCTGTCAATGCTAGAGCTGGCCAGTGCCTGGCCCTGCCGGTTCCCATTGTTTTATGGCCAATGATAACCCAGGCGACCTTATGGAAGCAGGTTGAGCCATCAGTCTGTGTGTGGTAGAGGGCCTGTCAGACCTTTGTCATCAGATCACTCATTAACAAACACTTCCACCAGTGGAGAATGGATCTGTGATCAGTCCTGGTATGTTTAACTCAGAGCAAACACACAAGCAGTGCAGGAGGTTGAGAGGATGCAGTGCGTCTGTCTGGAAGGATTTTAATCACATTTCCTGTCAGCCTCACACCTGGGCTTGCCTGATATTAATGCATCTATATCTTTCTGTTAAAATAACTCAATGGTCTGAAAAAATGCTTTGTCGGGTCTCCTAAAAATTCATTTTGTGCAGTAATATTTGCATTAACTGGTTTTATTAAAGCAAAAAATATTATCAGAACCTGAGAGTTAATCATCCTGACTTTACACCAAAGTCATTTTAAGGATTAAAAGAGAAATTAATTCTTAATGATACAATTACACATATTCCAGTGTGTGCTGTTAACTTTACTAACTGACAAGCTTCCGCACATCTTGTGACATATGGAGGCCACATGTCTGTCTGAAAAGCTAATAAGCAACTAAACTGATGTGTGAGGCCAAAAAAAGTGAGATAGCCTTTCAGACAGACATAATTTAATGTTTAATCAACACTCTTATCCTAGACTGCTGTGAAATTTCCATATGTGCTTTATCCAAAAGCACAATTTGTAGTAAAAGATGAGTCCCTGATAAGAATAAATGGGATTGTATTACACGAGTCAACTTTGTAACAGGATAGGACAATGGAGGTGGGTCATTAAACTAAAAATAACGTTCATCCTATTCCTGCCTGTATAACCTTTAATGCTTCAGAAATGACTCATCATGAAGAGGAAGGCTGTGGTCTGAGACCCTTCCCTGATGACTCCCTCCCAGGCCTGGAAGAGGGGAGCACAGCCTGCCCTCTGCTGAGTGAGATACACTGTGGACCACAGCCAGATTTATGAGTCAGAGAAAGTCGGCTGGATTTCTCTTTTTTTTAATCTATACTTAATGTAAAGACAGAGCTTTGTGTGAAAAAAAGGATTGCCTAGAGTAGACTGTGTGAGTCTATGAGTATTGCAAGACTGATGCCATAGGTCTGTACTTGAAAGCAAAAAAATAAAAAATAAAACAAAATTGACAATAACATATAAATAAGTTTATTTTATGTAATAATATATAATGTAATTAAGTGCAACTGGAATTAAACGAACTAAAAGTAAATGGTAAATGTCTACACGAAATGCATTACTTGACAATAACAAGGAATTAAATATGTAAAGTACACGGTGGTATTATTACATCCAGCCTACAAATAAATGTCACACGATGAATGTTAACTGGGAACTGATAACGCGAAATTTGGTGAACACTAAGCCGTCTTCTCTTCTGTTGTAATATTAATCTCGACTGCCACCTTGTGGCCAACAGTGAATAACATTTAAAAAGCGATTGCATACAGGTCATCCTGAAGTTAACTTCGCATTTATATATATTAAATGTTTAATTATTGAAGAAAAATATTATTTCGCAATTTAAAAAAAAAAATGCAATATGTGTTTTAAGTGTTCGCTCTAGGTTTCTGGTAGTAGGCCCTAACTTAAAAAATAATAATAATAGTAATTAGCCACCCATTATTTACATAAATAATAGTAATTGATTGATTTTTTTTTTTTTTTATTATTTAATTTCAAGCTGAGTAGCCTATGTGTGTGCGTTTAGTCAGAACTTGACACTCGTGTTGCAAATCCAGTCAATCAACAAGTAAGACTATACCTTAAACCCTGAATCCGAAATGAGCAGTTCCTATCCTCCTTAAAGGACATCCAACCTCTTGTAAATAATGGGATTGAGTAAAGCACCGTTGAGGCAGTATTCAGACTCGGAGGTCCCTGGTAGCTATCGTTAAGGTGTTTGAGACAATGCGCATTTATTGTCATCTGCTCCCGCGTGCAGGGATGAGCTCCGCGCGCGGCCCGTCAAATTCCCTCATTGTCTACAGAAAATGCTTCTTAGTTCCTCCTTCTCACAGGTAAAGATAACGACAATGACAAAGTGGGGCGCATTCTTATAATACAGTGACAATTGTTGACAGAATCTGTCGACATGTACGTTAACGCTTTTAGGTCGGCTAAAACTGAGGGTGACGCGTAGGCCCTGGTAACTTGTCTCCTATTTTTACAGAAGAATGCGCTCGTTGGTTAAGTTAATTACGCAACTGATTTGATTTTGAAGACATCAGCTACACTCTGCATATTTTGATTTGTGCATAAAGTTTCCAGTTAATGGTGTGAATTGAGTAAATGTAAAAATATTTGTGTATGTTTTATGTTTAATTTTTAAATTCAACATAATGTATTGTTTAAAGATCTGTCTGTATGATAGCTTTAATACATGGCAAGGTATTGGTAATTGCTCAGCTTATCTCCTGGAAGTACACAACCCAGAGGCTGCCATATCTGCGTCATGTGGGCTTCTATATTCTTTGATGCGGTTGCTTATGATGCTTTCAAATCATGTCTGATATATCGTATGAACGAGTTGAACGCACATGAACGCCACCACTATTCACGCCTGTTTCACACATACTGTCAGTTGCAGTGCCAGTGCTTATGCAGTCTATGTGCGTCACGTATGCGGTGCAGAAGCAGAACGGTCGCATTTTGCTTTCACACAGGACGCGTTTGCAGTTAGCTGCTGAAGCTCGGATGACTGTTGGCCACCACAAACACAACAATTATTCATTATTTTGAATTCAAATCTATACGTTGTTACTGAGAATGCTGTTTCAGCATTGTGATCCACATTACAGTAATCTTTCATAGACATTCGTTAAACTCAGTAAATATAAACAAAATATTATTTGTAGGCCTATATTAAGTTGCTCAAGCAAGTGGCAACACATTTAACACAGCATATAGCTTACTTTTCTTGTTAAAAGTAGGCTATCACAAACATTTAAATTAAAGCTCACCACTGACAGAAACAGTTTTTCTTTTGTTTTTCTACTTTTGTGTTGCCTTGTTTATCTAAAAGTGCACTTTTTCTTGTTTTAAACTTTAAACAAAAAGCCATGTGTTAAGTGTGAAACACAGTAGACTTTAGTTATATAAATTTATTGTGAAATTACTACATTTCTGTGTATCAATTTTATGATTAGTAAGATCTCCTGATTACAATTCTTCCACTTTTTAGACCAGAAGTTCTCTCAACAAGAGTGCCCAATTCTTAAAATAATTAAAAATTAGTTATATAAACAAATATAATGTTAACTTAAAATGCTAAAAAAAAAATAAAAAAAATAATAAAAAAAAATAAAGATGAAAACAATAAACTGACATCATATTTTTGAGTAAAATGTTAAGTTTTTATCATACACATATTGTCTTGAATAAAGGGGGGTAAAAAAGGTTGAGAGGTTATCTAATATGTAGAGATGGACCAGGAACTTGTTTTACCTAGTTAGCCTACAATAAACACATATTTTTATAGTGTCTTAAATAGCCATTTTTTTACCTTGCAAAGGCACTACTGAACAACTCAGAAATAAAAATGCTATAACATGGAGTCCTATGTTCAAACCTCAGATGAGGATATGTAGTTTTCCAATAAACTATTGGAGATACAGACCATGATGCCCAGCTATTTCATTTAGACCAAGACATTTTAGCATTTGTAGCAATAGTGGCACCATTCTTTAAAACTTAACAAGCTTCCAAAACAGACAAGCAAGAATTTAATGATCTTTTTCTCAAAGAAATACTGTAACAGTGTCTTTTGTTACATGCAAAACTGGAAAGGAGATGGCATGCCATGCTGAAAAACTGTCACTTGACCTAGGTGTTTCTATTTACAAGGGATTGAAAAGTCAGGCGATGAATAGTTGCTGCTGAAACAGCGGTACAATTAGAGAAGAAACACCACTGTATTAGCCACTGCTAAGTAGTCCAAACAGATCCCAATCTTAATCCCAGAAACAGATTTATTGGGCTTAATCCTCTTGATGAAAACAGAATCCCACCCATGTTCAGACAGCCCACCGCCCCAGGTGCAGTAAACTCACTAGACAAGGCCTTTCCCCCTCTGTCTCAGTAAAGCTCTGATGAATTGATAGTGTAGGACCTCGCTGGGCAGCGTGCCCAGTCTGGGGTTGGTTAATTGGTGGGGGGAATGTTTTTGCACCGAAGCCAGAATCAAATGTATAAAAGTCATGAATGATTAAAAGAGTGAATGCAAAGTAGAGGACTCCAAGTACTACTGACTTGTTTTTTGAACATCTTTGGTTCTTACATTTAATGTTTTGTAAATATTACATGTATGACAGTGATAAACTTGCTACAGTTTGTCTTTCTCATCTGAAGAGCAGAAGGCATGAGACACCCCTTAGATCTGTAGATAATGGGATAAAGAGAGATCTGTTATCTTAATATCATAATGACTTAATGGCACTTTGCAAATTGGCCAGATTAGTTAATCCTACTGTCTACGTTTATAATCTTGATGTCTCTCAACACAACCTCGGACTCCATTTGCCATTCAGCCTTAGGCTGGACAGGAGCCAACATGAGCAATTTGTACAAATGATATGCATTTTATTTGAAATCATTGTAAAATGATGTTCTTGATGAATTCGTTGTAAAATTACAATTATGCAGTCGGTGCCAAATAGTCTTGTGGGAATATAGTGCCGCTGCGCTTCATGTGTACCAAGTTTGAGTCCTGGCTCGTGGACCTTTCATGATCCTGTCCCGCCTTTCTCTCTCCCATTTTGCTTCCTGTCTAAATACTGTCCTATATAAATAAAGGCAAAAATAAATCTTTAAAAAACAAAGCAACTTACATTGCATTTAAAGTTTACATTTACATTTTATCAGTCTTTGCTTTCTTTGGGAATCGAACCCATGACCTTGGCAACCACCATGCTCTATTGTTTGAGCTACAGTTCAGGAAATCTGCAGTTTAGCTTTGTAAAATTGCAATTCATGATTCTGGTTTCCAAGCATCTTTGTCTTTACAGACGTCCTTGTATAATATGCAGCATGTGTTTTAAGCACTGTGCTGAACAGACGTGTCCTACGATCACGGCTGTGTCAAATGACCAAAATGTGAATGTGTTCTGACTGTGACATTAATACCTTGGGTGGCATTCGCCATGACTTCTAAGCAGTGGGAAAGAAGACCCTACATATGTACGCATGATATCACAACAGAAAGCTGGCAACAGACACAATCAAATGACCTCTAGATTGAGTGTTCTCCACTGTGTCAGCTGATGGAATCTTTTTAACTGCAGGCAATACAGTCAATAGAAGTGTACAATAGAATTAAAACCTGAGATTGGAAATTGAAAGGAAAGACTTTCAAGGACTTTTACAACTATTATAACTATGTGTGTGTGTGTGTGTGTGTGTGTGTGTGTGTGTATATATATATATATATATATATATATATATATTTTTTGTTTTTGTTTTGTATTGTTTTTATTTTGATTTGTGTATCTTATGTTTTTTTATGATGAAATTATTTTATAGATATAATGCTGTTTGTCAATGTACTCTACTCTTGGTATTTGGTTGCAAATGTTCTTATTGTGATGAATGTAAAGATTGTGTTCAGATTGTGTTTTTTTTCCCCTTTTCTTTTCGTTTTTGCTGTAAGGGGTTTAAAGCAGAATTTGGATGATGTTCTGTAAAACAAAGGAAAATAAATTTATAAAAGTAAAAAAAAATACAGTATTTTTTTTGGAGGGAGGGGGGCTACCATTTAAAATACTTGTTTTCTATTTCAGTATAATTTAAAATCAAATTTTTCTATTGTCACATGATCCTTCAGAAATCACTCTTACAGCATTGTTGCTGAATAAAAGTAATAAAATCTTTACTTTTTCCTGTATGTTAATAGTTTTTTTTTTGTTTTGTTTTTTTACAAATCATTTTTTTTACAGTATAAACTCTAATAAGACACTCATTCAACCTAAAGCTGCCACACCTCTCATTAACTTTTTGTCAATATGTAATTTATATATGCAACTGATGCATGGCTTTTCATGACCAGTCATTCTTCTGGAAGATTCTACTGTGCCTTCTACAGTGCTGAAATCCATAACAGCGGTTCTCATTTCCAGTCCTCGCGCCCCCCTGCTCTGCACATTTTGAATATTTTTCTTATGGCTTAGACATTTGTTCTATCCCAGCAAACATTGGTCCGACGGCAACGTCGTGTCCCTAGTCAAAAATAGTCGCGGTAGGACGGCATAAATCGGTAAAAATATGTAACACGGAACATTTCCTGAAAAAATGCATTCAGATACGTTTGTACATGTCTATAGTTCTATGGGGTTGCATGTATAAGTGTTACTTTGACATTTAGATACGTGTAGTTCAATATATATGTGGCTTTCGTGGTGGATGTAATTGGATTTTTGTATGTTTTTCGAGTTCTAAGTGAACTTATGTTTGGTTATAAGTTCATTGAATTGTTCGAGTTGTGAGTTTAGGTATTATTTATTTACAGAGGTATATGATGTCACACTTGTCCGTGTGAGAAGACGTTGTGCAGCGCAAATCCGTGAATGAATGTTCCAAGGTAAAGTAAACTTCCTGCTCAGGGAGTAAAAAGCAATGAACACTGTGTAGGGAGCATGCAATCGGAACACAGTTCATGCACGGAGCTCACTTCTAATGAGCAGATTATCTGAATCAGGTGTGTTAACAAAGAGAGACAGAGCTAGACAGAGCAAATATGCAGAGCTGGGGGTCGCGAGGACTGGAATTGAGAACAGCTGCTCTAGCTAGCAGATATAACAGCCTTGCCAATCAAGAAGCTATAGTGTACAGTGTGTACACATTTGTTTGGGGGACTGTTGGAAGATGTCAGCAAATGAGAGATAAAGTGCTGTGTGTATTAGGTGATGTGTTCTATTTATAACAAATCATAGGGCCTGTGGTGTGCCACTCTTACTCAGAAGGACACACTTCAAAGGGCATTCACTATGTCTCAGTCTATTGAAGTGGTTTGACAGGCTAACTGCTCTGGGATTTTTGCACTTTCACATCATTGAACAGGTACTGTACAGATTTCTGCTGTGAGTTTAATATTAGTTTAATAGTATTGTTCACACCAAATAAAAATCTAAATGTGAACAAAAGCAGTGGGTTCTGCATTCTTGGTTCCCCATGCAGTTTTACCAGTGATAGAGTACAGAAAAATTGGATTATTATTTTTTTTTTAAAGTTTGTATATATTCACTGAAGAAAGGTGGATTCATTTAAAGATAACTTTACTCTTTTTATGCAAATTGTATATATAAAGCTTGAAATAATTGTAGTTTGTTCAATGTTTTTAAGCTTTAGTGCACCTTGTTTCTGAAAAAAATGTTTCATGAATCTTGTACAGTATCATGATTTGTGGTTGCAACATTTATAGTCCTAGTTTATCAGATAAATAGCATATATGTTTAGATTAATGAGCTTTCAGTTGATAATGGTTGTGCCATTCTCAAGATGGCAATAAAAACATCCACGTCTGCATTTTTTCCCCTATTTTTGTGTAGTTGTTTTGCCAGACTATTTATTCATGTCATTCATTGATTAATTCATGTTTCATATGTAGATTCAAAGTCACCCGTGTATCATCCATTCACGATGGACGACTTTGAATACAGTGTGCACATCTCCGACCAAGACTGGGACTGTTTTTTTAAGGAGTGTGAGGACTGTGACCTGCTCTCTCCAGTGCTTGCCAGCCGAGAGGACTCTGGTATGAGTGACATTGATGAGACGGGCTGCCTATTTGTAAGCAGGACCCTAGCCGAGGGCACAGCATCCACAGACACTAATGCAGACCTTCAGATTGATGGCCCACCAGACTGTGAGGGTTCACCTGTCTGTAATTACCTCAGCAAGTATGGAATACGTAGTCCAGAGCAGGTTCTCTCTGGCAGTGAGGAAGACTTGCACCTTCAGACTGTCAATGTATTCTTTGAGCAATTAAAAAGTGTCACAGAAAATCAACAGCCCTTGGAACAAAGCCACGTTGTCATTTGTGGAATTGAGAAGACAGGCCATCTGGAGGGTTTGTTTGATAAGCAGGATATTTTGTCTGTAGACCTTGGTCCATCTGGCCCAAATGAGGCCAGTCTTAGAGGAGAAATCACTAAAAAGGGTGTGGTTAATACCTGGGGCGATATAGCCTCAGAAAAAGCTTTAGAGATCACATCCGCTAATGTTCATGAAGATGCATCAAAGTCTGACACAGAGCTAGTCATTGGAGGGAAGCCATTGACAACACCCCTAATTACAGTAAGAATGAAACAGGGGCAACAGGGAAGATGTAGCAGTCTCAGCAAAGATCTAGAGCTAACTCCTGAAACAAAGCCACCTGAAAAAGTGAAAATGGTAGTGGTTAATAGAAAAGACATGACTGACCCATACCCAGCAAGACAAAACATTGCTCAACTGGATGCTATAAGTAGTTCTGACTTGAAAGACTCACCAGTCTGTCAGATCCCAGTGTCACCTTCCAATCTCAGGAGAAAGAGGAGGAAGAAGAAGAGATTGAGTATCGAGCCATTAGAGCAAGGACATGATGCTCAGATCCACTACCATCAAAGTGAATCAGAGAAAGAAAGATTAATTCAGCGGGAAGAGATAAACAACATTCCTGCAAATGTCTGGAAGACAGAGCACCTATTACTTCAGGGAATTAAAACACCTTCAATTGTGCATAATACTGATCATTTACATCTTAAAAACACATTTGATTTGGAGGCTTCAGCTGATTTTATGTTTTCAAAAAGCTTGCCAGTATCTTTAGATTTAGGCACTATACTTCCAAAGTCGGAAGTTGGACACATAAGCTTTAAAAGCATGCATGATACTTCCCTTGTAAACAATGGACAATTGAAAGCAAAGATTTGTGAGCTGTCATTATTTTCCCAGAAAGATAAAGTTCTAAATGTAAAAGAAAGTGGATTAAATATAACCGAATCCCTTCAGCTTGATGCTGCCGTACACTTAAGAGAGACCTTATCGGCACCTCTAAGTGATAATTCTGATGCAGGATGTCAGAGGAAATCCTTATTATCTCCTAGCATTTCCAGTGCTGTTGATTCAACAGAGCCTCCTTCCTTTACAGTCTCTTTTAAATTGACGGAGGACAAAGATGTATCCTGTACAGGAAATGAGACTGACTGTTCTCCATTAAAAAAAGAACAAACAATTCCAAGCAGTAGTAATATTGTGGAGATTTCAGCCACCAAAGAAAGCAGCTTGTTTTTAACCGACAACATTGATGGAGTAGAATCTGTTTCAGATGGAAACGGTCCAGAATCCTTTACTTGTTCACAGGACATTTCTCAAAAACAGAAAGCATGTATTCATGAGAACATTTCAGAATTTCAAAGCCATTCGGGCTCTCAAACCATTGAAATAAACACTGTAAACGAGACGGATGCAAAGACTGAGAGTCCTATGTCTGATAATATTGCTCATGTAACAGATGACTATCATATCCAAAGCAGAAATAAGACTAGTGAGATATTAATTGTGAATGCCTCACCCATAAATCCAAGGAATTCGGATGACAAAAGAGACATTAGTGATAATGAAGTTGCTTTTTCAGACAGGAATAATAGTGAACAGCTATTTTGTGGCAAGTTCATCAAATCTAGTGAACACATTCATGGTCCTACAGAAAAAATAATCAGTGAAGGTCCTACTCAAGATGTTGTAGAGTTACCTCAAAATATGTTTGCTGAAAGTAACCCTTCTTCTGGTGAGTTGAAAAGTGGAATCAAAGACCTAGAGAGTGCTTCTCTTGATGCTTCACATCAACTTCCATGTCCTGTGTTTGCTATCTCCTCCTTTTGGAATGAAATGGAGAAACTAACCATCAATGACATATTGCGTCTGCGGTTGATCAGTAACGCCCAGCACCCCAGCATTTTAACCCAGGCAGAGGATGGTGGCATAGTGGACACTACCGATGCTGCAGACTCAGGCTACTTTACACAACCTGATGACTCTAAGCCCGACTACTTAACTGGAGATATGTCTTGCATATCTGATCTGGATGAAGACCTCGCACAGCTTCAAACCCCATTTCCTTCCAAGCAAGAGGACGAGTCAGTCGAGTTTCCTAGCTCTTGTGGGGTGATGTGGGAGAATGATCCAAATCCAGTGGTTGTGGGTGACGGAATGGTGCACATAAGTTCTGAAACCACTCTTCCTGAACATCCCTACACGGCTAATGCCCAGCAGTGCCTCAGAAGAATGTGTAAGAACATGTCTGTGCAGAACCTGCAAGTTCTAGATACTCAACCAATCAGACAAATCCTGAGAAATGCCTCAATGCATTCAATCCATTCAGAGGTAGAAGATGATGTTATGGATCCTTTCTACCATGTGAACACTTCAGGTTCAAAGATCTTTTCTGATGACGAAGAAGAAATAGAAAGCGGTGGTATAACATTTTCTGAAATAATCCAGTATTTCTTTGGTGAGGATGAATCTGAAAAATGTGTGTCTCGTGCAGACAACATAGCTGCTTCATACCTTGATGAAACAGGCACCTCTTTGCCTGAGATGTATGACCATTTCTTCTCTGAGTTTGATTCTGAAAGTTTTGTTTTTCCAACTGTGGAAGAGTCAGGTGGTGATAAATTGGTTTCCATGTTTTCCTGCTCCCACTCGGCTAACAGAATCCTTCAGTTCCCAGAGGCATACGACTATTTCTTCCCCGATTCCCCTGGGAATTCAGATGAAGATGATGAGAATGACAATGACAATGCAGCGATCAAGGTAGTGACACGGTATGACTATAAGCCTCCCAACCACGATCCTGTTGACATGTATGAGCACTTCTTTTCTGATGATGAGAGCGACTTCCTCTGGACAAACCCTCTGTCACTTAGAAAAGTCCGACGCACAGGTTTTACCATCCCTGAAGAGAAGACATGTTCTGGGGAGCTTGTCCTTGTGAAGACATTTCCCAAAGGAATCATTCAACCTATTAACGCTATGAGCCCTGATGGGAGCCCTTTCCCAGATTCTTTGCTCCTCAACCTGGAGAACCGCATCTTCCAGCAGCTGGCTGAACAACAGAAGAATTGTATGGAGATGCAGACAGTTGTTGCTGATCCAAGTAAGAACTCCTACCACACAGTATTCTGCACATACACACACTGAAACTGCAAATTGCACAATAACACTTTCTTAGAGGTTTTATTTAAACCTAAACCTAAAATAAGAAAATACATCGGTATCTCAAAATTATCACATGTAAGTCAACTCTCACCTCTTTTCTGTCAATAGCTGCTGACTAAGAGTATCTAGTCACATGTAGAGCCATGTCTGGGCTGATGTAATGGTAGTACATGCAAATTAGTCTTCACTCCTGCTGGGCAGCTTCTCAGTTCTGTTCTGATTTTGCTGCTTTTTTCTAGGGTTGGATGCTTCATTCTTGCCTCTTAAACAGGCAGACATGTGCTTGGTTTGTATTGCTTTTGCTTCATGGGTGCTGAAATCAACTGGTTCAGGAGCAGACACCTGGAAAGCTGGTATGTATCTTTTCCTAAATACTGGTTACTTAGAATGTTACAATTTGAACAGAAAAAATATGTTTTTCTCCAGTAAAAGCTCTGTCACATCAGATTGAGCAAAATTTTAGTAGTTACTATCCATAGTAATCCATAATGACGTATATCTGTGTGTGTGTTTTTTTTTAATTTTTTTTTTTTTAATTTTTTTAATTTTTTTAATTTTTTTTAATTATTATTGTTCAGCTCTTCTCGCAAACGTCAGTGCACTCTCTGCCATACGATATCTGCGCAGACACAAGAGGGAGGAGGTCTCTGGAAAGGTCTCTTTGCGTCAGATAGAGCCAGCATAACTCCATAGCACCGCGACAGCCCCCAGATCTGATTTCAGTCACACTGCCATGTTTCCATGTAATCCAAAAGGGTGATGGTGAATGTCAAACATGTGCATGCATGACTTTTTCCATCTTTCTCAATACATATTATTATGATTAACATTCTGATGTGTGTTTATTGCTGATGAACCAGTTTTAAAAAAGGAATGTAGTTTGTTTATGAAATGACCAAAGATCTTTATCTGATCCTGAGATATTGTGGATTCACTCTTCACAGTGAATGCCGTTGTGCGTTGTAATGAGCGCAGCAGTATGTTGATTAATATTTGATAATGAGATGATTATGGAGGTGTTATGATGAAGATAGACGTGTGTCTAAGTAAGTGTACCTGTGGAGAGATTCAAACGGAAGAACTAATGTCTATGTACAAATAGGCAGTTTATTGTGATACTAGTGGGATGCTATTGGAATATTTTTGCTGGGCCAAATTATTTTGGTGTATTTATAGACCATCTAAATGTAACATCAGATACCCATGTGATGATGCCACTTCAGATCTGAAAACAGTGTTTGATTTCTTCACATTTCAGTCATATAGTGATCACGTAGGATAAATAAATCTGATTTAATTTGATTTAAATGAGGTTACGGTTGTTTTATTTGTCAGTTCATTTGTATGTCAGTAGTAATGTTTATTTTGGTCACTAGAGGGGACTAAAAAGACAATTCTATTATGATGCCAGTCTACGGTTAGAAACCTAAACATTTTTTACAAATTATAAAATTAAACATTTGTTATAATTGAGGGGAACGAACGTTACAGTTTTTATGGAAATAAAAACTGAGGTTTGTTCTAACACTTCTGGAAAAAAAAGTTAAGAAAAATGTATTTGCTTATTGAGACATGTAACAGGTACTTCTAAATGTTACCAGCAGATGGCAACAGAAGACAGCGGTAAAGGTCACAGTAAAGGCCGCGCGGGCAGAGACCTGACGTTCATTATTCAAATTCATAATTTCCAACACACTGTTGAAGGTTCCCTTTCCCAACGTTTTTACAGCATTTGTCACCGTTCAACTGTACTAAATTAAATGTAGGGTAAGATGTTTTTTCTTGAACATTTTTGTCAATTGAATATAGTTTTAGAAATATTTAATGTCTGCACTTTTTTTTGGCTACGCTTTTTTTAATTCTGTCATTTCATCTGAATATCAACATCCGTGAGATTCAGGCAGTTAAAACAGTTTTGCGGTTAATTAATCTAATTTTGTGTCTATGATGAGGGATCTGTGAACACATCGGTGTTATTAGATTTGTGGGGTAAAAGTTATATTTATTATTTTGCAGTAAAACGTAGACCCCTGGGGAAGATGGGCCCCTGAGAATTAGTACAGATGGCCCCAAGTGGCATGTAGTTACTAGTGCTTAATACTTACTGTAATTAATGGAATTTAATATTTCCTTGAATTAGCTGTACATTTCAAACATCTTCACTTTCATTAAAACCTGTAGGTTCACTGAGTGAAATCATTAAATTTGCATTCATAGTGTTGCTATTAACATGTCTTCAATTAAAATATGTAAATATTCATCTGCCTGTATATATCATAGAATGATTTTACCTTTCAGATTAAACTAAATTGTCAAAATAAAAATAAAAAAATTTATAGAATTGTTGATATAATGTTTTACATTAATGACACTTTAAAAATATATATAAATATTGATAAGAATTATATCAAGTTAATAAGGGTTTATCCATATAAGTTTATCTAGGGAAGCTTGTTACCCCAGTAGGGGCCATCTTACCCCTCTTTTAATATTTTACATTTTGTGGTATAACAATGAAACAATTAAATGCTTCTATTTATTTCCTATAATAATTCATCCTGCACATGCTAGCCTTGTATGTAAATATGTTATAATTTAAAAGTAAATCCAGGCTGTTCAGACTAGAGAATAAAGGTGTTCTGGGAACTTTTTATTTTAAAAAATCCATTTCAAATCACTCAAAAATGTAAAGATTAACAATATATACATATTTAAAGTGGACAGCTGAAGCGGTATTACAACTGTTTTATCACTGTGTTTATTTTTCACAAACAATACAAAAACAGTACAGATTTATTTCATTTCTAATAAACAGCTTTGACCTCCACAGGACAAACAGATTTTTCCAACAAAAAGTAGAAGGCCATAATAAAAGTATAAATAAAATTAAAATAATAATAAAAACTTACATATAAAACTTAAATAGAAAAAGTAACATATTTACATTTGGTATGTATTAAAAATATGCATATAATCACTATTTCCAACAGTTTGTAAGACTAACAAACTAAACTAAATTCAAAAACTTCAAAATGCTACCTTAAGTATCTTTTATTATATTCATATATACATAAATGCATCAATGACTAATACACTTATTCGTACCGAATGCATACAGCCGTCTGAAATCATCACCACAAAATTAAAGGATATTACATGTGCAAAATATGTCATAAAGCCACTGAATAAACGAACTGTGAATATCCTGATACTTGGGCATGCCAGCCCTTGGTGAAAACATGCCCAGTGTGCATGTGTGGCTTTGATTAGTCTGCTATGTGTGCAAGTCCGGACGGGCATAAGCCCATTGTTCTCTTTTATGACCATCTCTGCTGTGTTGTCATAGCGCCCAGGCCTTGAGCTCCATAGTAAGCCAGTGTCCGGTGTGGTGAAGTTCCAGGCAGGGGTTGAATCCTCCTATTATCCGGGTCAAACTCCCATATATTATCATAGTCCATTTCCTGGTCATCTGGATCCACTGGCTGAAGGTAAGAGTCATCTGTGAGAAGCAAAAGACAATGAATAATGTCTTCAAATACTTGAAATATTTAGTAGAATGGTTTTTCTTCTAAATTTCGACCAACTTAAACTGTCTTTAATACTTAAATACTTTAATACATTACGGCATGTAAATACTTCATGCCGTAATTTAAGATCTAACATATCGTTTGTTGTGTTCTTTTTCACAGAGAGGCTCTAAATGTCTTGCAGGATCTCCCACTTGTGAGCTTTAAATCACCCTCCGTGGTAATTCTGTCCTTTTGCTGGTCTTTCCTTCATGTGCCACCTGCAGTGCTGTCATTTAAATACCCTGAGCCTGAGCCATATTACACACACAACCATTCACACACATGTCCCTTCATCTGCGCTCTTGTTTCCACTGCCATGTCCTGCCTGGGTAACCACACCCCATCAAACCCTGTGTGTGTGTGCGTTGGAGAAGGTCATTCTAAAACCATCCTATTAGTTGTGCCGTGAGATTCTGCTCTGTGCACATGTCACCATGGATTATTTCCTCCCTATGGTGTTGTGTTTAAACCTGACAAGTGAGTGTGTACACGTGTGGCCTAATTAGATGGTTAAGCTATTCAATTAAACAAATTTTTTTTCGATCAGTTTAACCAGTCTATAAAACATTCTCATGATCTAGGTCAACATTTCACACTCTAAACAAAACTTGTGGCTACAAAACTGGTCGTGTAACTTGCTGTACATATCTTGCGTATCTATTTCTCTATCTACATCCATGAAACGTGCATATGATCATGCCATTGTGGTGCTGTAACTGCCTCCCAACTTTAGCATGTCAAAAATTCTCACCTGGTGAGTAACCGTAAGATATCTGCTGTGCCTCCATGACAATGTGACCTGAGAAACCTCTCTGTAAAAGACAGGAGAACAGGAGTTCATTTATTTTATACTGTTTTAAGCTACACAAATGTAGAGCAATATTTCTATCCATCTTTATTTTTTGTCCTATTAATTCATTAAAATAAACATTATTTACCTTTCAAAAGTTTGAGGACAGTAAGATTTTTTTTAACAAAATTAATACTGCTCCGGGCTGCGAGCATGTGTTCACGGTGTGTGTGTGTGTGTGTGTGTGTGTGTGTCTGTTTCACTTTTCACTTTTACTTTTATTCAGCAAGGATGCATTAAATTGATCAAAAGAGACAGTAAAGACATTTATAATGTTACAAAAGATTTCTATTTCAAATAATGCTGATCTTTTGAATTTTCTATTCATTGAATAATTCTAAAAAAGTATCATGGTTTTTACAAAAGTATTAAGATGTTTTCAATATTGATAATAATAAGGAATGTTTCTTGAGTTCTAAATCATCTCATCCGATTGATTTCTGAAGAATCATGTGACACTGAAGACTGGAGTAATGACTGCTGAAAATTCAGCTTTGCCAAGACAGGAATACATTACTATTTGAAATATTAAAATAGAAAATAGTTATTTTAAATTTCACTGTTTTACTGTTTTTACTGTATATTTGATCAGCCTAGGTGAGCATAAGAGACTTGTTTCAAAACATTTTAAAAAATCTTACCAACCCCAAACAACAGTATAGTGTACATCTCATGCATATAGTGACTTAACAAAAATTCATTTAGATATTTTTTGGGGGACGTAAAGTCAAAAAGCCTTGTTAAAAGAATAAAAGTCTTGAAAGGAAATCTACTACCATCCCATTACCTGAGAGATGTGGTTGTGTTCTGGCTGTCGGTTTGGGGCGGGCAGTAACTTCAGTTTGGAAACGGCCTGGGCACGTAGATCATCAGCCCACTGACTGCTGACCACCTCGGGCTCCAGGGCCTGGCCATGTCTATTTTTCCGCCCAAGAGGGGGAGTGCGCAGCTGGAAAGAGGGAGGAAGGAGAGGAGGATACGACTGCTCCATGAAGCCCCGAGATGAGTGCTGTGTAGCAGAAAAATATGCACTTCATGAGATTTGCCCTGACTCATAAGGGTGATTTAAAAGATAACATAGTGAACTAAACCGAACGTACTCAGCTGATTAAAGGGTTTAAACCTAAAACTGTTATGTAATCCAGGTTTGAAAACCCAACAAGTTAAAACCTGCATTCTATGTAGAAATATTCTCTCAAATATTCAAGTTAGGTTTCGCTCAGCAGCCTTTTTCATTATGCATCTGGATGGATCAATTAGTAATGAATGCTATGGGGACTTTCCATGGCTTTAGCGCATTAAATCAGCGCCCCTGTTTTCAGGGTGTTTGGTCACCGAAGGCAGCGGTGTCAAGTGAGAGAGTGGATCTAATATCCTGACCCACTTACCGACGCATGTGCAGAGCTCTCCTCAAGAGGGTACATACTGGGGGTGCTGGGGTCGTCATAAAGGGGTGAGAGAGGTTTGCGGTGACCGATCAAATCTGAGTGGCGGTGAGGAACTAAGAGCTGATGTTTGACATTTGTCTGTGGCGTGCTCCAGCTGTTTGACTGAATAAAGACAGATGGAAAATATAAAAGTCATGCATGTTTTTATGCATTCTATTAACCCCCAAATGCCAAATTTCAAAACTGAATGCAAATAATTAAAATATCACTCCTATACTTGTCTTTAAAGTGAAAAAAAAAAAACAGTACTAAGTAGGGGATCAGATTATAGTCATGCTTTACTACCTTGACTAGCGGGGCCTTCTCGATGCGTTGACTGTATCTGTATGGTGTGTTGTAAACCGGTGACATGGGCCCCTCTGAAGCGAGATAAGATGACTGTGGAGGGGAGGAGTAGTGGAGTGAAACAGGGCGGTGGTCAGGAGCTGGTCGGACATGACAGGAGAAGCTGCTGCTCCTGCTGCCCAGGTGAGCCGAGTACTGCGTGTCTGAGGAGTTAGGCCTGCTGGAAATGAACTGTACCAACACAACACAAAACTGATTTAACAACACAAACTAACTTTCCAATCAAATTCAATGGATAAAATCTAGTGGAAAAACCTCTAATCCTATTTTTTTTTCTGTTTCAATCAGAAATATGTTGCTTTACGGACATAAAATGTGCTGTGAATGGCAGTCCATGTTGACTCAGAGGTGATAAAATGTCATGACATCTTGTCATATTGTGGTTGAACATCAACATCCCTTACGAAAAAGAAGTTTATTCAAGTGTGCTATTAGTATACTTCTTTTAAACTAAAAATAGGAAAGTATGCTTTTAGTTTACTTTTTATGTACTTCTCAGAAATGGGCTTTAAGAAATATACTTAAAATTACATTTAAGTATACTTGACTTATACTTAAAAAAAGTCTAAATATACTTGAACTATACTTAAGTATACTTAATAAAATAAACTTGAAGTATACTACTTTTTGGTAAGGGATGTGCTTATGTTTAAATCTCAGATGTGAACATTTTAAGAGTTGAAATTGGACACACGTTAATTATTAACAGCCCAGCTGAAATTCTACTGATCTTGATCACAACCACATGTGCTACTCCTCAAAAATAAACAAGCAAAGTCATTCATAATGCCCCATGTTTTAAAACTGTGGATAACCACTGCCTAACCCAATTTCACACTAGACACGAAATCAAACTAAAACTGTAAGAGCAATTCACATAGGAAATCTAGTTCCCTATAATACATTACAAATGTGCAAATATCATGTTCACAGCTTAACGTTAATGGGTTTGGGCTGTTGGGATAGACACTTACACAGAGAGGCTCAGCATATCCAGGGGAAACAGGGTTGTCATCAGCACTGGGCAGCTGGAGCTCATGGGATCTGCGTTTGTCCTGGGACTGCCTTAATGGTTCGGTTGCTCTGTGGCTGCTGCCACTCCACCTGTCAAACTCTGGAGCCTGAGAATAACAGAAGAGAAAGTGAATATCTCACAGCATTTACGTGCAATATCTAAGATATTCAACACCATGTCCAAGATGGAAGTGATCGCTCACCTGTTTCTGTGTTGGAGTGTAAATGATGTCATAGACAGGGGGAGGAGGGCTGAGGATGGGGACATCAGCGCTTTTGAAATGCAGGATCCAGTCATTGAACTCGCTCTTGTCCAGACAGGACACAATGATGGGGTTAATCAACTTCCCTAACAACAAAAACCACAAGAGTTAGATTCATATTTGAATCTGTGCAGAAACAGGGCACAGCATGAAAGGAAAACAGTAAGAGTGTACACTCATCTTTATGGCACATATCAGATCTTTGCCAAGAACTATAACATCCGGCAACTGAAGTTTGACTTGTTAACTCACCCTCAATCATAAATGTGTTGGGCTTGATGTCCTGGCAGGGAGTTGTAACTGTTATCATGTTGAGAGGAAGTTTGCCCTGCAATTGCAAATACATTCAAGATTATTTTCTGAGTGCCTCACTGGATTACGTAATGTTGCTGCTGTATTCATTTGTGCAAATGAAATTATTTTGAGATTGGCCTACCTTGTAAAAGAGGCCATCACTCCCTTCTGACAGAATTATGAGATAGTTGGGATACAACACCAGCAGACGGTCATACTGCTCCTGTGAGCCAAACAGAGGAATTGAATCACATTCATTATTCCTTACACTACAGTAAAAAAGGCAAGAAGCAAATATTGAGTAACTTGTTTAGGACACTTTATTGCAGTTGCTTCATCTATTTTTGCTCCACCAACAAACTATTTCCAAATAAGCAGCAGAGTTAGCGTCTGTTTAGTTGTTTTCCTAAAGGAATCAGTGTGTTTGAACAAATAGTTTGAGTGAATGATTCAGTGTATAGTGATGCAGTGGCTAGACTCATGGCTAGTGATGGGAAAAATTAAGCTTTTCAAAATTCTGAATCAACTAATCCAATTGCTTCGCAAAATGATTCACTGTTTCGAAGCGCTTTAAACCGCAAGCTGGCATTACCTGCTGAACTGGTCAAAATGGTGTAATTGCAACAAGAGCTCAACCCAAACCTGCAAATACACCTTTTGCAAACCAATAAGAACCCTTTAACTGTGAACCATCGGAATTTGAACAGTTTCGAAACGGTAGCCTTGTTTGCTTAAATCACCTGACATAGGGAGTTTGGTAAGAACTACTGAATCGAAACAAAAGATTTGCAAAAGCATTAAAGCTTCATGAAGTTCTGTTTTGAATGTGCTCATCACTACTAACACCCAAATATGGACAAGCGGAGTAAAACAAACAGTTGAAAATCCCAATCATGTTGGAGTGGATCAGGAACGGAACAAACTGTTGTGTAATAAAATCTTAAAAGCTGACCATCAATTTGCACAGCAGTGTGTAAAGTTCAGATTTCCCTGAGGGCTTGCTCCGACCACGAGTGTGTGTGTGTGTTTTAACTCAGGGTGTGTTCAAAGACAGCTGTTGGATGAGTCAAATCAAGTGCGTGAGGCAAGCAACTGGTTTACACACCCTTTTCTCAAGCAGATCCTCTCCGATCTCACAGTACACTTAAGAAGGAATATCAGTTGCTCACCCTCCCTCACTCTCTGGGAAAAGGTTTAGATATTTGGCCACACGTACACTGGATATTTGGTTACACTACAGTCCCCATAGTATGAACTGATGTGCTTCATGTTTATGCTGTCGGTTCAATGAAACCTGCTGAATCCAGGCATTTTGATCCAGACTTTGACTAATGAGGGTGGTGTGAAAGTGGCCATCCCAAAACAGACCCTGAGTGTAAACCGAGCTTGCATTGCACCTCTTAAGAAAACATGGAAGTGAATTTAGACCCTCCTCTTGCTAAAACCAAACAATTAATTCAAAGGCTTTTGAAGGAGTGAACGTCATTCTCAGTTGTGTAATGCCACTGTGTTCAAATGAACTTAACGGTAATTCGATTTCCTTATAATGTTTTGAGTATTAAATAAAATTAGAATAAAATTTGGATTTTGCTGTATAATAAATATTAGGATTAATTAGGATGGGGCAGTTGTGGCCTAACGGTTAGAGAGTCAGACTTCTAACCCAAAGGTTGTGGGTTTGAGTCTCGGTACAAACAGGGATTGTAGGTGGGGGGAGTGGTCGCTTTCTTCTACCCTCAATAGAACAACTGAGGTGAGACCCTTCAGCAAGGCACAGAACCCCCAACTGTACCGCAGCAAAAATGGCTGCCTACTGCTCTGGGTGTGTGTTCACTACTCACTGCTGTGTGTGTGCACTCAGATGGGTTAAATACTTGTCCAAAAGTCACGTCACATAACACTGTAGTTTTATTCCATTGCATTTATGCAAATATATATTTTTTATTTTTTTCAGGTTGTATAAATAATAAAACCAAAATAAAGGGTGAGATAATGATAACATCTTGGAGAGCTCTTACCTGACAAGGCATGTGTTGCAGCCTGACTTTCGTGACGTAAGTAATAGGCCCTAGACTCTCTCGTTGCGAGCCCTCCCACTCATAAATGGGCTCTTTACTGATGGAGTTCCTCAGCTCTTCCTTTTCCTCTTTGGTCTCTTCTGAGTACTGCACCTTTGGAAGCAATATTGAGTTTAAATCCATGTTCAAAAGTTAAAACTGGCATGATGTTTCTTGCTATGTCATGTGAAAGTTAAGGGAGTGTCATTAGCATTGAGAATTTTAGAGAAATCCATTGCTTCTTGATTGCACATCTCTGCTAATTATGGGATGCAGATGTTTTGCTCAGAAAGCTCACTTACTGCAATAGCATGATGTGGAAAAAAACAGGAAAGAAAACATGTCTTTTTCAAATCCAGCTAAGGTGACCACAAAAGAAACCACTCCCTTATAAGATCCCAAAGGACAATGACCAACATTAATCACTCTGACCTGAATTAACCCGTTTTTTAACATGTTTATTGTCATACACTTTGATCTGGCAGCTAGCAGGTACAGATAATTCTGATAAAAGGTAGATTTTGCAATACCTTAATTCTTGTGTATGTCTCTGGTGTCAATGCAGTGCCGCCGTTAGCCTCGATTTGTTCTTTCAAAAGGCCAAACCAGTTGTTCATCTCCTCCTCTGTCGAGCAATACACGATGATAGGATTCAAGCTGACCCCTACAAAAGTCAAAGACAAGGGGTCAGAGGTTAGGTCAGATGACTACGACCAGTGACCATCTGGATCTCTTTAAGAGCCTGCAACAGGTTGCTGAATATTTTAGTGAATCTCTAGTTTTTAAGTATAGATGCATTTGTTTAGATATCGTTGCTCTGTTTCATGTCAAAATGTCAGTGTTGACACTTCTGTCCCTGAGAGCAAAATTTCTGTTTCAAGAGCTGTTAACATTACAACATGCCATGCATTTGCAATAAACCTGTTGTCCCTTCTTGAAAACAGCTATTCTGAAAGAATGCATCAAACCTGGAATCTCCCTTTTATCAGACTCACATTCCAGCCTTTATCTGCGCAGATATCAGCAACTCTGACCTGCCCTGTACAGTCATTGCCAGTTAGATGTGATGTGTATTTTAGCAAAGGCACGAGTTCATGTGCAAGACTTGGTCATTTTTTCCCAGATTACATATTTAGTCAGAACTGGAAATGCTGGTGTGTGCCTCATAGATTCCAAAATCTCATTCCCAGCAATCTAAGATATCATCTTTCCAATCTAAAATACAGTAGTGAGTCCTATCTAATATAATGTTGTGGCAAATAAGAAGATTTATTCACTAATTTGGAAAGTGGGATTTAACATCACATAACGGTTAAGCTTTAATTCCTTTTCATTCAATCACTGTCACATTGACTCATCTTCCAAGAACGTTTGAAGCTTTTTGTTGATTGCTCAGTGTGACAAAGCAATAAAGTCAATATTTTCTTATGTGGTAAATTCTCGTAAAAAATTTATAAGCAAACGTGTGTGTTTGGGTCCAGTGCTCTGGAATGTGGAGTTATTTAACTGTGACGGAGAGGTGAAGAGGGAAAGGGCCCTCATAGCTCCACAGCTGAGCGAGTTCAGGCGCACCTGTCGTATAACAAGGGGGGTCATGAGGAAAATTTATCTCTTTTCTGACTAGTGGCAAATGGAGGAGGGCTTAGTTAGTCTTTGTGCTTTTGAACCTCTGGAATGTCCAAACATGGAAGTGTTTTTGGGCCATAGTGTGGCCATAGTGTGGCTTTACAATGTATGCCTCACCCGTCTTTTGTTTTCTGGTTAGTTTAGAGTCACAAATTCCACCCTTAAATATCATTGAGAACAACAGGGTTTAGAATAAAAAATAAAAATAAAATAAAAAATAAATACATAAATAAAAATAGACCTCCAAAATGTAAGAAATAAAATTTTACAGAAATAAAAAAAACTTTGTATTGGGCAATTATATGAATGCAACTATATCTCCCTGTTGCTTTATCTTGTGTTTCTTGCGTACCTTTTCCTGTTTGTTCAACCCTGAATTATCAAGCACACTCACCGTTTATCTGGAATGCAAATTCCTGCATATCACCAAAGCTGTTCCTGTTCTGCAGCTTGCAAATTGTGAGCTCTTTAAGAGGAAGTGTTCCCTGTAAAAATTTAAAAAATCCACATTAAAAATGTAGGATTCAAAATTATTTATACATTTATTTATTTTTAAAACGGTTTAAAAAATAAATAATATATATATATATATATATATATATATATATATATATATATATATATATATATATATATATATATATATATATATATATTAATTCAAAATATTTTTTTAATTCAAATTTTTTTTCTTTTATTTTATATATTATATTTTATAATATACAATTTCATATAAGAATAACTTTAATTTAAACCTGGGATTGATTAGAAAGTTTTAAGAGTTTTTTTTTTTTTTTTTTTTTTTTTTTTTACAAATAAATGTTACATTGTTATGAAAATTATGACATTTCAGATGTCTGTCACTTTGACACATTCAGTATTGCACAACACTCTTTAACTGATAATGAACATTTATTACCGTCGCCTCCCAGTGACTCAGGTTATGAATAGACATAATAAAACCTGATTAATACAAGTCACAATAGAAAGAGACTAATTTTATGATTGGATACAACTTGTGTGGCATTTTTGGCATGGAGAGGTGACACATTTACATCACCATAAAGCATAGAAAGACTGTAATATCCGTCTCTGTTACCACATGACTCAAACGACAGTTCCTGCCTAAGGCAGTGACACAAGCATGGACATATTTGGAGCTCCTTTACATTTCAACCTGTGGTATGCATTGTTTATTGTGTGTAACAAAAGAAATACAGTAGGTGCATCTTTTACCTGGTATGTGAGTCCAGTTGTGTTGTTGGAGACAAAATGAAGATGTGTTTGGAACAGGTCCAAATAGCAGTCATGCACATCCTGAAAGAACAGATACATTCCAACAGCTCAGCTTCGAAACAATCAGAGGGATCATTCTGGGTAATGCTCCTTTATAGGCTTGAATTTAACAACACTGATGGATTAAAAGATTTCACTCTCCCATAGTCTGAATAGCAAGAATTTCAAAGGACATGTTGAAGGCAAACTCCAAACAAGATGCAAAAAAAAAAAAAAAAAAAAAAAAAAACAATAGACAGGGCATTAATATGTGGTGCATGTAGCAATCTTGTTTAAAGTCCCTGGAATGAACGGTTAAATACTCCTGCGTAAATCAAGTCTCTTTATGAATACTTTCTGAGAAGTGTTTGTTTGCTCTAAAGATTATTTTAAAGCACCTGACATTGATTTATCACTGACAGCTCATTTCCTTTCATCTGATCTAGGCCTTTACCACATTCCATAATATGCCATTATCACATACTGTTAGGTAACATTTCCTTTCAACTGTAATATCACCACTGTACATTATGTACCCCGTTTGACCTCACCCTGTGTTGGGTTATTTTGCTTTTCTTCACCTTCACACTCATTTTTTTCCCAGTATGACTACATGTTATCAAACCAAAGAGGTTCCCACGCTTCAGAGCCAATGTGTAACATATCAGTGGTTTGATCAGTTCGCTATGCCCCAGGTAATCTTTGCAACTCTGAGCCATTTCACAACACCTCACATCTCCACGTGTTCAGACACAGCCTAAACTCCCCAAACCGAGTTGCATCAGTTAATCAGCAAACGCATGTACGTCATTCTCACAGCGCTTCATACAACCACCATGTGACATCTTGTATCTTCCATCTGCTTGTTATGCATTACCTCATAGAGAGTGAGTAAGTGACTGTCATGGCTGCTCTGACCACCTTAATCATCAGATGAAAGTCTGTTTTGAAAGGTTTATTGAATGAATATTCTTGACGACTGCATTTTTGTTTTGGAGTTTGATTGGATATGTGTTTTAGATGTGAGTTGGTGTGTCTTACCTGGCAGTGCAGGAAGCGGAAGCGAACTTTGGAGCTGTGGATCATTCTGCCATAGTTCTTTACATTGATGCTGCTCTTTTTCCATCCACTAGCTGGGTCGTAGGGGAACGGAGGGTCCCATTTGATGTTCTCGATCGTCTGGAGATCTTTGGGTGACATTTCCTATGTCAAGAGAGTGGTAAAAATTAGTGAAATGTGAAATCCCAGCTAATAGGCAGTGTTTTTAGAACTTTTGTCTGAAGTTCTTTAAAGGTTTTCTCAAAGTTACAAACAAAAAATGTCCTTAGAATTTTTTTAAGTTAACAGCTTGAAAAACATTTGCAAAATGTTATCATCAAAATAATATTTATACACGTTTACATTCTAAGACCAGTGTCATAAGTTATGACAATGCTATTTCCAAATATTCTGTGAACATTCAAAGCTTCAAATTTTGAATAATTCTATAATGTTTCTTAAAAAAAACAAATTGACATTTTAAATTAACTTTCAAAAATAAAGTTTTTAAAATGTTCTTAGAACATAAACTTGTTTTCTGGTAACATTTTACAAGATGTTAGTATAACCCAAGAAAATCTTTGTTAAAACATACAAAAATAGGTGTTTTGAACATTCACAGAACTTTTCATGATATACTGAGAAGGTAAGAAAAATCATTAGCTGGGAGGTTGCTCACCTTTCTTGGGGTGACAGTGCAGAGAATGTTGATGATGCTATTGGACTTCTCCTGGCCCTCCTGCGGGTACTTTTTCCGGAACAAACGGCTGCTGCTCACAAAACAGTAGACCCTAGTTAGTCAAGTATAGGGTTGTGGGATAAGAAAAATGGATGTGACCCCACACAGGGGTTATTTTGACTCAAGATGATCAGTTAATCACACTGAGTCACTCTGTCTGTGAAGATCCCACACAAAAGATTACTTCACCATTACACATGTCCATTCTTCATTAGCTTGCACAAGTCAACATATCAGATTTACATCTCTGTCTGCACCATTTAAAGAGGAAAAAAACAATAAAGCTTATGTTAAAAACCACAATGCACCGCTCCTGAAATGTCTTTTGTTACCCATGACCCCCATTTATAACCATTAGTGTCAGATCTGTATAATAAAGTCCTTCCTGCCCATCGATAAGCTAAGGAAGTCAGTGTCAGCGACGAAGTCATCCTCAGAGAGAGACACATCCTCAGTGATTCCCACGTTTTTCTTCTCTCTCTTTGTCAATCTGTCTCTGCTTTGAATGCAATTAGCATAACAACACTGGGCTCATTCATGCAGACAATAATGGGAAGTATCGGTGATTTACTAGGACTCAGTGATCGACGTGTTTGGCAGCCGGAGAATTCATCCGGGAGAAGAATGCAGGTTGTAGGCTGTTTGTTACACAGAACATGCTCATAAAAGTGTTTGACAGCGACAACTTTGTAACTTAATGTAAGAGGCATCAACTATTTCCAGCAGATCACCTTTTGTTTTCATTAAAACTGCAACCACTGAGTGGACTTATTTGAAATCTGATAGGGGTCCTGGGTTTTAAAGGGGCTGGGTCCCGCTACGCTGAACTCTGATCTGATATGTTCGACAAAGACTTTTTTATGGGCTCGGACTCTGAACCTTACATTCAGAGCACATGCAAACCAGACACAACAGATAAACTCTCTGATTTAAAATAGGCCAACTGTCTATTTTACTGACAGGTAGTCAGAAGAATTGTCCAAATTTGACAGCAGTAAATTACACAGATCGCTGTCACTAGCAGTGCAAGCACAGTAGTATTACTTTCTATGCAGGATAAACCCAATTCTCTCAAAAACCCACAAAACCTGAGAACCTTCCCTGAAGGCTGCACTGGAAACAGAAATAGAGTTAACTTCATTACACTAGTGAATTCTATCAGCAGATGAATGTATCAGTCAGTATGAAGTGAGATCCGGACACTGAGCTAATGAGATTTACAGGCAGCATCATAACACAGCTAAATTCAAATCACTAACCCATGTTCATCATGTCAGTGTGCTATAAAATATAATTTTTCAATGAGACTTTTTGTCTTGTTTTCTGTTACAACATCATCATATATTACTAAACCTTTTAAGAAGTCAAATGACAAAAGCTAAAAGTATTTTCACAGATTATGTGACTATTTTGGATTTTTTTTTTTTTTTTTTATATATAAATATATAGTTTTAATTTTATTTTTTTTTTATTAAAATAATAATAATAATAATTTTCATATTAAAAAAATAGGGGGAAAAAACGATTTCACAGTGGGGTGAGGAAAATAAAATGAATTTGAAATATATTTTCTGAAAACAAATCTTATATATTAATATAAAAAATAATGTTTTTGTTGTAAATTAAACAGATTATTAGAGTTTGTTTTACAGTAAATAGTATTTCAGGGTTTTCTGCTTTAAAATTTAATGTTTAATTAAATGTGTGCGTTTGCGTGTAATCATGAAATTTATAAGAAATTTGTGTAAAAATATTTTCTACATCAAATTGTTTTCAGTGTACATAAATTTGCTTCTCAAGCGAATTTATCTCATTTTAATGATGATTCCACTTTTCTACTGGAAAACGATAAAAATACAGATGTTTGAGTTATAAAATAGTTATTTATTTTCCAAACTTCTGGCATTTCAGTCCAATATCAAACTCGTACATTAAACATCGGAACATTTCATGACATCCCTCTAGTTTGCATGACATGTCTTCATACTTTTAAAACGTGATAGTTTTAAGGTAGTATCTCATAGTTCTTACCTGTTCCTGCGTATGAAGCTCTTGCTGGAGAACCTGAAGTTGTGTTGGGGGACGCATGACATACTACTCCCCATGTTGATCCTGGGATAGTGTGTGTGTCTCCTTGATGAGAGAGTGCTGGTGTATCTGCCTGCAAGATTAATATGGTTTAGTGATCCCTGTTGTAATCCAACCTCCCTGGAGTGAGTGAGTGAGTGTGTGTCTGTTCACCGGTGAGACGAGACTGATACTGAAGCAGCAGACAGGCGAGAGGAGAGTGTATGAGAGAGGGAGTGTGTCAGTGGGTGGAGATAAAGTGAGGTGTGTGTGGGCAAGGGGGAGGGAGGGAGACGAAGATGGGGGACTGGAGCAATGAAGTTCACACCTTCTGAGTGAGATCCCCTCACTAAATAAAGCCTAAATGACAAAGGGGAATGTGTAGTTTTTCACACCTTATAGTGGACAAATGGCACTGATTTGAATGTTTGAATACTCTGATGAAAGAGTGTTAAAGTCTGAATGGAGCCTGCTGGTGTCACACCAAACATGTCTGGACATGGACATGCTCTGAATACTTCAGGCTCATTATATTATTCACACACTAACATAATTAAAATACTGTGTAATGAAAAAGTTCTAGAACACTTAAAAAAAAATCATAAAATTGTATTTTTTGTTTATTATTGATACATTTTTAATTATTTCTTGCAGTATATCATTTATACTATATATATATATATATATATATATATATATATATATAATAATAATTTAACAAAAATGTTCTCTGACATCTTATAATAGCTTACACAATTTTGCATCTTAATCTTGTTTAGGCAGAAATATGGTATGCTCATCATTTTCTTGATTTTTTTATTATTTTTATTTATTTGTGTGTTTGTGTGTGTGTGTGTGTGTGTGTGTGTGTGTGTGTGTGTGTGTGTGTGTGTGTGTGTGTGTGTGTGTGTGTGTGTTTTATTAATATGGATTTAATATGGCAGTATTTTATTTTTTTTTATGTTTTATATATGTATAACAATAATAATAATTTATTTATTTTGTATTATTAATATTAATTTATTACCATTACCGGCAGTATTTGTGTTTTATTTTATTATATTATGTTTAAGTATGTAATATATATAATATGTATAATATATAATCTATTTTCACAAATGTATAACAAAAATATTGTTTGTTATTTATTTTTTTGGTTTTGTTGAAAATGGAGATTGCTTGCTTCATTTATTCATTCATTCATTCACATTTAAATGCCATAACAGCATCAAAAGCTACATTCATGATAAAAAAAAAAATAGTGATAAATAACAAAAATCGACTATATAAAATCTACAAAGATGCGATAATTTTAGGATCTATATTTCTGAAAATTACACTTTTCACCTGTGACTGTATGGTCCTTGCATGTTTGCAGATGTGTGAGATGTGATCTAATCACATTAAAAGTGCAACACTCCCTGTATGCAGTCAAGGAAGCACAAGTGAATAATCCCATCCTGGTGAGGGTTTGTTTCCCTGATATCTTCCAGCTCTCAGACATGCAGATTTCCTACAGAATATTACATTATAACAAATGCAATTACAAGTTCTAGCCTCCCTCTTTGTAAGTGACTTAATGATGATTGGCTATTGTATGAGACATTCTGTGTTTGAATGCATTCTTTGAATGGTTCTTCTAATGACGTGTAAATGAATGTGTACGTAAACTCCATGTATGCATTTCAGCTCTTGCCATTTATGGTTTCATTCCCACAGCATATTTTCAAACAAACCCTCAGAAATTACATTTTAGAGTTATTGTTCTAGCGTGGGGGCGGCTGCTGATCCAAACCAGCTGAACCAGGAAGTGTAAATGAGGCACCGCCGGAGGCACTAAACTGACACATTCCTCAATTCACTATATTAAAAAGCTACAACATGTTTATACTCTTATCAGATACAATGACAGTGTTTACTAGCTTACTGAGAAGTTTTGTGGTTCAGACTAATAATAGCTGAAGTTCGGTGCAATAAAAAACAAATCATAAGAAGTACTGCAAGAACAAGAGGATAGCATTCCTCTGTTTTATTAACTCACAAAGATCACTCACAAAAACTCACAAAGTTTTTTTTTATTATTATTATAAATATGGCAAAAGTAGTGGGTGATTATATATATATATATATATATATTCTTGAAATTGCTCTTTCATTTTATCGTCATAGAGCTACTATGAAGAAACAGGGATGATGTATCATTCCCCCATTCTCACTCTGAGTACTGAGAAACTACATATGAGTCATATGGTGCTCCCTGCGTATCAAGAAATCTTATGGAAACATCTGACATAATCTGGGAAAATCACACTTCCAGTCAAATTGGTTTCTGTCTGTTCCTTTAAGTTTCAGTTGCATTTTGGAATAATGGTCATATAAGGGAAGGATTGAATCTGGGATGTTTAACATTTACAAATCCCTCTATTCTGACTCTCAGCCAACTTATAAACCCCCTAATATTTATAAGATTTATACTTAAAATCATTTTCATTAATAACATTAATGAACATGATTACCCTTGATTAATGCCTAATATTTAATTAATTTTTTTTATTTTTTTGTAATTTGGTAAATATATATATATATATATAAGATTTATAATATATCTATTATATATAATTATATATATATATATATTTTTTTTGTTTTTTTTTTTTTTTTGTAATTTGGTAATTTACATTAGGCTCATGTTTTTGAAAGCTGTCACGAAGGAGAAAGGAAGGAAGTGGAAAACCAAGCCAAACAAACAGAGTATCTGACTGCCTACAACATTTTATGTGAGTAGCTCTTCTTCTGATGTTACTCAAAACAATGACTTGCTTCCTCATCTGAAAGAAATCTTCTGTTTGGATCCTATGGGGGTTAAATGCTTGGAATTCAGTTGGTTTACATTAGGCTCATGTTTTTGAAAGCTGTCACGAAGGAGAAAGGAAGGAAGTGGAAAACCATTTTGACCATACTCCTAAAAATAAGTTTACAGGAAAAGTTAAAAGAGATCTCAAACATTATTGTGATAAGACAAATCTTTAGTTCGCAAAGTCATGAATCCGTCAGTAAGAATCTCACACACAAGTACCAGAGCTGTGCATTGTGCTAGACTATCGGCACGACCCTGTCTGGTAAGTCCCTCTGCAATGTTTTTTCAGACTCACTGGGTATGTTAGGGGTGCTAACTTCACACCTCAGGCTGTTTTCAATGGACCATGTGTGCAAGAGAGAACCATGGGTGTCAGAGCTCTCACAGAACAAAAAAACAGGGTGTAAGAGGTGGCATAAACAAAGCTTTGAAGGGCCACATCAAACAAGTGAAAGAGGTTTTTTCTTTTTTTTTTTTGGGAAATGTGATTTTTCTTTTTTTATGTGTTCAACAGAAATGACTGATAAAGATGAACATAAGGATGTTGACAGTGTCAAATGAGATCATGTAAAAAAGGGGAAAGTAGAACTACGAGAAGCCAAATCTTTCCTTGTTCCCTGGAAAACACGCAGGTTCTGAAAGATCGACTTTTGTGGAATAATTAGGGGATAATTCTAGAGAAGACAACTTGATACTTTTATATACCATTTAAAAGTTTGGGGACAGTGAAGTTTATGAATTTATTTATTTTTTCTTTCAACAGGGACACATTAAATTGATCAAACGGCATTTGTAATTTTACAAAAGATAAATGAATAAATGTTATTTTGACGTTTCTATTTGTTAAAGATTCTTGAAAATTAATCACAGTTATGCTAAACATTAGGGAGATCTTGGTCATTTAAACAATTTCCATTATTTTTGTTGTTATTTATTTATCTGTATTTTATTTATTTTCAAATTCCTGATGTGTGGTGGGTTGGGTAAGGGGTTGTGGGTAGATACATTTTCTTGTTTGTTGTAACATGTTTTATATGCTACTTTAATAATAATAATAATAATAATAATCACAGTGTCCACAAAAATATTAAGCAACTTAGCTGTTTTCAGTATTGATAATAAGACTGGAGTAATGGTTGCTTGCCATCACAGGAATACAATACTAACATACAAAACAGTTTTAATTGGCAATAAAACAATTTTAAATTACAATAAAATTTTACAATATTATTATTTTGCTGTATTTTTGATCAAATAAAAACATTTAATGCATCCTTGCCGAATAAAAGTTTTAATTTCTTGAAAACATCTTACCCCAAGTGTAAAAATTCTTATATATTGTGTCTAATATGATACAAAACTGCCAATGCATATTTATGAGCTTGGACTGATGTTTGTAGACTGAGCTCGGGTGAATAAAGCTAGCGGAGGATGGTTTATGGTGACTGAGTAGCTGCTGGACAGACACTGGGGCCGTGTTAGTGTCTCCTCTGCTGTACAGCTATGCCTACAGCTGCCTTTCCAGGCTGTAAACTTATCATAGGCTCTCTTATCAGTGTGCTTCAGGGCTCCAGACATGCGCAGAAGCTTGCGAAAGAGCCCCCAGCCCCCTACCCTCATTCACAGAGCTGCCTAACAACAGACGGCTACGAGGGATAATTCACAAACACACCGATGCTAAAACAGCAGGGACAATACTGCAGTCCTGAAATGAATCTTCTCCTTAAAGCAAGCACTAACTTATGTCGTATTAGATGTACTGCCCAAATGTGTCTGTACGTGTTTGTGCCGTGAAGCTGAGGTCACGTTGGGTAAAGCGAGAGTCCTCAGCTGTTTGTGTGCATCAGTCAGAGAGCAGAACTCTAATGGGCTGAGCTTTGGAGGGTCTTGCTCTTAATCCAAAATTCATTTTGTTTATTAAAGGGAAAGATCACCTAGTAATTAAATTGTGTCATTATTTACTCATCCTCATGTTGTCTTTATGATGTAAATGAGATGTTTAGCAGAATGTCCAGGCTGCTCTTTTCCATACAGTGTAAGTGGATGGTGACCAGACATTAAGCAACATAAAGCATCATTAAACTACTCCATAAAACTTTTGCACTTCTGAAACCATTTGTGAGAACAAACTGAGGTTTCAAATCAAAAAAATGTTGCTGGACAGCTTTGGTCACAATTCACTTTCATTCTAAGCAACTTGAGTATTCTGATAGGAATCCTTTTATTTTTCTACTGAAGTAAGGTTTTAAAACGATGACAGAATTTTATTCTTTTAACTCTTTGGGCCAATACTTGGAAGTATTTTTAACGTACCTTACACAAACGCTAAATTATAAACCCAGTAAGTGTTTCTTCCTGATATTAGTTCATCCAGAAATGTCAGGTTTTTTTTTTTTTTTTTTTTTTTGTCCATGCAATTAAAGTCAATAGGCACCAAAACTGTTTGGTTATCAACATTCTTAAAAATATCTTTGTGTTCTGCAGAAAAAAGTTAGTCATACAGGTTTGGATTTACATGTGGGTGACATAATCTTTATTTTTGGGTGAACTATTCCTTTTAATAATGTGTCAATTTATTTGTTTAAATGAGATTAAACTCACATTCCACCTGAAAACAGCTTTATTTCATTTACAGTAGTGTTTCTGATTTTAAACAGCAGTATATTGCTCCATTTGACATTAGTGCAAAAAATTAATGTTTGTTCTTAAATATAGCAAAACATAACCGGCACAATATAAATAACACATTTAACAACATTACAATCCAAAAAGAAAAAAGATAAAAGAAAAAGAAAGCCACAGTTACATTGACATTGCACAAAATTTCAGGATATTTGGTAATATACATATACTGTAATTTCTTTCAGTGGGGTTGTGGTCCTGTGGTGCTCTGGAGGATTGTCAAAGTTCAGGATGCTTTACCTCTACAGAAACACACATACACAGCACTCTGATCTCCCTAGACACAAAGTTATAATGACCTTAAACAAGTTTCTCTGAATTAACAAAGTCCTTAAAAAAAGGAAACAAAATCCTAACTTCTCAGAAGTTTTGAAATCATATAATACGATGCTACATTTTAAAACCTACGCAAAATGGCAGAGAGCAGGATTGACTTAAAGGGATAGTTCCCTTCATCATTTACTCACCCTTATGTCCTTTCAAACTATATGGCTTACTTTAATCTAATAGAAGAGATTTAGCAGAATGTCCAAGCTGCTCTTTTCCCATTCAACGATCCTTATTCCCATCTATTTCAAACTGTACAGACAATCTCAGACATTCTTCTAAATGTATTCCTTTGTGTTATACATAATAAGGAATGTCATACAGGTTTGGAACAACAGAGTGGTAAATAAAATCTTTTTTTTTATTTTGGGGGGACTATCCCTTGTTTTGGGATGATCTGTGCTCTCATCAGATAAACTAATTTCAAAACCCACCGTTCCCTCCTCTACCCATCTGAGGTAAGATGCATTGGTAGTGGCCGTTACCAATGACATCACAGCACAACACATACCATCTATATCTGATCAAGCTGTCAAATCTGACAGTCCTGGAAAACAAGCAAAGTTTAGAAAATGCAATATACAATGACATGGTTCACTAACTAAAGACTTACGACAAAATACTAATAAATGTGACTTACAACATATAGGAGCTCATAATAGCCGAGTTACATTGAAGGGCTTGATATTGAAGTGTCAGTGTTACTGATTACCCGTTAATCAGAATTGGTTCTAAGCACTGTTCACCCTTTCGAAAACAAGAGAAATGAGAAAGTGCAGCTTTAATTTCACAGCTAGTTTTAGGTATGGCTATAGTCTCTTTATTAGAAAGACAGTGATATCACCTGGTTAGTGATATAGACGTGTCATAGTAGTAAAGTTTGTACTCACGTAGAGCTCAAACTTTCGAAGGCTTGTAATACCTGTTCTTCCTAAATCTCACATTTCATACCAAACACCAGTGCTTCTATGATATGTAATAAGTACGTCCATAAGTACGTTAAAACTATATTTCCCCTCTTAAGTCAGAGGTGGTCCTTCAAACATCTCTGAAATAGTGCCATATGTTTATATTACATTTGATAAATAAATAGGAAAATAGGTAAAACATTTATTATGTTGTCAACATGATCTGACACACTCAGGTGTACATATTGTAGAATCCAGCCACCGTTTTGTGTGAATTTTCTGCTTCTAAATGTCCATGCTCATCTGTGGTGAGATAGGGCAGCATTGCACATTACTACCACCTAGTGTGGCACAGCAGCACTACAATATTATTTTCTGCCAGGACAAAATTTCTGTAAACATGCATGGCAGAACCTGTCAAGAGCTACATTCCTAAAGTTGTTCATTCTTTTGTTTTGTTTTTTCTTGGTTTAATATATTATATTTTAATATTTCAAAAAAAGAATCGTAAACATAAATTAAATATACATTTAGATATACATCATACACAAAGTGACCGCAAAATGGCAGAGCAACATTATTTTGCGCTTTCAAGCACTGGGTTTTATAAGGTGAGAGTTGTGGAGGCTTACAGTGTGTGTGAATGTGTGTTTTTCTTTACATCCTTTTTACCCACATTATCTGCAAGATGCTGCAGTGTTCCTCCAGGCAGAGGGAGGGCACTGTGGCCCACAAAACACTTCTCTTCTGATGCTCAAACTGAGCAGTTGCGCCTTTTGGCCACACAGGGCAGGCCGCTGGAGCTAAGCCGGGTCTTTACCCTTTGTCAAAGACTGGTGGAGGAGACGGAAAGAGTAGGAGAGGACGGAGGAGGAAAGTTGAGGAGCTCTAGGACAGCGACTCCCACGCTGCTACGGCGCGTGAACATGCACGATGCCGCCACCCATTTGTTGCTACGAGGGTTGTACTTTTCTATGGAGTTGAGACTAGAACTGCCATCATTGCCTCCAACCGCATATAGCCAGCCATCCATGGCGACCAGGTCATGGGTGCTCCTGAAGACCAAAAGAAGGTCCATTAGGAACTGAATGTTTTTTTTTTTTTTTTTTTTTAACTTAAAAGGGTAGTTTACCAAAAAAGTAAAAGTATTTCATTATTCCAAACTTGTATGACTTTCTTCTGTGAAACACACAAGAAAATATTTTGAATAATGTTTCAGCTGTTTTTGATCATGCAATGAAAGTCACTGGAGTCCAAAACAAGCCCACTAGACACTATTGACTTTCATTGTATGGACAAAAAACATATTCTTTTGTGTTCTTCAGAAGAGAGAAAGTCATACAGGTTTGTAACTGCATGTGGGCAAGTACATTTCGGGGTTAACAAATGCTTGAAGGTCACTTTCAAACCTTCGGATGTTCATGGGGGCCACTCCCTCCCAGGTGTTGGTTTTCGGATTATATCGTTCCACTGAATTTAGGCAGCTGGTACCATCATTGCCCCCCGCGACATAAAGCATGCCCTCCAATACAGCCACTCCTGCGCTGCTCCTCCTGCTCAGCATGTTGGCAATGGCAGTCCAGGCATTACTCTAAAAGTAAAATAACCTTAGTCATTTTTTTAACCATGGAGAGTAAACAAAACAACCTTTGGGTTACAAGTCCGACTCTCTAACCATTAGGCCATGACTTCGGTGTAGCACCGTGGTCCTGTGAGACACGACATTTCGTTCCACTGTATGTCCACACATGTAGCGGAATGACAATAAAGCTCAACATGACTTGAATTGAGATGTTTTTAACATGTCAGAGAGACGCGTGTCACGTACCTGAGGCTCGTACTTCTCTACTGTGGCTAAGTGTGAGGAGCTGTCATACCCACCGACTGCATACAAACTGCCATCTAACAGAAGAAAAACGTGAAATGGGTTCATGTTTGCTGTTCAGAGCAAGCACAGTTGACATTAACCATTTTAGCTAGAGAAAGTGCTTGCAGCTGTTCTGATGATAATCCTTTACATTTATAAGTACATTAGCAATATATTTTTACCTAATGTGGCCACTCTAACGTATCTCCTTCTGGTGCTCATGGCAGCGATGGAGGTCCAGGTACTGGTCAGAGGGTCATACCTCTCCGCACTATAGACAAAACCAAAGAGAGAAAGAATTGTGGATTTTTTAATATTTAAAAAATTTAATATTAAAACCTTTTAATACTATTTATTATTTAATTATAGATAATTTCACATAAATTTTAGTTTAAAGGGATACTCCACCCCAAAATGAAAATTTTGTCATTAATCACTTACCCCCATGTCGTTCCAAACTTTTATATTATATGTTCGTCTATGGAACACAATTTAAGATATTTTGGATGAAAACCTGGAGGCCTGTGACTGTCCCATAGACTGCCAAGTAAATAACAGTGTCAAGGTCCAGAACATGTATGAAAATCGTGGTCAGAACACTCCATCTTCCATCAGACATGCAATCTGGTTTATATGTAGCGACAGGAACACTTTTTGTAAGCGAAGAAAACAAAAATAATGACAAAAAGTGTTCCTGTCGCTTCATATAACCCAGATTGCATGTCTGATGGCAGATGGACATATTCTGACGATGCTTTTCATACTTTCCTGGACCTTGACACTGTTATTTATTTGGCAGTCTATGGGACAGTCACAGGCCTCCCAGTTTTCATCCAAAATATCTTAAATTGTTTTCTAAAGATGAACAGAGCTTTTACGGGTTTGGAACGACATGGGGGTAAGTTATAAATGAAAACATTTTAATTTGGGGGTGGAGTATCCCTTTATTTACTGCTTTTTTAAATAACTTTCTCTATTATTATTTTTTTTTGCTTTTCTCATTTGTTTAGATAGTGTACCTGTTGAGACAAGAAGCACCATCATATCCTCCTGCTGCATACAGCAGCCCATGCAGGACCGCCACACCTAAACAGCTCCTCCTCGTTCCCATAGACACCTCAGGTTGCCACGCATTGGTTACTGGGTCATACGACTCTACAGTAGACAAATCAGAGGTGCCATCATACCTGGTTTGGGAAATGCAAAGGAGAGACAAAGCTAAACAATAGATCTTTCACATATGATTTTGTATACATTACATCTTTATCATGCAAGTAAAGACAAGACCGTCATCA